>NC_083231.1:109327629-109627629 GCF_032191835.1 Heteronotia binoei | reverse complement strand
AACAACTTTAACTTTAAATGCATTTTCCAAGCTGCCATCTGGTTTGGCTCGGAGAAGTGATTTAAAGAGAAATGTCTTCTCCAAGCTGGCTGACAGGGCAGTGGGGGCTTTGAGAGCCACACAATAAGTGTTCCCTCTAAGCTGAGTTAGTGTGAGCTAGATCATGGTGTTTTTTAGACTCTGGCTCACACATTTTTTGTCCTAGCTCAGGAAAAATGGCCGCAGAGCAAGCTAATTTATGCAGTAGCTCACAACTTTAATGCCAAAGGAGAATTTTTGCTCACAAGACTCCACAGCTTAGAGGGAACATTGCACACAATATGTGTGAAAGAGCTACATATGGCTCCTGAGCCACAGTTTGGCCATCCTTGGTTTATAAGAACAACCCCCCTTTCAGTTTGAAGTGGTATAATCCAGGAAAAGGGTTTACCATTCAGCAACACTGAAGCCCTTGGAGGCTTACCGTATCGCAAGGTTTGAAAGCCTGCGTGTGGCTTAGGGAGCTGCATAACTCATCCAGCATTCTGCGCACAACTAGCTGCAGTGGAAATAGTTCACTCTAGCTCCCGGCATCAAACGCCTGTTACCCATGTGCAGCATTGCCGCAGTTATGCAGCTGTTCAACATGGCACCGTTTCCCCCACTGCTTTGCCACAGCCAGTTTCAGTTCACTCTTCGGGTATGCCGTCACCCCATTCTTCTAACAAAGGGTGCGTTTTTCTCAGGAGATGGCCCTCTTATGTTTTTAGCCGGTTAGGACAACTGGGATTTCTGTGATCAGACAGCGAGCTGGACTTCGGTTTGAATTCACTGCATCGTCATTCTCTTCCCCGCCCCCCTAGGGAAAAAGCAGCTTTATTATTGCAGTACCAGGTGAGCAAACTTATTGCAGCCCATAAAAACGGACAATCTGATGAACTTTCTGTTCTCAGATCCCGCTGATAAGGCCAACTCCACTGTGTAAAAAAGTTTTTTTTTTCTTTTCTAAAAAAAAAAAAAATTAAAAGCCACTTTCATTTCATGCCCTCAACGCTGGGTTTTTTTGGCACTGGTTTTAATGCGGTGAGGAAATATCTTTCCCATCAAGAGCAGCTATTCTGCCTCATTAAGCCCCGTAAAAAGCGTTGCATCCCTCTGGCACCCCAGGCCAGGCCTCTAACCTCGGAACTTTACAAGGAGGAATAAATTGAAGAGAAAACATCATTGTCAGCTGCTTGAATTAACAAACAACTTTTTTGAAAAAAGAGAGAGAAAGGGCCGCAAACAGTTCCATAATTAAATTTACGGAAGCCTCCATCTCCCAGCTAGGAAGCCCCGTGGCGCAGAGTGGTAAAGCTGCAGTACTGCAGTCGAAGCTCTGCTTATGACCCGAGTTTGATCCTGGCGGAAACTGGGTTCAGATCGTTGGCTCAAGGTTGACTCAGCCTTCCATCCTTCTGAGGTCGGTCAAAGGAGTCCCCAGCTTGCTGGAGGGAAAGTGTAGATGACGGGGGAAGGCAATGGCAAACCACCCCATAAAAAGTCTGCTGTAAAAACGTCGTGATGCAACGTCACCCTAGAGTCGGAAACGACTGGCGCTTGCGCAGGAGACTGCCTTTACCTTTTACAGTCTCCCAGCCGCAAACATTTGCATTCCCTTTTGTGTTGTTTTGGAGGAAAACAGGATTTTCAGAACCGCCGGTCTTGTTTGCGATTTTCATCCTTTTCTAAACCCTCGTATGGTTTCCCTGATCCTGGACTAGTCTGTTAATTAGGACTTCAAAGGAAGAAGAAGATGATATTGGATTTATATCCTGCCCTCCACTCCGAAGAGTCTCAGAGCAGCTCATAATCTCCTTTACCTTCCCCCCCACAACAGACACCCTGTGAGGTAGATTAAGATATTGGATTTATATCCCACCCTCCACTCTGAAGAGTCTCAGAGTGGCTCACAATCTCCTTTACCTCCCCCCCCCCAACAGACACCCTGTGAGGTAGATGAAGATATTGGATTTATATCCCACCCTCCACTCTGAAGAGTCTCAGAGTGGCTCACAATCTCCTTTACCTTCCTCCCCCACAACAGACACCCTGTGAGGTAGATGAAGATATTGGATTTATATCCCACCCTCCACTCTGAAGAGTCTCAGAGCGGTTCACAATCTCCTTTACTTCCCCCCCCCCCCACCAGACACTCTGTGAGGTAGATGAAGATATTGGATTTATATCCTGCCCTCCACTCCGAAGAGTCTCAGAGCGGTTCACAATCTCCTTTACCTTCCTCCCCCACAACAGACACCCTGTGAGGTAGATGAAGATATTGGATTTATATCCCGCCCTCCACTCCAAAGAGTCTCAGAGCGGCTCACAATCTCCTTTACCTCCCCCCCCCCCCCGCAACAGACACCCTGTGAGGTAGATGAAGATATTGGATTTATATCCCGCCCTCCACTCCGAAGAGTCTCAGAGCGGCTCACAATCTCCTTTACCTTCCTCCCCCACAACAGACACCTTGTGAGGTGGGTGGGGCTGGAGAGGGCTCTCACAGCAGCTGCCCTTTCAAGGACAACCTCTGCCAGAGCTATGGCTGACCCAAGGCCATGCTAGCAGCTGCAAGTGGAGGAGTGGGGAATCAAACCCGGTTCTCCCAGATAAGAGTCCGCACACTTAACCACTACACCAAACTGGCTCTCCAGAGGCAGGCAATGTCTCTGAATATCTTTTGCCCTGAACTGAATGGCTCAAGCTTGCCTAGGGGTGGCCAAACTGTGGCTGAGGAGTCATATGTGGCTCTTTCACACACATTGGTCGTTTTCGCACTCACCTCCAGCCGGCGCGACCCCCCTCTTCACCGCGCAGGATCTGCGCGGATTTCGCACTAAATGCCGCGGAGCAGCCTTTTGCGCCGGAAACTCCCGTCGCAAAAGCCGCTCAAACGTAAATCGCCAAAAAGCAGTTTGGCGTTTGAGCGGCTTTTGCGCCGGGAGTTTCCGGCGCAAAAGGCTGCTCCGCGGCATTTAGTGCGAAATCCGCGCAGATCCTGCGCGGTGAAGAGGGGGGTCGCGCCGGCTGGAGGTGAGTGCGAAAACGACCATTGTGTGGCTCTTGAAGCCCGCACTGCCCTGTCAGCCAGCTTGGTGAAGGCATTTCTCTCTTTAAGTCACTTCTCCAAGCCAAGCCAGCAGCTTGGAGAATGCATTTAAAGTTGTTTTCTTTCCACTTCTCCTTCCCTCCCCATCTATTTTCCTTCCTTCCTTCCTCTCTCAAACATCTGACATTTATTCTATGTGGCTCTTAACGTTAAACAAGTTTGGCCACCCCTGGGCTAGCCCGATGTTATTAGATCCTGGAAACTAAGCAGGGTCAGCCCTAGTTAGTATTTGGATCGGAGGCCACCAAGGAAGTCCAGGGTTGGTACGCAGAAACAGGCAATGGCAAAGCCACCTCTGAGCATCTCTTGCCTTTGAAACCCTAACAGGCCGCCATTAGTCAGCTGTGACTTGACAGCCCTTTTCACCACCATTATAACAGTGCAACTGGGAGTGCGACCCTCCCATTTCTAAAGCCACACACAGGGAGCAATCATTGGAACAAACACCTTTATTCCCAAACCACACAAATGGTTTCGTACAAGGATATAGTCATAGGCTTTTTTTTGAAGCAGGAACTCCTTTGCATATTAGGCCACACACCCCTGATGGAGCCAATCCTCCAAGAGCTTACAATAGGGCCTGTAAGCTCTTGGAGGACTGGCTACATCAGGGGTGTGTGGCCTAATATGCAAAGGAGTTCCTGCTACAAAAAAAGCCCTGAGAGACCTAGTGTGGATCAAGGAAGACTCAGCCCTTGCCCAAGATGTTGGCTGATGGGGAACAAACAAGTCAACACCTTTGGATTCTGTCCCTCCTGGGAACTTCACCACCCCCTAGAGTCCACCTAAGATGGCCCCAACTATAAGACTGCTCACCCAGTAGAGATGCCAGCCTGGGGATTCCCCAGAATTACAGCTCATCTCCAGACTGTAGTGATAAAGTCCCCTGGAGAAAATGGAAGCATTGGAGGGTGGACTTTATGGCATTGTACCCAGGCCATTTTTGTAGCAGGAACTCCTTTGCATATTAGGCCACATACCCCTGATGTAGCCAATCCACCCAGAGCTTACAGGGCTCTTCTTACAGGGCTTACTGTAACCTCTTGGAGGATTGTCTACATCAGGGGTATGTGGCCTAATATGCAAAGGAGGAAAGGAAAGGTCCCCTGTGCAAGCACCAGTCTTTTCTGACTTTGGGGGTGACATTGCTTTCACAACATTTTCACGGTAGACTTTTTACGAGGTGGTTTGCCATTGTCTTCCCCAGTCATCTACCCTTCCCCCCCAGCAAGCTGGGTACTCATTTTACCGACCTCGGAAGGATGGAAGGCTGAGTCAACCTCGAGCCAGCTACCTGAAAACCCAGCTTCCACCAGGGATCGAACTCAGGTTGTGAGCAGAGCTTAGGACTGCAGTACTGCAGCTTTAACACTCTGCGCCACGGGGCTCTTCATGCAAAGGAGACCCTGCTACAAATAAAGCCCTGACTGTACCCAACTGAGGTCCCTGTATTCACCAGACTTCACCCCCAGATCTCCTGGAGTTCCCAACCTGGATCTGGCAACCCTATCCCCCCTCCCCCTGGGGTGGTTAGGGGCAGGAGTGGAATTCTTTGCATATTAGGCCACACACCCCTGATGTAGTCAATCCTCCAAGAGCTTACAGGGCTCTTTTTTGTAAGCTCCAGGAGGATTGGCTACATCAGGGGTGTGTGGCCTAATATGCAAAGGAGCTCCTGCTAGAATTCCACCCCCGGCTAGGGGGACCTGGCAGCCCTCTTGTTTAGAGAGAGGACACCGTGAGACAACAGATGTTAAATTGGTCTTGGATGCGACGGCACTCTAGGAAGCTGGAATCGGAACAATTGCTCTGAATGGCTCTTTTGCTTTTTAGAACCTGGAGAGATTAAAAAAAAACAACAACCTTGGCTCCAGAACTACAGCCTGCCTTGACTTACAGCAGCCTTGAATCGAAACCCTTGGCATCGTAACCCCCCCCCCCCTCTCCCTGCTCTCTCTTTGCTCGCCCACCCAGGCCAATGGACGAGTCAGAAACGACAGCCCGTCCTCGAAGGAAATCGTCCTTATTAAAGCAGTTTCTATCTTATTCCAAAAGTAATTTCCTCTTTTCCGTCGCAAACGTTTCTGTTCGCTGCCAGGCCTTGCCTTTTTCCCCGGCCTCTGCTGCCAAGAGTCCTTGGACGGGGACTGGTCCAAATTTATGGCACCCGGGCAGCTTTACCGGGCGAGGAAGCCAGCAGTGATATAAATAACCCCGGGGAAAGTAGTTCTCCTTTCACAAGGATCTGATATTGTCTTTTGTGACACAGATCCAATCTCTCTCCCCTTGCTGTTTTTGCCTTCATCGCGGTGAACTGAGAATAACCCGTCTCCCTCTGTGATAAACGACAAAGCTGAAAAGGCAAAATATCCCCCTGGATTGCTTATTCCTGCTGCCAGGTCGGTTCCCTTCCAGTCGATGATTTGCACCGTTGGCAGCACTCCACCGAGCTAGGATGCTTTCGCATTGCCCCCCCCCCTTGATTTATTTCAATGCGGCATGTGCGTGGACAGGAGAATTGCACGTCCCCCTGCGCACTTTTAATTTATTTCGTTAAATTTATACCGTGCCCTAGGGGAGGGGGGCATAGTTTAGCAGCAGAGCACATGTCTTGCATACAAAACAAATCTCCGGTCCAAACCCCAGCAACTCCAGTCGAGGTGGTCTGGGAAACCTCTTCATCTGAGACTTTGGGGAGAGAACCTGCCAGTCCGAGGCCTCGGCAGTAGGCTGGGTGGACCAATGGTCTGGCTTGGTGGTCCCAATGAGGTGCCCCATAGGCACCATGGTGCCTGCTAATATATTTTCTGGCCCCACTTCTTTCTTCTCCCAAGTGCCTCTTCCCCAATGGAAAACGCCAGTTCTGGCTTACCTCCGCTTTGCTGGAGGAGAGGTTATTTCAGAAGAGCGTAGGATGCACCACCTTTGTGTCCAGAGACCTATTTAGAAACAGCTGCCACCGTTGTAAGAAGGAGGAGGAGATTGGAGACTGGCCATTGGCTTCCTCAGTCATCTACATACGGTACATACGGTCAAAACCCTTGGGGAAGCTTGGACACTATTTAAAACTATAATCCTAGAAGCTCAGATAAAATACATACCACAAGTTAGGAAAGGCACAAACAGGCATAAGAAAAGGCCTGCATGGTTAACAAACAAAGTAATGGAAGCTGTAAAAGGTAAAAAGGACTCCTTTAAGCAGTGGAAAACCAGTCCAAGTGAGATTAGTAAAAGGGAACACAGGCTGTGGCAAATCAAATGCAAGACTGTGATCAGGCAGGCAAAAAGGGACTATGAGGAGCATATTGCAAAAAACATAAAGACCAACTATAAAAATTTCTTCAAATATATTAGAAGTAGGAAACCAGCCAGGGAGGCAGTGGGGCCCTTGGATGACCATGGGGTAAAAGGATTACTGAAGGAGGATAGGGAAATGGCTGAGAAGCTAAATGAATTTTTTTGCCTCCGTCTTCACTGTGGAAGACGAGAACTTTTTGCCCGCCCCAGAACCACTAATTTTGGAAGGAGTGTTGAAAGACCTGAGTCAGATTGAGGTGACAAGAGAGGAGGTTTAGATAAAAATATGGAGCAGAGGTCCATCAGTGGCTATTAGCCACAGTGTGTGTGTATATATAAAAAATTTTGCCACTGTGTGACACAGAGTGTTGGACTGGATGGGCCGTTGGCCTGATCCAACATGGCTTCTCTTATGTTCTTACACTTCCTCCCCAGCAAGCTGGGTACTCATTTTACCAACCTCGGAAGGATGGAAGGCTGAGTCAACCTGAAAACCAAGTACAACCACCATCTACATTGCCACCCTTCGCTAGCCAGAGTCTCAAAATGGCTTACAACAGGGTGTCGAACTCATTTTTCATGAGGGCCAGATCTGACGTAAATGAGACCTGGCCAGGCCATGTTGGGCCAGGCCATGTGTGTACCTATTTAAGATTAGGTAGAACAGATATAAATTTTTTAAAGAACACAGACAAACATGACTAAAGATTTTTAAAAAAAAAACACCTTAAAATGCTTAAAACATTAGCACTTGTTGGTCTTAAAGGTTCTTTGTATTTCTCCCATGGGATCCAGGGAACTGGGCTAAGGAAGCTCTGGCTCTTTCCCTCTCTCCCCAAGGGACCTGGAGAGGGAGGAGCCTCAACCAATGGGGAAAACTGTGGTTTTGCTCTATGGCTCCTGTGCAATTGAGCAAGCCTTGTTAAGCAAACTGAGATGCAGAAGGAAGCAAGACGGAAAGAGAAAGAAAGAAGCAGACGACAGTCAGTTGCTTGGGGGCCTGATTCGGCCCCCAGGCCACATGTTTGACACCCCTGGCTTACAGTCCCCCTTTTCCATAACAGACACCCTGTGCGGTAGGTGGGGCTGAGAGAGTTCTGACAGAAGCTGCTCTTGAGAGGAACAGCCCTGAGAGAACTTGTGGCTGACCCAAGGTCACATCAGTAGGTGTATCTGGAGGAGTGGGGAATCAAACTCGGTTCTCCCAGATAAGAGTTCATGCACAAAGGGACGGTGGCTCAGTGGTAGAGCATCTGCTTGGTAAGCAGAAGGTCCCAGGTTCAATCCCTGGCATCTCCAACTAAGGCAAGTAGGCACGAAAAACCTCAGCTTGAGACCCTGGAGAGCCGCTGCCAGTCTGACAATACTGACTTTGGGGAGGGATGGTGGCTCAGTGGTAGAGCATCTGCTTGGTAAGCAGGAGGTCCCAGGTTCAATCCCCGGCATCTCCAACTAAAAAAGGTCCAGGCAAACCTCAGCTTGAGACCCTGGAGAGCCGCTGCCGGTCTGAGTAGACAATACTGACTTTGATGGACTGAGGGTCTGATTCAGTAGAAGGCAGCTTCATATGTTCATATATGCTCATATGTTCACTTAACCACTACACCAAAATGGCTCTATTTATCCACTCCCCTCTTTAAACTTTCTATGCCTGTAGCTGCCACCACTTCCTATGGCGGGCCAAAGGTGTTGAAACCACAGGTGCACTTCTGGAACATCTGGAGACAGTATCAATATAAGGAGCTGGTTTCTAGCAAAGATGTGTTTAAGGCATGCGTCGGATCAGAGTTCAGCAGCACCGAGGCACCTCCAGTGAGTTATTTCTGTAATTAGGAGCTTTTCCCTCCGAGCTGCAAATAAATACTTCTCGCTAATATTTCACCCAGACAGCTTTCTAATTTGACTTCGAGCAAACATACCAGATGAACTCTGCTGAGGCAGATGAAAACTCAGCTCCGTTTTCCTGAGCTTATGTTTTTGGGCTACATCAAGGCAGGGTTTTCAAAGGCATGGCCCAGGGAAATTGGTGGCGAAGTATTGATTACTACCAAGGAGAGGCTGCTTGATTACTTCTGAGGCAGCAAATGGGACTCAAGAGTGCTTGAAATCAGAGTGAATGGAACATTTACTGGTGGCTTCCTTTGCAAAAAGGGGCAGCAGTGTGGTTAAGTTGTCCAGCCTGAGAAGAAGGTGGAAATTCCTAAGTCGCATGAAATCCACTTGCGAGACCAAAGGATCTGCGCTACCCACTAGCCCAGATTTGGTACACACATAGTGCAAGCAAGTCACTACTGACGTATGGTGACCCCAGCAAGATGCTTTCAAGGCAAGTGAGAAACAGAGGTGATTGGCCATTGTCTTCTTCTGCAGAGTCTTCCTTGGTGCTTTCCTATCTTATGGCAACTCCAGCAAGAGGTTTTCAAGGCAAGGGAGAAGCAGAGGTGGTTTTGCCATTGCCTTCTTCTGCAGAGTCTTCCTTGGTGGTCTCCCATCCAAGACTTATGGCGACCCCAGCAAGGAGCTTTCATGGCAAGTGAGAAGCAGAGGTGGTTTTGCCGTTGCCTTCCTCTGCAGAGTCTTCCTTCGTGATTTCCCATCCAAGACTTATGGCAACTCCAGCAAGAGCCTTTCAAGGGAAATGAGAAGCAGAGGTGGTTAGCCATTGCCTTCCTTTGAAGAGTCTTCTTTGGTGGACTCCCATCCAAGACTTATGCCAATTCCAGCAAGAGGCTTTCAAGGCAAGGGAGAAGCAGAAGTGGTTTGCCACTGCCTTCCTCTGCAGAGTCTTCCTTGGTGGGCTCCCATCGAAGGCTTATGGCAACCCCAGCAAGGGGCTTTCAAGGCAAGGAAGAAGCAGAGGTGGTTTGCCACTGCCTTCCTCTGCAGGGTCTTCCTTGGTGGTCTTACATCCAAGTGCTGACCCTGATTCGCTTCTGAGACCTGATGAGACTGGGCTTTATCATGCTGCCTCCCCCCCCCTTCAGATTTGGTAGAGTCCTATTAATTTGCAAATGAATTTGACATTTTGAAGAGATGGTAGGGGAGTTCTTTTCTTGTGTAGCAAGCTTTGCACAGTTCTTGGGCCATTCAGTTGGCAATCATTAGGTTGCCATAAGGAAGGCAAAATTTATCCGAATAAAGACAGCTGGCCAGAACAAATGCTTTCTGCACCCGCTGAACTTCTGCTTCGATTGCAGCTGACAGATGTAGGAGCTCTGCCAGAAAAAAAACCCCACTCCATGTAATACCTTTTATATCTTCATCGCAGTCTCTGTGCAGTCCCACACGTGGGTTATCTGCCAGGATCGATCCCGACCTCGGAGAATTCAGAGCAATCTTAGAGCGTTAATTCCTCTCGTCCCGGGGAGGAGGCATCCACTGCGCATGCCTAGACGAGAGGGAGGCGCTTCACCCACCCAGTTTCTTCTTTACCGCCGCCCGGGATAACTTGCTATTGTAACCGATTTTGTGATTTTATGGAAATTTATTGTGATTTTATTATTATCTATATTGATGTATTCCGCCCTGAGCCCCCATGGGGGAATGGGCATAATAATAATAATGTTACTTAAATCAATTTCCAAGCACCATCAGCTTACAGGCATAACCAGTATGAACTCCTGTATCGCATTACTGTTTTATCCAAGCTACAATTTCATACCACTATATTGCTTCACTCTATCCTTATTCCATTATTTCAACGTTTGCTGATATCAGAATATTTATTGGTGAAGGCATCTTTATTGAGAAATTTTGTGTGTACACAATATCGGACAAGAGGTACTTTATACACGGAGATGTTGCTTTTCTTCTCTCCGCCTTGGGATTGGCAACCCTAGAGTCCACCTTCTAAAGGAACCCATTTCCTCCAGGACTGATTTCTGTAGTTGGAGATGAGCTAGAATTCTGGGGGTCCCCAGGTCCCGCCTGGAGGCTGGCATCCTCACTTATTTCCAGGTGGGAAGGGCCAAGGCAAAGCTGGTTCGAAGCTGTCTGGAGGTTTTGTAGCCCTTTCGTCATCGCTAGAAAATGCTTAAACAAATACCCGCTGGTTAAAGCCAGTTTTACAGAGCACGCGGCATTTGTTTATCACCCAAGGACAGCTCTGCCTAGCGTTTGCTTCTCTACCAGGCAGAGAGACATTGTTTGGGCAAAGTTTAAATCCAGTGGCACCTTTAAGACCAATGAAGTTTTATTTATTGCATGAGCTTTTGTGTGCGTCCACACATCCTCATACACAATGAAATGGAAGTTCCCAGTCCAGAGGGTGGGCAGAGAAGCAAATAAATATATAAAACCTGGAGAGTAATGTATCCTTAATTGTGAAGTGCTAAGAGTAACTAACTAAGACCCTGTTTTTACGCTCCATTCATCTCCTCTCAACTGTGGAGGTAACTAACAGCAGAGCTTTTTTTGTAGCAGGGACTCCTTTGCATATTAGGCCACACACCCCATGATGTAGCCAATCCTCCTGGAGCTCACAGTAGGCCCTGTAAGCTCTTGGAGGCTTGGCTACATCAGGGGTGCGTGGCCTGATATGCAAAGGAGTCCTTGCTGCAAAAAAAAGGCCCTAACAGCATCCTTTTTTTGAGGTGCGGGGGACTGGTTGTTCAGTTGTTCTGTATCCTCGGTCACCAGACCAGAGAAATGCATCTCAATCTGCCATTCTAAACAGCACACATATTCTCATATTCATCGCATTACATTACAATCACTATTCCAATTTACTTTTCCAAATGAGAAATACAATGAAGAGGATGTATAGCACTTCTTGGTGAGAATACAGACCTAGGGACTGAATGAGTTTAGCGTATGCAAGGCATGAAGGATATGCAGGTGGGTGTTAGTGCAGGGGATGAGATGGCTTACAAGAAGGCTATGGAAGGACACATAGGCAGATGGGGGCCACGTGGGTAGAAAGTCTGGAAGGGCACATGAGAACATGGAGGTGGGCTGTGCAGTATTCTCTGCCCCAGGGCTTTCCAGCATCTGGAACCAGCCTTTTAATCTTGAGAGCTAGCATGGTTAGGAGCAGCAGACTCTAATCTGGAGAACCAGGTTTGATTCCCCAGTCATAAGAACATAAGAGAAGCCATGCTGGATCAGGCCAATGGCCCATCCAGTCCAACACTCTGTGTCACATAAGAACATAAGAGAAGCCATGCTGGATCAGGCCAGTGGCCCATCCAGTCCAACACTCTGTGTCACAGAAGAAGATAAGAGAAGCCATGCTGGATCAGGCCAATGGCCCATCCAGTCCAGCACTCTGTGTCACATAAGAACATAAGAGAAGCCATGTTAGATCAGGCCAATGGCCCATCCAGTTCAACACCCTGTGTCATGTAAGAACACAAGAAAAGCCATGTTGGATCAGGCCAATGGCCCATCCAGTCCAACACTGTGTCACCCAGTGGCTAAATTATATATATTACATATATATATATACACATATATATATATACACAGAGAGAGAGAGAGATATACACACTGTGGCTAATAGCCACTGATGGACTTCTGCTCCATATTTTTATCTAACCCCCTCTTGAAGCTGGCTATGCTTGTAGTGCCACCACCTCCTGTGGCAGTGAATTCCACATGTTAATTACCCTTTGGGTGAAGAAGTACTTCCTTTTATCCGTTTTAACCTGTCTGCTCAGCAATTTCATCGAATGCCCACGAGTTCTTGTATTGTGAGAAAGGGAGAAAAGTACTTCTTTCTCTACTTTCTCCATCCCATGCATAATCTTGTAAACCTCTATCATGTCACCCTGCAGTCGACGTTTCTCCAAGTCCTCCACATGCAGCCAGCCGGGTGACCTTGGGTCAGTCACCGTTCTCTCTCCGCCCCATCTACCTCACCAGGGTGCCTGTTGTGGGGAGAGGAAAGGAAGTTGATTGTAAGCTGCTTTTAGACTCCTTAGGGTAGAGGGGGGAAAGGTAAAGACAGTTCCCTGTCAAGCACCAGTCCTTTCCGACTCTGGGGTGACGTCGCATCATGACATTTACCGACCTCGGAAGGATGGGATGCTGAGTCAACCTTGAGCTGGCTACCTGAACCCAGCTTCCACCGGGATCGAACTCAGGTCATGAGCAGAGAGAGCGGACTGCAGCACTGCAGCTTTACCGCTCTGCGCCACAGGGCTCCTACCAGGGTAGAGAAAAGCAGGGCCTAAAAACCAACTCTCCTTCTACATACTGGCTGTGTCAGGGAACCCCTCTGTAAACTAATTCCATTGGGATTTAGCCACTGTTTCTATATTTGGCAGTAAGAAGAGATCACAGCGTAGCAGGGGGCAGTCTCCTTGTGCTAAAGACCACTACTGGAGGCTTCCAACAGAGCGGGTTAATGTTCCACGGCGCACACAAGCTCATTTTTGCAGCGCACGCAGAACAGAACTTGGAAGCCCCTCTTTTGTGCCGTAGCCTATGGATGTTGCGTGGAGCGCATCAGAATTATATTCAGAATTGAGAGGCATGTGCAAAATTCTTCATTAAGAAAACTTCAGCTCTGCAGTATAAGTTATGGGGGAAACTGCAGTTGTTTATAAGTCCGCTTTTGCAAGTCCCAGGGAAGAAGAAGAAGATTGCAGATTTATACTTCGCCCTTCTCTCCGAATCAGAGACTCAGAGCGGTTTACAATCTCCTATATCTTCTCCCCCCCCACAACAGACACCCTGTGAGGTGGGTGGGGCTGAGAGGGGCTCTCCCAGAAGCTGCCCTTTCAAGGACAGAGGGGCTTACAATCTCCTATATCTTCTCCCCCCCACAACAGCACCTGTGAGGTGGGTGGGGCTGAGAGGGGCTCTCACAGCAGCTGCCCTTTCAAGGACAACTCCTGCAATAGCTTTGGCTAATCCAAGGCCATTCCGAATTTCCAGCAACTGTAAGTGGAGGAGTGGGGAATCAAACGCGGTTCTCCCAGATAAGAGATCAAACCCGGTTCTCCCAGATAAGAGTCCACGCACTTAACCACTACACCAAACTGGTTGTGCCCAACACTGCAGCACTACAGGAAACCTGCCTCATTTCTTCCCACCGCACCCTGATCTTCTGAGATTTCACCACACTCTGCCCAGACAACTTCGGATTTATCTCTGCAAACCTGAATATTTTTTAAAAGAATGCTGAAATTCCCAGAATGTTGGATTCTGAGCCTGATCCAGTATTTGATGTAAGCAGCTACCACGGGGAGAAAAGAAGGGTGTAAACGAATTTAATTAATATTTTAAAAGAATTTGCATGGCTCCACTATCTAATACACAAATTTCTCATACTTTGGGACATATTTCTTACAAGGAGTGTCTATAAAAGGCCCCAGAAGTACATAACATAATTCTTAGGAGAGACCCTGATGTGTGTCTAAGATGGTGGTTGGCTGTTGCCTTCACAGAGTCTTCCTTGGTGGTCTCCCTTCCAAGTACTGACCTTCCTTAGCTTCCAAGGGCTGCAATCACACACTTTGAAATAATGTGCTTTTGGTACATTCTTCAGCTGGATTTTACTGTGTGAACTGGCAAACTCCAGTTGGAAAGTGCCTTGAAAGCACATTGAAAGTGCATTATTTCAGCGGTATCAAACTAATTTGTTAGAAAAGCCGGATCTGACACAAATGAGACCTTGTTGGGCCGGGCCATGTCAGGTTTGGGCCAGGCCACGCATATACCTGTTTAAGATTAGGTAGCAGAGATATAAACTTTATAAAGGACACAGACAAACACAATTAATTTAAAAAAAAACTTTAAACATCAGTACTCATTGGTCTTAAAGGTGCTTTCTTTGTATTTCTCCCATGGGATCCAGGGAACTGGGCAAAGGAAGCTCTGGCTCTTTCCTTCCTTCCCCAGGGGATCGGAGGGGGAAGATCTTCAGCCAATAGAAGGAAGAGAGGCTTGGCACAGTAGCTGTGCTGTGTGATTGAGAGAGCCTGGAAAAACAAGCTCTGCTTCCCCCCTCCCCCGCTTTTTGCTCCTCAAGGGAGAAGCCTCAATGGAGAAAATAAAGGTTTTCCTCTGTAGCTCCCGTGCGATTGAGCAAGCCTGGCAAAGCAAGCTGTGATGCAGAAGGAAGCAAGAGAGAGGGAGAAGGAAGCAGATTATAGCCAGTTGCTCGGGGGCCTGATAGGAGCCGTATGAGGCACCCCTGCATTATTTGGTGTGTGTGATCCCAGTAAGCAGGTCTCATTTTGGGCAGGAGCTCACAGGAGTGGAGCTCTGGAACCTCTAAATTTTATTGTGCTCTTTCTTTCCTCCCCCCCCCCCCCCAAATACTTGCTTCTGGGCTCCATTGTTCAGGCCTCCTGTAGAATTTTGCTGATTTGACAAACTTTCTAATATTTTCCCCCGCAAAAAAATGGGAAAACAACCAAAACATATCAAGCAGACAGATGGAAATCTTCATCATCCCGTTGTGGCCACATAAGAGAAAGTAATTGAAAAAGTGTGATGGGAGTATGGTTTTATTAAGACAATTATAATTTCAGAAGCATTCTGAGCTGATAGAATTTAGTCCACCTTCCAGTGATGTCCGGGGTGCGTGGCATATGCAAATGAATTATGCAAATGAACTGTGCTAATGAGCTCCTGCACCTCTTTTCTACTTTTGCTTCAGTTCTCATATCTCTAAGCAATGCATGCATTCTTCTAACTGCATTCACTGGTAAAATTCCTAGTAACATTGTCTCTGGTAAAGTAGCATATTTTATGTTCAATTTTTTTTTAAATTTAGTATGCATTTTCAGGGCTTTTTTCGAGCAGGAACGCACAGGAACACCGCTGCGGCTGGCTTGGTGTCGGGCGGTGCGGCCTAATATTCAGATAAGTTCCTGCTGGTGATGTCAGGGGGCATGGCCTAATATGCAAATCAGTCCCTGCTTGGCTTTTTCTACAAAAAAAGCCCTGTTTGAAACAATGGTGATGTCAGCAGGTGTGGCCTAATATGCTAATGAGTTCCTGCTGGGCCCTTTCTACAATAAGCCCCGTGTAGGAAAATGGTGGTGTCAGGGGGTGTGGCCTAATATGCAAATGTGTTCCTGCTGGGCTTCTACAAAAAGCCCTGTGTGGAAAAATTGTGATGTCAGGGGGTGGGGCCTAATAGGCAAATCAGCCCCTGCTGGGCTTTTTCTACAAAAAAAGCCCTGTTCGAAACAATGGTGATGTCAGCAGGTGTGGCCTAATATGCGAATGAGTTCCTGCTGGGCTTTTTCTACAAAAAGCTCCGTGTGGGAAAATGGTGATGTCAGGGGGTGTGCCAAATCAGCCCCTGCTGGGCTTTTTCTACAAAAAAAGCCCTGTTCGAAACAATGGTGATGTCAGCAGGTGTGGCCTAATATGCAAATGAGTTCCTGTTGGGCTTCTTCTACAAAAAGCCCTGTGTGGAAAAATGGTGATGTCAGGGGGTGGGGCCTAATAGGCAAATCAGCCCCTGCTGGGCTTTTTCTACAAAAAAAGCCCTGTTCGAAACAATGGTGATGTCAGCAGGTGTGGCCTAATATGCAAATGAGTGCCTGCTGGGCTTTTCCCACCTAAAGCCCTGTGTGGGAAAATGGTGATGTCAGGGGGTGGGGCCTAATATGCAAATGAGTCCCTGCTGGGCTTTTCCTACAAAAAGGGGCCTGACTATGCGTCAAGCAGAGTAAGAGCATTATGGGGCTACCCTAAGCTCCAACAGGGCCCAGAACCCAAATTATTTCATCCACCCTTTTTTCTGTTTACAAGATCTATCCTTGTAGAACCGTCTCCAGGGCAGAGAGAATTAATGCGTGCATCCCATAGGGGACACCTTGAGAGCCAAGGTTTTCCCGTGAAACTAGATAAAGGAAGCAAATCGATAAGAGGACAGCATCAGCAATCACAACAGCAATAAATCCAACCCCATTGAAACAAATGGAAGCAGCTGGGAGTGAATTCAAAGGGGGACTGAACTTCCTGACCCCGGCCTCGTGATCGATTACGACTCTGGGGTTAAAACACTGGCAATGGAGCTGGAGACTCACTTGTACTGCCCGTGAACACAATGTGAAACCTGTAAATGGAGTTCAGAGGGGTAGGAAGAGCTGACCTCTGCCTTGGGGACATCCTGCATTTACTCAAGACGTTCCTTTCGCCTCCAACTTGACCTATTTACAGGCCCTGCCCACTCCCAACTCTTTCATCCCATTTCATTTTTATGCAGCCTCAGAATTCACCTCTACGTCTGGCCCGTACAAATGGGATTCAGTATTCAGGAACCGCACGTTCAGAAGTTCTCCCCGCCCCCCTTTTAAAAAAACAGAATATACACCGTAGAGCCATCAGGGGTGGAATTCTAGCAGGAGCTCCTTTGTATATTAGGCCACACTCCCTGATGTAGCCAATCCTCCTGGAGCTTACAAGGCTCTTTTTTGTAAGCTCTTGGAGGATTGGCTACATCAGGGGTGTGTGACCTAATATGCAAAGGAGCTCCTGCTAGAATTCCACCCCTGCAAGCAATCATATCCTTGAGAGACAGTGCAGTATATTGGTTAGAGTGCCAGACTAGGTTCTGAGAGATGGGCCCAGGTTCATGTGGAAGAGTGCATAATCGTACCTGATTCTCCAGGTTAGAGTCTGTTGCCTTTAACGACTGCACCACCCTCAGTCCCCAGCATCTTCAGGCCAACAATCCAGGATAGCGAGGAAGACCCAGACAGCAGCAGAGATAACCAAGTAGACTGCCTTGCTTGCTTTCTCTTTCCTGCTCTCTCTTCCATTCTTTTCTTTCTTTCTCTTTCTTTCTTTCTTTCTTTCTTTCTTTCTTTCTTTCTTTCTTTCTTTCTTTCTTTCTTTCCTTTCTTTCTTTCCTTCTCTCTCTCTTTCTTCCTTCCTTCCTTGGTCTTTCCTTTCTTCCATCCACCATTTGATTCCTGCATACGAGGAATGACTTAATGATGTACAGCTGTCTGGTTTTACCATCAGCTTGTGATTATAGCAACCCTGGAGCGTGGGGAAGAGGAATATTCCCCTTTTACTGCAACATGAGCTCCCCCCCCCACCCCTTCCCCGCAAGCGGTGAACTTTTTACCTTCAATAATCAATGCTTCATCTGATCTCCTGGGTTGCATCTGTGTTGTTGTGGCTGGCGACAAAGGTAGGACAGGTTCCTGTTTCTCAGCAGTCTAAGTTTCAGGGAACACTTTGCAGATGCCGTAGAACTAGCCTGGAGAAACGTTGACTGCGAGGAGACATGATTGAGGTTTACAAGATTATGCATGGGATAGAGAAGGTAGAGAAAGAAGTCCTTTTCTCCCTTTCTCACAATACGAGAACTCGCGGGCATTCGATGAAATTGCTGAGCAGTCGGGTTAGAACTGATAGAAGGAAGTACTTCTTCAGCCGAAGGGTGATTAACACGTGGAATTCACTGCCACAGGAGGTGGTGGCAGCTACAAGCAGTGGCGGACTGGGTCTAAAAATATTGGTTGCCAGGAGACCTAGGGGGCCCACCCACAACTATAAGGCTATCATTTAATTTTTGTAAGAAATAAATAAAAAATTTTAAAAATGCGTAAGTGGGAAAAAGGTACAATTAAAACTTTTGCGATATAAATATATATATTTACAGTAATTACAGTGTACATATATTGTACATATTACTGGCAGTATGCAGTAGATACTAAATGTAAATACAGATTGCATTTTCTCCAGGGGAGCTGATCTTTGCTTGCTGGAGCTCAGTTGTAAAAGCGGGAGGTCCCCAGGCCTCACCTGGAGACTGGCAACCCTAAATACAACGTAAATTTTAGTTGCATTACAGTAATAATACTGGAACCCGTAATATATTTTCAAGCTACTAAAAGGTCGTTAACATTTTTAACACATTGTCTAATGTTTAAGGGGGCCCACTTCATCAGGGACCTACAGGGCCCACTTGCCTTTGGGCAAGCTGACCCACTGGCCAGTCCACCACTGGCTACAAGCATAGACAGCTCCAAGAGGGGATTGGATCAACATCTGGAGCAGAGGTCCATCAGTGGCTATTAGCTACAGCGTAATGTTGGAACTCTTTGTCTGGGGCAGTGATGCTCTGTATTCTTGGTGCTTGGGAGGGGCACAGTGGGAGGGCTTCTAGTGTCCTGGCCCCACTGGTGGACCTCCTGATGGCACCTGGGTTTTTTGGCCCCTGTGTGACACAGTGTTGGACTGGATGGGCCATTGGCCTGATCCAACATGGCTTCTCTTATGTTCTTTTGGAGATAGGGCTTCTAGTGCCCTAGCCCCACTGATGGACCTCCTGATGGCACCTGGGTTTTTTGGCCACTGTGTGACACAGTGTTGGACTGGATGGGCCATTGGCCTGATCCAACATGGCTTCTCTTATGTTCTTTTGGAGATAGGGCTTCTAGTGCCCTAGCCCCACTGATGGACCTCCTGATGGCACCTGGTTTTTTTGGCCACTGTGTGACACAGAGTGGTCTGGATGGGATGTTGGCCTGATCCAACATGGCTTCTCTTATGTGACACAGAGTGTTGGACTGGATGGGCCATTGGCCTGATCCAACAGGGCTTCTCTTATGTGACACAGTGTTGAACTGGATGGGCCATTGGTCTGATCCAACATGGCTTCTCTTATGTGACACAGAGTGTTGGACTGGATGGGCCACTGGCCTGATCCAACATGGCTTCTCTTATGTGACACAGAGTGTTGGACTGGATGGGCCATTGGCCTGATCCAACAGGGCTTCTCTTATGTGACACAGAGTGTTGGATTGGATGGGCCACTGGCCTGATCCAACATGGCTTCTCTTATGTGACACAGAGTGTTGGACTGGATGGGCCATTGGCCTGATCCAACAGGGCTTCTCTTATGTGACACAGAGTGTTGGACTGGATGGGCCATTGGCCTGATCCAACAGGGCTTCTCTTATGTGACACAGAGTGTTGGATTGGATGGGCCACTGGCCTGATCCAACAAGGCTTCTCTTATGTGACACAGAGTGTTGGACTGGATGGGCCACTGGCCTTATCCAACAGGGCTTCTCTTATGTGACACAGAGTGTTGGACTGGATAGGCCACTGGCCTGATCCAACAGGGCTTCTCTTATGCGACACAGAGTGTTGGACTGGATGGGCCACTGGCCTGATCCAACAGGGCTTCTCTTATGTGACACAGATTGTTGGACTGGATGGGCCGTTGGCCTGATCCCACATGGCTTCTCTTATGTTCTTAACCATCCCAGATTAGATCGTCCCCTCCTGCTAAAGAGAGAGCTGCAGCTAAAACTGCACGTGCTTTTTGACAAGTTGTGGCACTGTCTCTGTGGGTTGCCTCCTTAGGATCATGGCTCACCACGTCCTAGAAGACTTTAGAAATAGAAGGATGCTGCAAGCCCACCTGCATCATGTCCTGCCTTCAACAGCCCGCAATTGTTATTCGGTAGTGTGTGTGGCCTTTCGTAGGGCCTGTAAAATGGAGCTGTTCCGCCAGGTCTTTGGATGAGGCAGCGGGCATCTATCCACCTACTAGATCGGTTGGCCTCCCCCTACGCCCTTATGGCCCACTGCACCATTGTATTGTGGTGCTATACTATCCTGCTTCATATCATCATGCTGAACTAACCTATTGCACTTTACTGATTGCTGAAGTTGATTTTATTACGATTTTATTGTGATCTTAATTTAAATTGTTGTACTCTGCTCTGATCCCCCGAAAAGCGGGAAGGGGCGGAATAGAAATAAACTAATAATAACAATAATAATCAAGGCTAGCACAAGTGCTGTTAGGACAGCTTTTGTCAGTAAATAGCCTCCTGCATCATATGAAGTGGCCACAAACCAGGAAGATTTGGATTAGGATCTCAGTTGTGTGACTTTAGACAAACTTCATGAAGAGCCCCGTGGCGCAGAGTGGTAAAGCTGCAGTACTGCAGTCCGAGCTCTGCCCACAACCTGAGTTCAATCCCGGTGGAAGCTGGGTTCAGGTAGCCGGCTTAAGGTTGACTCAGCCGTCCATCCTTCCGAGGTCGGTAAAACGAGTACCCACCTTGCTGGGGGGAAAGTGTAGACGACTGGGGAAGGTAAAACGAGTACCCACCTTGCTGGGAGGACAGTGTAGACGACTGGAGAAGGTAAAATGAGTCCCCAGCTTGCTGGGGGGAAAGTGTAGATGACTGAGGAAGGCAGTGGCAAACCACCCCGTAAAAAGTCTGCTGTGAAAACGCTGTGAAAGCAACGTCACCCCAGAGACAGAAACGACTGGTGCTTGCACAGGGGACTACCTTTACCTTTTTAAGACAAACTTCTGCCTCTACAGTGAAGTCCTGCAGCGGACTTTAGGGCTTAGAAGCATACATCTCCCTTTAAGACTGTGCTGTCAGCCCCATCGAGTACTACATATAAGATTCCAAATGAGGCACAAAATGGCTGCCTGGGGGAAGTGCTTAAGCCTCAGGCTGCCAGCTCTGGGTTGGGAAATTCCTGGAGATTTGGAAAGCGGCCTATATGGCATTATGCCCCACTGAGGTGGTGTTGGAGGGTATATAATGCCATACAGTCCACCCTCCAAGAGAGCCCTTTTCTCCAGGGGAACTGATCTCTATGGAGATCAGTTGTAATTCCAGATCTCCAGACACCACCCAGAGGCTGCAGTGCCAAATTAAATGCTGTGGAGGCCCCTAGGCAGTTGAAATTGTGAGGGGGGGGGGCCTTGCAAATTACCTCAGTTGGTGAGGCCACCCCACCTCCCATGGCCCCCACTGCAGCCTGCAGGAACCTTCTCAAAAGCCCCTTTGCAGCGGTAATTTTGTAGAAAAATAGGTGGTGGAGCTCATCCAGGGATTGTTATGCAGCTGCACATACTATTCAATGGGCAAGGAGGTGGAACTCTCAGAAAGGTTCAGGAGCTGCACTCCTGTGAGCTTTCGCTGAATCCAAGGCCTGCCTCTTTGGCAAAACCGTGGAGGAGAGGCAGAGAGCTGCAAACTCGATGACAAAGAAGAGTGGCTCAGTTGCTGGCCGCAGGTGCAGGCTGGGAGGGCTCCAAGCAGGGGAAAAGCCAGCCCAGGGCCCCTAAAGGTATGGTGGTCCATAGGCCAGTGCCTATTTGGCCTAATTGTTAATCTGGCCCTGAGAGGCTGCAACCCTAGTTTAAGCCCCGTCTGAACTGGGCCTTCACGTTTCTGGGAATTAAACCCCAAACGTGGACCTCTAGGTGCATCCCTTGATCCACTGGGCCAGGGAGGACAGGTCTGGATGTGATGCTTTTATAACACATGAATGGGCCTGAAAGGGTTGTCATTGCCAGCATCCATGCTGCTATAAAGGCCAGACATGTGTGTGAGCGCGCAGGGGTGTGGATGTGTGGCTCTAAGGGCCCAGCTCCCAGACTCATTGTTCTCTCTCTGCACCAAGCATGCTACCCTTTATCATTTGAAATATTACTCATAGGACCGTTCCCTGGGGAGTAATCTAACTAGCGTCACTAATAGATTTTGGGGGTGCAGGATTTGGGGAGAGGAGGAACTTCAGTGGGGGATAATGCCACAGAGCCAGGGCTTTTTGGGAGCAGGAACACAGTTCCGGCTGGCTTGGCATCAGGGGTGTGTGGCCTAATATGCAAATAAGTTCCTGCTGGGCTTTTTCTCCAAAAAGCCTGTGAAAGAATGGTCAGGGGGTGCGGTCTAATATGCAAATATGCTTCTGCTGGGCTTTTTCTCCCCCCCCCCCCCAAAAAGAAAAAAAAATTACATAGCGCCCACCTTCCAAAGCAGCGATTTTATTCTGGGGAAGCGAGTTTGGTCATCGGGAACTCAAATGCAACCGCGGGAGCTTTGCAGGAGGTTGGCATTGCAACCCCAAAACCTAACTGCACTGCCGCTAGCTGCAAGAAACAACACGGGGCTGTTGCCGCATAGCGCTCTTCCAGACTGCTGCGAACGAGTCCTTTTTCAACCCCGGGGATCTGCCTCTTCCATTACCTCCCCGCCAAACCGTGCACCCCCCCCCCCCCGCCCCCGATCCCCACGTGGCTTCCCCCAGGTTTGCACAATGTCGGGGGAGGGGGGGGGGGGCTGCCAGGCTTACGGGACGCCGGGCGAGCTCTTTGCAAAGTTGCACGCGGGTGGAGAGAGCGGGGGGGGGGGAGAGGAGGCGGGGAGAGCGAGAGCTATTGAGATGCAAATACCGCCTTGCGGGAACCAATGCGGCCTGCCGGTCCGAGGAGGGGATTACCTGGGAGGGGAAGAAGGGGCAGGGACTGGAGTGGAGTGGCGAGCCGGCCGGGCCCGGGAGCGTCGCTGGGGCTCTCGCCTTGGCCGCGCCTGCAACGGAGCGGGAGGAGGGGACTGCGGTGGGAGGGACCGGCGGCGGCGGCGGCTGTGGCCGGGGGGCAGCTCCCGATCTCCCCCCCCCCCCTCCACCTCCTTCCTCCAGCGCGCCTGCGGGAGCCACCCGGGCGAGGCGATGCCGCTGCAAGCGCCCTGCTCTGCAAGCGCCGATCTGCCTCCGGCGCGGGGCAGGGACGCGGCGGCCGGCGGGGCTCCTGGAGGGACGGAGCAGGCGTTGAACTTGAGCGGCTGGTGACAGCGGGGGCTGCCCGCGGGAAGGGTGAGTAGCAGCGGCCGCCCTTCCCCATCCCCGGAGAGGGAGCCTTGCGGCGCCTCCGCTTCTCCTCTCCCGCTCCCTCCATTGCAGCAGGGGGCTCGCCGGCTTCCCCGCCTCGGCTTGCCTTTCTGCTGCCGCCGCGCTTTGCTTCCCGCTCCTCCCCCGGCTGAGCGGCTCACCCCCGCTCCGCTCCGCGCCCGGCCGTCCTTCGGCCGCGTTTTGCGTTGCGCCTTTTGGCATCCCGGAGCCCTTTTCTTTGCAAAGCCGCTTCCCGCCGGCGGAGTGGGAGAGAAGGACGCCCGCCGGGGTCTCTCCGGTCCGGCTTGTATCGATGAAGGGCGCCGGGACTCGAACCCGGGAAACCGTGTCGGTCTTTAAGGGGCTGTTGAACTCGAATTGGGCTGCTCTGCTGAAGTCCGACACGCTTAAAACGCTCCCTCCCTCCCCTTTGTCTGTCTTCTTTTCCCCCCCTTTCCCGCTACAGGTTTCCTTTCTTTCTCCACACCCCCCCCCCAAGTTTCCCTTCTCTTTTCCTCCCATCCTTGTTTGAACCCCAAATCTATCTATCTATCTATCTATCTATCTATCTATCTATCTATCTATCTATCTATCTATCTATCTATCTATCTATCTATCTATCATCTATCATCTATCTATCTATCTATCTACAATTGCAAATGTATTGTATGTATACAATGAATTTTAGCGATTTTACTGTAATTTATATTAACATTATGTATTTTGACTGTTGTGAACAGACCTGAGCCTGGTAGGTGAGGGCGGGATATAAATATAATAAAATAAATCATCTATCTAGTTTTCTATCTTCCTTTCTTTGCTTCGGTTTAACTCCCGCTCCCCATTATCTTCCAGGAAGATTCTTTCTCTAGAAGGGATAGAATCCCGTAGGCGTGCCAATACATGGATTTGCAGAGAGCTGCTGCAGAGAAACTCCCCCCCCCCCATAGAAAAGGGGTTTCTCTGTCGATGTTATTCCCCTCCCCCCACGGCACACACCTTTGCACTTTGAAGAAGGAAGCAGCAGCTGCAAGTTTTGATCCCGGGCACAAATATTTGCTGAGGCGCTAATTTTGCTACCGCAAGCGAGCAAGAAATGTGGAGTGGAGTGCCGGGTGATTCATTGTACCAAAAAATGTCTCCAGGGCATGACTCCCCCTCTCCTTGCGTGTACAGTGATCATAAATCAAGAATAAACCCATAAAAGTCCTCGGAAATGGTGAATTGGGGGCAGGGGTTGGGGGAGAGAGGATCAGAGTGAATCTTTTTTCTTCCTATATGACTTCTCCTTGGAGAATTTGTACAGCGGTGGTGTTTTGGGAAAGCAAGCAAATTCTTTACCTTCCAAAGGAAAAATTGGTTAAGTTGACAAATGTAATCTCCCTTTGTCTGTCTAACTCTGTTTCTCATCCCTCTCTATTTCCTGTCTGTCTGTCCCTCTATTACTCATCTGTCTGTTCCTCTTATTTTTCATCTATCTGACATCTACCTATCATCTATCTATTTATTTATCTATATATCATCACCAGATCATCAGTTTTAGTAGAGCAAATAACTTTGAAATGCCAGCCAAGTCTTGACAGTAAGGCAAGACCGGATCTACGTGCTTTTTGAAGGGGGGGGGGCAAAATTAAAAAATGACTCCCCCTTATGAGCCATTCTATCTTATGGTCCCATAGAATACAGTGCACTCCGTACCCAATTTGCTGTCCTCCGAACTCCGTGGGTGCCCAGGGCAAGTGCCCCCCTCTGCCCCCCTCGATCCAGCCCTGTAATAGGGTTGCCAACTTGAGCTTTAGAAATCCCTGGAGGTTTGAGAGTGGGGTTTAGGGAGGGGATGGGCTCCAGTGGCAGGGCATCATGCCATGCAGTCCACCTTCAAAGCAGCCGTTTCCTCCAGGAGAAGTGAAATAAATATTTTAAATAAATAAATAATAAAGAAACGATTGATGTCGTGTGGAGATCTGTTGTCATTCTGAGAGATCTCCAGCTGCTGCCTGGAGAATGGCAACCCTCATTAACAGGGCCAAAGACAAAACCCCAGTTAGCAGGACAAAAGGAGGAGGTAGGAGGCCTGCTTTGCATTAGCTACGGGAGGGAATGTCGGGTGCACAAGGCCATGAAGCTTTTGTGGAGAAAAATGCTGGCAAGCAAGAAGAATTTTGTCCGTAGCATTTGTTTTAAATGTCCAGTGCAGTGGTGGGAACACAGGGAAGCCAGTCTCAGGGGGCTGAAGAAGCCATGGTTTGTGATGTGTCTTGATCCTGGCAGGGTGGACAGTAGATTAATATAGACTGGATCCATATACTTTTGGATGTAGTAACGATTTACCTGCTGGATTTTCCTGACAGCCAAATACAGCAGGTGAATCTTTACAACGGTGCACTGCTCTGTGGACCCTGTGTGTGAGGGTGTTAGTGCCCTCTAGCCACTTCCAACTTGCAGCCACCCTATGAAGTAATAATCTCCAAAATGTCCAATTGTCAATGGGACTTGCAAACAGAGGACCATGGCTTCCTGCACTGAGTCATTCCCTATTGGAGAATCATATAGAGTTGGAAGGGACCTTACAGGGTCATCTAGTTCAACCCCCTGCCCAACGCAGGAAGCTCACAAATACCTCCCCCCCACACCCCCAGTAAACCTGGCTCCAAGTCCAAAAGATGACCCCCCCCCAAAAAAAAATCTCTCTAGGATCTCTGGCAAAAACTGGCCTAGAGAAAAATTGCTGCAAAGTAGCAAACAGCGTTGGGTGTGTAAGAAGGCGCCATGAGAACTATGATGGGTGTTCCTGCTTTCTTTCTGCCTTCACCTTTCCCTAGTGTTATTGTCTTTTGCGGTGAGTCTTGTCTTCTCGTAATAGTACGGTAGCCTCAGACATTTGAACTTGTAAGGAGAGTTCAGGCTTGATTTGATCTAGCACCGGGGTGGCCGAACTTGCTTAATGTAAGAGCCACATAGAACAAATGTCAGATGTTTGAGAGCCCCAAGACATGAACATCAGTTGTTTGAGAGCTGCAAGAAGGAAGGAAGGCAGATAGAGGGGGAGGAAGGGGGAGGGAGAAAGAAAGCAACTTTAACTTTAAATGCGTTCTCCAAGTTGCCAGCTGGCTTGGCTTGGAGAAGTGATTTAAAGAGACAAATGCCTTCTCCAAGCCAACCAACAGGGCAGTGGGGGCTTCGAGGGCCACACAATATGTGTGACAGAGCCACATGACTCCTGAGCCACAGTTTGGCCATCCCTGACCTAGAACTCATTTATTTGACTTGTTGGCACTCCACAGTATCTGTAAAACTCTCCTCCAACACCGTATTTCAAATAAATCAACATTCTTCCTTTTCAGCTTTCTTCATTGTCCAACTTTTGCACCCGTACCTGGTAATGTGGAATACTATGAATTATCTTGGTCCAGGTTACCATCACATCCTTACACCTCAGGATCTTTTCTAGCTCCTTCGTGGCTGCTCTTCCCAGTCTCTTTTTCCTTCTGATTTCTTGACTGCAGTTTCTGTTTTGGATGGAGCCAAGCAGGGCTTTTTTTTGTAGCAGAAGCTCCTTTGTATATACTGTATTAGGTCACACACCCCTGATGTAGCCAGTCCTCCAAGAGCTTACCTGTATTAAGAGCCCTGTAAGCTCTTGGAGGATTGGCTACATCAGGGGTGTGTGGCCTAATATGCAAAAGAGTTCCTGCTAAAAAAAAATGAGTGAAAGGAAATCTTGAACGATTTCAATTGTTCTGTGGACCCTATCATAAACGGGAAAAGGCCAGACTGGCACAGTCACAGATAGGAAAAGGCCAGACTGGCACTGCTACAGGAGGTGGGGGTGGCTGCAAGCATAGACAGCTTCAAGAGGGGATTGGATAAACATATGGAGTAGAGGTCCATCAGTGGCCATTAGCTACGGTGTATTGTTGGAACTCTGTCTGGGGCGAGTGATGCTCTGTATTCTTGGTGCTTGGAGTGGGTGTGGAAAGTGGGAGGGCTGGTGGTACTTTGTTTTTGGGCCACTGTGTGACAAAGAGTGTTAGACTGGGTGGGCCATTGGCCTGATCCAACATTGGCTTGATCCAACGTGGAATGGGTCCAGAGGAGGGAGAGGAAGATGATGAGGGGTCTGGAGACAAAGTCCTACAAAGAAAGGTTGATGGAACTGGGCATGTTTAGCCTGGAGAGGAGGTGGCTGAGAGGTGATATGATCACCATCTTCAAGTACTTGAAGAGCTGTCATATAGAGGATAGTGTGGAATTGTTTTCTGTGGTCCCAGTAGATAGGACCAGAACCAGTGGGTTGAAATTAAATCAAAAGAACTTCCTGACCATTAGAGCGGTTCCTCAGTGGAACAGGTTTCCTCGGGAGGTGGTGGGCTCTCCTTCCTTGGAGGTTTTTAAACAGAGGCTAGATGGCCATCTGGCAGCAATGAGGATCCTGTGAATTTAGGGGGAGGTATTTGTGAGTTTCCTGCATTATGCAGGGGGTTGGACTAGATGACCCTGGAGGTCCCTTCCAACTCTGTGATTCTCTGATTCTTTTACGTTTTTTGTTCAAGATCCTCTGTGAGTACAGAGTAGTAGGACTCTATACTGTGGCAACTCTGTGGTGAAAAGTGTGCAGAACCAGTGGTACAGAACTGTAGTGTGTGAGAGAGCATTTTTGAAAAAAGAGATTAGAACTGCAGTAGAAAGAATGCCCCAGAAGGGCACCTTTAGTAATGGAATAATCCACCGTAATGGTAATTGGAGGTATAACCTGGTTTTACCACCTCGTCTTTAGCATGTAATCTGCTTTGTGTGTTATTTATAGGTCACCTGTGCTTTAGATAGTTGGTTGTTTGCCTTGGTCCCTAATTCTGTTATCCTAGTCTGATTTGTATTGCTCATTGGTTGTTTTACGTCCTCCAATTCTTCTTGAATCTCACCGGCAAGAGTAGACTGTAAGTCCATGGCAGAATGGGGATTCGAACCTGGGTTCCCCAGGTACCTAGTCTGGCAATCTAACTTCCACACCTCACTGGTTCTACTCCATACTCTGGACTGGGTTTGCAGTTCATTTGCCAGAAAGCATCGCTGTTGCCCGCTCAGGTGCTGAGCTTGGCATAGGAAAGCAAATCTGCTGGCGCACTGTTACTTTTCACTCAGCCTGTCAGAAGCCTGTGTTGTAAAGGGGATCTTTAGCTTGGAGAAATGTCGCCTGAGGGATGACATGATAAGAGGTTTACAAGATTATGCATGAGATAGAGAAGGTAGAGAAAGAAGTCCTTTTCTCCCTTTCTCACAATACAAGAACTCATGGGCACTCAATGAAATTGCTGAGCAGTCAGGTTAGAACAGATAAAAGGAAGTACTTCTTCACCCAAAGATGATTAACAAGTGGAATTCACTGCCACCAGAGGTGGTGGTGGCTACAAGCATAGCCAGCTTCAAGAGGGGATTGGATAAACATATGGAGCAGAGGTCCATTAGAGGCTATTAGCCACAGCGTATTGTTGGAACTCTCTGTCTGGGGCAGTGATGCTCTGTATTCTTGGGGGGGGGCAACAGTGTGAGGGCTTCTAGTGTCCTTGCCCCCCTGGTGGACTCCTGATGGTGCCTGGTTTTTTGGCTGTTGCGTGACACACAGTGTTGGACTGGATGGACCATTGGTCTGATCCAACATTGACGCTTGAGTAAAGACTCAAGTAAAGTGAAGCCCTCATTCAAAATAACAGTTATGGAGCAGAGGTCCATCAGTGGCTATTAGCCACAGTGTACTGTTGGAACGCTCTGTCTGGGTCAGTGATGCTCTGTATTCTTGGTGCTTGGGCGGCAACAGTGGGAAGGGTTCCAGTGTCCTGGCCCCATTGATGGACCTCCTGATGGCACCTGGTTTTTTGTTCACTGTGTGACACAGAGTGGATGGGCCACTGGCCTGATCCAACATGGCTTCTCCTATGTTCTTAAGGACCATAATCTTGACCTGTGCTCCTTGAACAACATATCTGGCGCAATCCAGACTTAGGCACTTGTATATCCTGTTGGTTCAGACAGAACGACTTTCAATATATATTTGATGTTCTTTATGGAAATCAGTGGATTTTAAAAGTGCTTCTGTGATTCACTTACGTTCTGTGTTTGTTGGGATTAGACCTATAATTAAAGAAGCAAAAACAAGGAAAACCCAAGTTGACCTGGGTTGTTATACATGAATGTTTATAATTAATTTGTGGGGGCCATGGGGGATGATACTGATCGTCTTCAATTTATAGCAACTAATTGTTTAATTATCATTATCCATAATCCTGGATGGTATCTGTAGCCAGATTTAAGTACTTTGAAATCCTACTGATTCTCTTGGAACCTCAGACGTAGAACTACTTTGAGATCTTTACGGTCTGCAATATTTCCTAAAACTTGCTCATTCTAGGTGTCCCCTTAATGCTTTTCTGTGGAAAGCTGTCTCCATCTCCCTTATCCCATCTATTTGCTCAGGGGTGGAATTCTAGCAGGAGCTCCTTTGCATATTAGGCCACACCTCCTGATGTAGCCAATCCCCCAAGAGCTTACAAGGCTCTTTTTTGTAAGCTCTTGGAGGATTGGCTACATCCATGGGTGTGGCTTAATATGCAAAGGAGCTCCTGTTAGAATTCCACCCCTACATTTGCTACATATTTTTCATGGTTGCTGTTAGCATTTTACAGATGGGAAACGACAGATATGTGTTGCTGGCCTGGCTGGCAAAGGCCTGTCTCTTGAATTCCTGGCTGAGTAGATAATTTGAACTCGAGTCCAGATTCAGCTTTCTGGCTGCCGATGACAGGGGTGGTTGGCTGTGAGAGATTTGTTCCAGGTGTGAGCCAAGTGAGCCAATGCCATGTTATTCTCTGCCAAGACAGAACACCCGGACCTATTCTTAGGCATTCAGGAACAGTCCGTGGGTTTCCCATTTAAGATTCCACTGTAAAAGCACCAAGGAAACAGGATTCCTGTCTTATGTCTCGTAGCTTGGGGTCCAGATGTGGAAACAGCTAGTCGCTTGGCTGCCCCAGGCACACAAGCCCAGAATTTATTCGCTTATTTAGAACATTTTTATGCTGCCTTTCCAGGAACCTGCCCGAGAGGGCTTACAAAAAAATAAAATAAAAACAAGACATCAAAAGGTATTGATCCAACACTGAAGAACCCTCCCCACCGTAGAAAAGGTGAAGGTAGTCCCCTGTGCAAGCACCAGTCATTTTCGACTCTGGGGTGACATTGCTTTCACAACGTTTTCACGGCAGATTTTTTACGGGGTGGTTTGCCATTGCCTTCCCCAGTCATCTGTGGACTCTTATCTGGGAGAACCGGGTTTGATTCCCCACTCCTCCACTTGCACCTACTGGCATGGCCTTAGGTCAGCCATCGCTCTGGCAGAGGTTGTCCTTGAAAGGGCAGCTGCTGTGAGAGCTCTCTCAGCCCCACCCACCTCACAGGGTGTCTTTTGTGGGGAAGGAAGGTAAAGGAGATTGTAAGCTGCTCTGAGACTCTTTGGAGTGGAAAGTGGGGTATAAATCCATTATCATCTTTTTCTTAAAATAGTGTTTAAGAAACCATCCCATTAATTAAAATCCTGGGTGAATAGAAATGCCTTGGCCTGGCCCCTAAAGAAAGCAATGCAGGCACCAGACAAGCCTGAAGGGGAAGGACGTTCTGTAAGTGAGGTGCCACCACAGAAAAGGCTGTTCATCTGGTTACTGCCTGCCTAAGGTTGCCAATCCCCAGGTGGGGACCACTTCAGGGTCATCAGAAAGTGTGTGTGGGGGGGAGGGAAATGTCTGCTGGCCACTCGCATTATTCCCTATGGAGACTGATTCCCACAGGCTATAATGGAAAATTGATCTGTGGGTATCTGGGGCTCCGGGGGCCCCCTGTTTTTTGGGTAGAGGCACCAAATTTGCAGCATAGCACATAGTGCCTCTCTTTTAAAACAACCCGCAAGGTTCAAAAAGATTGGACCGGAGGATCCAGTTCTGTGAGCCCCAAAAGAAGGTGCCCCTATCCTTCATTATTCCAAACGAAGGGAAGGCATTTAAAAGGAGCATGGTCCCTTTCAGTGCGATGGCCCGAATTCCCTTCGGAGTCGAATCGTGCTCGTCACACCCTTGCTCCTGGCTCCACCCCCAAAGTTTCCTAGCCCCGCCCTCAAAGTCCCCAGATATTTCTTCAGTCGGACCTGGCAACCCTACACCTACCTCACCTCGTAAGGTCCGGGGGACCACGGAGCGCAGCGCTTGTGAGGCAGATCGTAACTGGTGAGCTGGGCCATATGGGGGAGGTGGCCCTTCCGGTACTCTGGACCCAGAATCTTCCAGGCACCACTGGGCTTGGGTCCAAGAGGGCAAGTGGAACTTCGGGGCTGTTGACTCCTAAGCTAGTCAGCTTAGTCTTCTTAGTCTTCTCAGTCTAGTCGTTGTAGCTTCTTGGGAGAGCTCTGCTTGAAGATAGTGTCCAACAAAGAACACAAGTGACTATGCAAGTGGGTATTTTTTTTTAAAATAAACCAATATTTATGAAAGAAATATGAATGCATATATACATACATAAATAAATCAAATACAATTGCCAGTTTGGTGTAGTGGTTAAGTGTGCGGACTCTTATCTGGGAGAACCAGGTTTGATTCCCCACTCCTCCACTTGCACCTGCTAGCATGGCCTTGGGTCAGCCATAGCTCTCGCTGGAGTTGTCTTTGAAAGGGCAGCTGCTGTGAGAGCCCTCTCCAGCCCCACCCACCTCACAGGGTGTCTGTTGTGGGGGAGGAAGGTAAAGAAGATTGTGAGCCGATCTGAGGCTCTTCGGAGTGGAGGGCGGGATATAAATCCAATATCTTCATCTTCTTCTACAATTAGAAGTAACCACGGATTGAGGACAAATACATACGGAAAGGAAAGGTCCCCTGTGCAAGCACTAGTCGTTTCCGACCTTGGGGTGATGTTGCTTTCACAACGTTTTCACGGCAGACTTTTGACGGGGTGGTTTGCCATTGCCTCCCCTAGTCGGCTACACTTCCCCCCCCCCCGGCAAGCTGGGTACTCATTTGACCGACCTCGGAAGGATGGAAAGGCTGGGTCAACCTCGAGTTGGCTACCTGAAAACCCAGCTTTCATCGGGGATCGAACTCAGGTCGTGAGCAGAGCTTAGGACTGCAGTACTGCAGCTTTAGCACTCTGTACCAAGGGGCTCTTTAAATACATAGAGATAGGATCAAAATATTCCGAAAAAAAACAAAAATGAAAATACCTGGCAAATTCCAAACTTCACCTATGGGTTTTTAAATATATAAGAAAGTTAGTAAATAATGTTGATAGCTTCCAGGATTGACGCAGATTCTGGTTTATGAGGTAGAAATTCAAGGAATGGAAACCAAACGGACACAAATCTTGAGGTAAAAGGGTCTGTTTAACCTTGGGTCAGAGAATCTGATAATTTATCCATAATGAATTATCTTGTACCTTCAGGAGCCAGTCAAGGTTTTGTATTCCAATATCTTGGTAGTTATGGTGGTATATTCAGCCATGAGGACTGCACAAGCGCTGCTCTGCAGCCTACTTTGTGAATGGGGGCTGACTGAAAAGGGGAGAAAGGCTGCTTGGTGTAGTGGTTAAGCGTGCAGACTCTTATCCGGGAGAACCGTGTTTGATTCCCCACTCTTCCACTTGCAGCTGCTGGAATGGCCTTGGGTCAGCCATAGCTCTGGCAGAGGTTGTCCTTGAAAGGGCAGCTGCTGGGAGAGCCCTCTCCAGCCCCACCCACCTCACAGGGTGTCTGTTGTGGGGGGAGAAGATACGGGAGATTGTAAAGTGCTCTGAGTCTCTAATTCAGGGAGAACGGCGGGGTATAAATCTGCAATTCTTCTTCTTCTTAATGGAATATACAGCTGTCCCCCCCTTCAAAGCTGCCTTCCCTGGGTGCCTTTGGATCCCTTCGTTTGCCAAGCGTAAGAGTCTGTTTTAGCTGTGCTAGCAGAAGCTGCCATTTGGCTTTTAGATAGATCCAAGTGGGCAGCCGTGTTGGTCTGAAGCAGTTGAACAAAGCAGGAGTCAAGTGCACCTTTAAGACCAACAAAGTTTTATTCAGAACGTAAGCTTTCGTGTGCTAAAAGCACACTTCTTCAGACAACCTTATTCCCTCATCTGAAAAAGTGTGCTTTTAGCACACGAATGCTTGTCCTGAATAAAACTTTGTTGGTCTTAAAGGTGCAACTTGACTCCTGCTTCATTCATTTGGCTTTTAGTTGGCAGACAGATTTTTTTTTTAAATGTGGAAAGTAACTTAATTTGTGCTTGTTCCAAAAATGCTAGATAAGTGACTAGATCTTTGCCTTTTTTTAAAAAAGGAAATTGGATAATCTATGGTGTCGTATTCTTTGAACATTTTTAATGATTAAGTCATTCCCTGTAGACGCCCGTTTTTGCCAATTCCAACAGAAAACCTATCCTCCCCGCTCCCCATATCTCACACATCTTTCATTAGGGATCCTTCTCCATCTTCTCTGCCTCCCGTCCAGGTTTTCCCTCCTTCCAGGTTCTTACCGTGCCAGCCCTTGCCAAAGAGTCTGGATTTTGCACTGGATCTTGGCTAGCTGCACAAATGAATGCAATTCAAGCAAATTAGTTTAATTTGAATAAATGTAAACACTGGTTTTGGATTTCCTCGGCATGCATTGTGCGCGCGCAAAGAGCATAGACACAACTTCCTGCAGTTTTTTTTTTAGAAAGCTGAGCGAAGGAAGACCTATCCAAGATTAAGCTTTGAATTAAAATAACTTTCCCGCAGATTTACATGTGAAAGCCTGCTGAATGTGATTGAGTGCCTTTCTTTTTGTTTCCTTGATGCAGCCATCTTTCGGTTAGTTTAGATTACCGGGCTCACTGTAAGCATCACAAAGGGCAACAAGGGCTGTCATAAGTGGCAGGTGTTCTAATATTTTGCTCAGCCTGTAGAATGCAAAAGAGCTGTGTGTCCCATCTATATCGGATGGATGGTGTAACGTACTCGAAGCGGAGACGAGAGTAGGGCAACATGGTTTATTAGGAGCACGTTGCAAGAGAGCGAACACGCGGGCCGGGTCCCGCTTATGTACAATCCCGGGTACAGCCTACTGGGTTGGTCGGGCCAATCCAGCCCCGTTGAACTTCCCGCCACAGCTGGAGATAGGCGGGGACAGGCTCCCGGCGCTGGGGCTCCTGGGACTGCCCAGTTGCCCCCCCCGTCGGGTCGCATGACATTTCTTGATACACTACACCCCTCCCCCCCTGGTTAATGTACAAAGTCCTGTAAGTATGCGGGGGGCCGGCGCTCCCGAGTGGACCGTCTGGGGGGTCCCGGTGTCGGCGGCGCGGCCGCCGAGGATGGTGCCTCGGTAGGTCCTGGAGTGGACGGGGGCGGCCCGTCCGGTTCAGCGGATCCCTCGGGCTCGGTCGGTTCCGGTACCTCCGGCGCCCGCATCACGGATGTTGGGATCGCGTCCTCTAGGCGGTCTCCGTTAGGCTCCTCGCTGGATATAGCCTCGTCCGTGTCTGTGGGGGCCTCCGGAAGGGTGCGGCGCCTCAACTGGTCAATGTGCCGCCGTAGTACCTGGCCCCCCTCCGTTGATATGTCGTAGTGGCGGGACCCGGTTACCCTCAGTACCCGCCCCGCCACCCAATCGGGGCCCCTAGCATAGTTTCTGGCGAAAACTGGGTCGCCCGCGAAGAAGCCCCGGGCGGCGTCTCGGACTTCGGGGCTCCCGCGGGTGTCTGAAGCTCGGTCGGGATGCAGCCGGTCCAGCCGGGTTATGAGTTTGCGTCCCATGAGGAGCTCAGCCGGGCTGACTCCTGTGACCGGGTTAGGGGTGATCCGATTATCGAAGAGGAACGCGGCCAGCCTGTGGTCCCAGTCCCCCTGTACAATTCGGCCGAGGGCCTCCTTTGTTGTGCGGACCATCCGCTCCGCCTGGCCGTTGGTGGCCGGATGGAAGGGAGCCGACCTTATGTGCCTGATCAGATATCTTTGCAGGAACGCCTGGAAGTCGGCTGAGGTGAAGGCGGCCCCGTTATCAGAGACTATGGTGTCCGGGATGCCATGTGTGCATAGGACCCTGCGCAGAGCTCTGATCGCGGCTGTGGACGAGGTGGACCCTACGGGGATGACCTCCAGCCATTTGGTGTAGGAGTCCACCATTATGATGAAGGTCTGCCCCTGGAATGGGCCCGCAAAGTCGATATGGAGTCTCGACCATGGTTTCCGGGTGGACTCCCACCTAGTGACGGGGGCGCTGGGCGGCTCGGGCCGTGATTCCTGGCAGGTCTGGCACCCGCGGACCCAGCCCTCGATCTCCCCGTCCATTCCCGGCCACCAGACGTAGCTCCTGGCCAGAGCCTTCATCCGCACTATGCCGGGATGAGTCTCGTGTAGGGATTCTAGAACACGCTTTTGGAGCGGGGGTGGAATCACTACCCTACTGCCCCAAAGTATGCAGCCCTTGTGTGCGGCTAATTCCTCCCTCCTCGCCTTGTAAGGCTTGAATTCTTCCCCCATGTTTCCCTCTGGCCACCCCCTCACCACCCAGTCGAGCACCCGTGCCAATGTCCTGTGTTTCTGGGTGGCCTTGGCCACCTCCGTTGCGTGGAGGGGCGGCTCTGGGAGGCTCTCTATCATCATGACCTGGTGTGCGGGTGCGGGTTCCGGACCCGTCTCCGGCAGCGGCAAACGGCTAAGCGCATCCGCGTGTCCCATAGCCTTGCCGGCCCTATGAACCAGTGTGTACGTGTATGAGTTGAGGAATTGGTTCCACCTCAACACGTGCTGTGAGAGTATTTGGGGGGTTTGTCGGTCTGGGGCCAGTAGACCTAAGAGGGGCTTGTGGTCCGTGGCAATGGTGAACCTTCTCCCATATAGATACTCGTGGAACTTTCGGACCCCTGCCACGATTGCCAGGGCCTCTTTATCTATCTGCGCGTAGTTGCGCTCGGCTGAAGTGAGCGTGCGGGAGTAATATGCGACCGGTACCTCCCTCCCGTCCGGAAGCTGGTGCCCCAGGACTGCTCCCACCCCATACGGCGACGCATCGCAGGCCAGGATGACGGGGAGGGCCTCGTCAAAATGGTGGAGCACCGCATTGGACACCAGGACGTCCTTGACCGCCTGAAACGCCGCGGCCTGTCGTTTGCCCCAAACCCAAGGGGCTTTTTTGTCCAGCAGCCGGTGAAGGGGCTCCGCCAGGGCTGCCTTGTGGGGGAGGAAGGAGTGGTAAAAGTTGAGCACCCCCAAGAAGCTTTGGAGCTCCGCTTTACAAGTGGGAGCCGGGGCTTGCACGATGGCTCGGGTCTTTTCTTCCGTGGGGTGGATGCCTGCTGCGTCAACGGCGAACCCCAGAAACTCCACCCGTGGAACCCCCAGCAAGCATTTCTCTCTCTTGACCTTGAGCCCCGCTGCCTGGAACCGGCGGAGCACCTCTCGAAGGCGGTTGCCGAATTCATCGGGGTCCGGGGCGGCGACTAAAACGTCGTCGAAAAACGGCTGGACTCCTGGGATCCCTTTAAGGAGAGCGTCCATTAGGCTCTGGAAAATCCCCGGAGCGACGCTAACCCCAAACTGAAGCCTCTTTACCCGGAAAGCCCCCCTGTGGGTCACGATCGTTTGGGCCTCCGCCGTCTTATTGTCTACTGGGAGCTGCTGGTAGGCCTGGGCCAGGTCTAGCTTCCCAAATATCCTAGCCCCCGCTAGGGCGGCCAGGACATGGCTCACCACCGGCACTGGATAGGGGTTGTCCTGTAGTGCCTTGTTTATGGTGCATTTATAATCGGCACAGATCCGCACCTCCCCGTTTGGCTTGATGGGGGTAACGATGGGGGTTTCCCAGGTGGCGTAGTCCACCGGCTCGAGGACGCCTTGTGCCGTGAGGCGGTCTAACTCTGCCTCAATCTTAGGTTTCAAGGCGAACGGAACCCTCCTGGCCTTGAGCCGAATCGGTCTGACCGTGGGGTCTAGGGGCAGGGAGATGGGCGGCCCCCGGTAGCTCCCTAGGGACCCATCGAATACCTCGGGGAATTCCTTGCAAATCTCCCCGAACCCCCGGGGCGTTATGGTCTGGCCCACCCCCTCCACGCGGATTCCCAAGGGTTTGAACCAGGCCAGACCTAGCAGGGTGGCCAGCTGGCGCTTAACCACCAGGATGTCCAGCGGGCCGTGGAAGGACCCCCGCTCGACTTGTACCCGCGCCCACCCCGCAATTTGCACCGGGTTCTTCTGGAAGTCCCGGAGTATGAAGTCTGCCGGCCGAAGTTGCAGCCGCTGGCGGGGACACAGTTCTCTTAGGGTTTCTTCCGCAATAAGGGAAATGGAGGACCCTGAGTCCACCTCCATTTGGCAGGGGTTCCCCTCTATAAGGACCGCCACTTTGATTTTATCGGGGGAATCGTGGGGCAAGTTCAGTACCTGTAGGGACGTAGAGTCTACCGCGTGGGACTCCGCGGACTCGTGGTACGTGGTCGGCTTCCTGCGGTTGGGCTTGGCTCGGCAAGCCCTGGCAATGTGGCCGGTCTTTCCGCAGCTCCTGCAGTCCCAGGTCCGGTATTGGCAGTCTCTCCGCTCGTGGGGGCCGCCGCAGCTGGCGCACTTGGTGGCCGGGGCTCTCTCCGACGCTGGTGGTCGGTCGGTCGCTCGGGGGCGTTGGGTCGCTCTGTTGGGTGGCCCGGCTGGGCGGCGTAGCTGATGGGCTTCCTCCTCCTCGGGGCCGTCGTGGTCCAGCTCTCCGTGGTGGGCAGCTTCCATCTTGGCCCGGGGAAACGTTCGTGCGGTTCGTTCCCATGCCACCGCTTCGCTGAAGGCGGCCTGGAGAGTAAGCTCCTCTTTGGCGAAGAGCTTCTGCTGGAGCCTCTCGTCGCGGAGGCCCCACGTGAATCTGTCCGCCAGGGCTTCCTCCAGTTGGGGGAGGTTGCAGTTCCCGGCGAGTTTGCGGAGGGCCGCCAGGTAGTCCGCGGCGGACTCGCCCGCGATCTGGTCCCGTTTGTGGAACAGGAACCTGCGAGCCACCCGCGAAGGCTGTGGTGAGAAGTGTCCCGTGAGGAGTCGGATGATCTCGTCGTAGGATTTCTCTGTCAGACGGGCGGGTGCCGAGAGACCCTTGGCGATCTCGAACGTGGCAGGCCCGCAGACGCTCATGAGAACGTCCCTCTTTGCTCCGGCGTCAGTGATCTTGTTGGCCCGGAGGTAGAACTCGACCCGCTCCGCGTAGGACTCCCATCCCTCTGGATTGGTTGGGTCGAAGGGCTCGAGGTAGCCGGTGATTCCGCCTTGGTTGGCCATGATGGCGGCGGCAGTCGCTTGTTGCCCAGATCTCCGTCGTAGCCGCTGAGGCTAGAATCCCACCTTCGTCGCCAGTGTAACGTACTCGAAGCGGAGACGAGAGTAGGGCAACATGGTTTATTAGGAGCACGTTGCAAGAGAGCGAACACGCGGGCCGGGTCCCGCTTATGTACAATCCCGGGTACAGCCTACTGGGTTGGTCGGGCCAATCCAGCCCCGTTGAACTTCCCGCCACAGCTGGAGATAGGCGGGGACAGGCTCCCGGCGCTGGGGCTCCTGGGACTGCTCAGTTGCCCCCCCCGTCGGGTCGCATGACATTTCTTGATACACTACAGATGGGACTCCCCCCCCCCCCGCAGGTACCAGAATCTGGGATTCCCCACTCCTCCACTTGCAGTTGCTGGAATGTCCTTGAGTCAGCCATAGCTCTCGTAGCCCCAACTACCTCTCAGGGTGTCAGTTGGGGGGTGTGTGTGGAAGATAGAAGAAGATGAAGAAGAAAAAGATATTGGATTTATATCCTGCCCTTCACTCCGAAGAGTCTCAGAGCAGCTCACAATCTCCTTTACCTTCCCCCCCCCCCACAACAGACACCCTGTGAGGTAGATGAAGATATTGGATTTATATCCCGCCCTCCACTTCGAAGAGTCTCAGAGCGGCTCACAATCTCCTTTACCTTCCTCCCCCACAACAGGCCCCCTGTGAGGTAGATGAAGATATTGGATTTATATCCCGCCCTCTACTCCGAAGAGCCTCAGAGCAGCTCACAATCTCCTTTACCTTCCCCCCCCCACAACAGACACCCTGTGAGGTAGATGAAGATATTGGATTTATATCCCGCCCTCCACTTCGAAGAGTCTCAGAGCGGCTCACAATCTCCTTTACCTTCCTCCGCCACAACAGACACCCTGTGAGGTAGATGAAGATATTGGATTTATATCCCGCCCTCCACTCCGAAGAGTCTCAGAGCAGCTCACAATCTCCTTTACCTTCCTCCCCCACAGCAGACACCCTGTAAGGTGGGTGGGGCTGGAGAGGGCTCTCACAGCAACTGCCCTTTCAAGGACAACCTCTGCCAGAGCTACGGCTGACCCAAGGCCATGCTAGCAGGTGCAAGTGGAGGAGTGGGGAATCAAACCCGGTTCTCCCAGATAAGAGTCCGCGCACTTAACCACTACACCAAACTGGCTGTAAAGGAGATTGTGACTACTCTGAGACTCAGAGTATAGGAAGGGATATAAATCCAATTAATTCTTCCTCCTCTCCGCAACCTGTTTTTCTACAAAACGACCCCTGCACAGAGCTGTCCTTGAAAGGGCAGTAACTTGAAATAAAGCAACTTTAATTTTAAATGCTTTCTCCAGGCCACCAGCTGGCTTGGCTTGGAGAAGTGATTTGAAGAGAGAAATGTGGTGGGGGCTTCAAGAGCCACACAGTATGTGTGAAAGAGCCACATGTGGCCCCTGAGCCACAGTTTGGGCACTTCTGCTCTACAGGGACATACCAGGAGAGGCAGTCCCGAAGGAAGATTCTTGTGTGTGATTTGTATTTGTTTTGCAAGCTAACTTGCTTCTCCTCATTCATGAAGATTTATGGAATTTGGGCTTGAGTCCACCCACCCCCCCTCTTTAAATATGCAAAATTGGTTTGTGCTTCTGATTTCTTGATATGTGGGTAAGCGTTGGGTTGAGAAGGACTGTGGGTTTGTTGGAGAACATCTGCTTTGCATGCAGAATGGGAGTTAAATCTCTGGCATGGTCAGTAAACAAGGGCTGGGTGGTAAGTGATGCCAAAGACCTCTGCCTGAGCCCCTGGAGAACGGCTGTCAGTCACCAGTATTTATTTACTTCCTTAATTTATTTACTTTGTCCCTAATGGGGATCCAAAATGGCTTACATCATTCCCCTCTCCTCTATCATCACAACCCCCTCTCTGGAGCAGGTGAGGCTTAGAATACAACCCAACGAGCTTCCATGGCAGAGGGGGATTCGAACCCAGGTCCCCCGGATCCTGTTCGTGCCCTCTGACCTGGATAGATCAGTAGTCTGACTCCCTGTAAGACAACCACATGCAGTCATGTGCTTAAAGAGAAGGAGAGAGGCGATTCTCCTTTTTTTTTGTCCCTTTCTCATGGTTTTACCAAAGAGCATGATGTTTATCTCTTTCCTTGCTTGCTGATGACGTCAGTTGGGTTGATTGATCATGCGCCTAATACTTGGCTCATGAATGGATTCCTGTTTGTTTTGCGTGCTGTCAGAAGTTGGGCAGAGGTGGCTTTTCAAGAGATTGGAAGGAGATTTAATACAAAATGCATTGTTTGAGGAATCTCTTCTTTCTCGTGCCCTGCTCTTTGAAGACCAGAACCAGAAGGTCTATAGGAGCCAGGGCTTTTTGAGCAGGAACTCAGTTCCGGCTGGCGTGGCGTCACGGGTTTTTGGCCTAATATGTAAATGAATCCCTGCTGGGCTTTTCCTGCCAAAAAAGCCCTGTGTGAAATAATGGTGACACCATGGGGTGTAGCCTAATATGCAAATGAGTTCCTGCTGGGCTTTCCCCTACCAAAAATCCCATGTGAAACAATGGCGACGTTAGAGGGTGTGACCTAACATGCAACTGAGTTCCTGCTGGGCTTTTTCTACAAAAAAACAAAAAGCCCTGGTAGGAGCATTTAGCAGCATCCTATCTTGTTTGGTCCCCATTTCACAGTAGGAGGAGGGAGAGACTCCTGGCAGACCAGTCCGCATTAGATTTTAGCTTTGCCATAATTGTTTGTTCCTTTGCCTGGGAAACTCCAGGGGTTCTAGCTGTGGGCTGCATTAGGACTTCACAGTCAAGTCTTGTTCCTCCCTTCTTTTGTGTGTGAACAGGGCTTTTTTTGTAGCAGGAACTCCTTTGCATATTAGGCCACACCCCCACGATGTGGCCAATCCTCCAAGAGCTTACAGTAGGCTGTGTAAGAAGAGCCTTGTAAGCTCTTGGAGGATTGGCTGTACCAGGGGGTGTGACCTAATATGCAAAGGCGTTCCTGCTACAAAAACCCCCGTGTGTGAACCATGACTGGAGCTTCCCCAGATTCAGGAAGTCTTGACCAACGCTTTGAATTGCGATCGTTTCTGAATGCAGCTGCCTGAAGCAAACTGGAGTTTACTTCCTCCCCACCAACTGGGGTTTGTAACTGCAGTCGAATCTTAGTTTAAAATTCCAGTGGATGGTGACCAAACAAACAAGCATCTACATTGGCACCTCCTAGCAAATTGGAGTTTGTTTCAGGGCTTCCGGAATTAAGGTGTGTTCAGTTGTGCTCCGTACCCAGGGCAGGGGTGGAGTGGGAGGAGCTGTGTCAAGATGGGGACATGGCCTGCCTAAAATGGCTGCCGTGGGGATGAGGCTGGTCACAAAATGTTGGGAGGTTCCAAGTCAGGCATCCTGCTATGATGGAGGCAGCCGTTTCCATATAGGTGTTCTAGCTAGCAGGCCTTTTTTGGTAGTAAGAACTCCTTTACATATTAGGCCACACACCCCGATGTAACTAATCCTCCAAGAGCTTACAGGACTCTTCTTTAAGGGGCCTACTGTAAGTCCAGGAGGATTGGCTACATCAGGGTGTGTGTGGCCTAATATGCAAAGGAGTTCCTACTACAAAAAAAAGCCCAGCTAAACACAAGGTGGTACCCCCTGGGCTCTTCAGAAGCAAACCTGGTGAAGACCAGGATTTCCTCTTTGCTTTGGGGAAGGCATGAATGAGCATCAGAAAATAGATCGATAGATGCCATGTTGGGCTTCACTGAAATAAGCTGCTCAAAAGATGAACAACTGGAGGGTGATTTTGTTCCCACAGGAGGCTACCTGGTGTAGGGCTGTCGCTGAACCTTTGATGGCTTTGTCCAGTTTTAAATTCAGGTGGGCGGCCATGTTGATCTGAAGCAACAGAGCAAAGTTTTAGTCCAGTGGCACCTTTAAGACCAACAAAGTTTTACTCTGGGTATTAGCTTTCATGTGCGCGCACACATACTTTGCACAGGAAAGCTTATGCCTTGCATAAAACTTCGTTGGTCTTAAAGGTGCCGCTGGGCTCAGACTTGGTTTTGTCTGAGTTTGCTTACCTCAACTTGGATTTTGGCTTCTCCTTTGATCCCCTTGGTTAGATGTTTTGGACTTGAGTTGTGGCTTGAGCCTATCCCCCTGATCTGCTTCTCTGAACTGTGTGTGGCTGCACTGAAGTCCCTCTCCTCCCCAAACCCAACCCAGAGCTAGCAACGTTGAATCCCAGTGCCAGGAGACAACGTCAGGGGAATGTCTCAACCCTCCAGAACAACTGGTTGGCCACTGTGTAAGACAGGATGCTGGACTACATAGACCACTGCTCTGATCCAGCAGGGCTCTTCTGATGTTCTCATGAGGGGAAGGCCTCGGCCTCTCTGCCCTGTTGTTGGCCCTCCAGAGGAACTGGTTGGCCACTGTGTAAGACAGGATGCTGGACTACATAGACCACTGCTCTGATCCAGCAGGGCTCTTCTGATGTTCTCATGAGGGGAAGGCCTCGGCCTCTCTGCCCTGTTGTTGGCCCTCCAGAGGAACTGGTTGGCCACTGTGTGAGACAGGATGCTGGACTACATAGACCACTGGTCTGATCCAGCAGGGCTCTTCTGATGTTCTCATGAGGGAAAGGCCTTGGCCTCTCTGCCCTGTTGTTGGCCCTTCGGAGGAACTGGCTGGCCACTGTGGGAGACAAGATGCTGGACTAGAGGGACCACTGGCCTGATCCAGCAGGGCTCTTCTGATGTTCTCATGAGGGAAAGGCCTTGGCCTCTCTGCCCTGTTGTTGGCCCTTTGGAGGAACTGGCTGGCCACTGTGGGAGACAAGATGCTGGACTAGAGGGCCACTGGCCTGATCCAGCAGGGCTCTTCTGATGTTCTCATGAGGGGGAGGCCTTGGCCTCTCTGCCCTGTTGTTGGCCCTTTGGAGGAACTGGTTGGCTACTGTGTGAGACAGGATGCTGGACTACATAGACCACCGGTCTGATCCAGCAGGGCTCTTCTGATGTTCTCATGAGGGGGAGGCCTTGGCCTCTCTGCCCTGTTGTTGGCCCTTCGGAGGAACTGGCTGGCCACTGTGGGAGACAAGATGCTGGACTACAGGGATCACTGGTCTGATCCAGCAGGGCTCTTCTGATGTTCTCATGAGGGGAAGGCCTCGGCCTCTCTGTTCTATTGTTGGCCCTCCAGAATAACTGGTTGGTCACTGTGTGAGACAGGATGCTGGACTAGATGGACCCCTGTCTGATCCAGCAGACCTCTTCTGATGTTCTCATGAGGGGAAGGCCTTTCTGTACTGTTGTTGACCCTCCAGAATAACTGGTTGGCTGCTATATGAGACTGGATGCTGGACTAGAAGGACCACTAAGCTGATCCATCAGGGCTCATCTTCTTAACCTCCAATCTTGGTGTTTGGGGGGCACAGTGGGAGGGCTTCTCGTGTCCTTGCCCCACTGGTGGACCTCCTGATGGTGCCTGGCTTTTTGGCCACTGTGTGACACAGAGGGTTGGACTGGATGGTCCATTGACCTGATCCAGCATGGCTTCTCATGTTCTTAAATGAAGGGAGAGATCCCCAGATTGAATCTTGTGTCTAATGGGGAGCAGCTGAAGCACAGAGGAAAACCTTCAGAAGTTCGCAGGGAGCTTTAGCATCTAGGTGGTTAATGGGCTTAGGACCTTGTTCCTGGTTTCAGGCATGGAGCTAATTAGTGAATTGTATCCTCTCCCCCACCCCTCTCTCCTCCTGCTCTTCTGTTTCTGCAAGCTCAGGCTCTCGCTGTTTATTAAGAAACCGGCCTTCCTTCTGTGCTAGAAATAAATATTGACAGTGATGGGCGCTTAATAGGATTTGGCTGGAAGGTTTTATGCGGGAAGGAAGGGGGGAGGGGGGAGGATTTTTTTCGGTGTTTCTCTGGCCATGATGCTTTGAAGACGAAAAGTTTCTTAGCCAACCCAGTGGGTTACATTTATCTCCCCTTGTCTCCAGCCACATCTGCACCGAGAAGCTACTAACCCCAGAAACAGCTGGTCCCCTGAATGTGGGTACGTGTTTTTGGGTTGCCAGCTAAAAACATTTCTGGTATTCCACGGGGACTTCAGAGCATACCTCCTGGATTGTTTGTAAGCGTTCCTAAAATGAACAACTGTTTAAACCTGGGGTGTCAAACTCATTTGCTATGAAGGCCGGATCTGACATAAGTGAGATCTTGTCAGACCTGGCCACATCAGGTTGGGTCATGTTGTGCCAGGCCATTCGTTTACCTATTTAAGATTAGGTAGCAGACATATAAGAAGAAGATTTTGGATTTATATCCCACCCTATACTCTGAATCTCAGAATCTCAGAGTGGTCACAATCTCCTCTACCTTCCCCCCCCCCCCCTAACAACAAACACCCTGTGAGGTAGGTGGGGCTGAGAGGGCTTTTATAGCAGCTGCCCTTTCAAGGACAGCTTATATGAAAGCTATGGCTGACCCAAGGCCATTCCAGCAGCTGCAAGTGGAAGAGTGGGGATTCAAACTCGGTTCTCCCAGATAAGAGTCCACGCACTTAACCACTACACCAAACTGGCTCTCACATGTAGACTTTATGATGGACACAGACAAACACAATTAAAGATTAAAAAAACCCCAACTTAAACCATGCTTAAACATTTGCACTCGTTGGTCTTAAAGGTGCTTTCTTTGTATTTCTCCCATGGGATCCAGAGAACTGGGCAAAGGAAGCTCTGGCTCTTTCCTATCTTCCCCAGGGGACCAGGAGAGGGAGGAGCCTCAGCCAAGAGAAGGAAGTGAGGTTTGGCTCAGTAGCTCTGCTGTGTGATTGAGAGAGCCTGGAAAAACAAGCTCTACCTTCTCCCCTTCCTCCCCAAGGGAGGGGCCTCAGCCAATGGAGAAAATAGAGGTTTTGCTCTGTAGCTCCTGTGAGATTGAGCAAGCCTGGCGACGCAAGCTGTTATGCAGAAGGAAGCAAGAGAGAGGGAGAAGGAAGCAGATGACAGCCAGTTGCTCAGGGGCCTGATAGGAGCCCTTTGGGGGGCCTGATTTGGCCCCCGGGCTGCATGCTTGACACCCCTGGTTTAAACTGACTGCCATCGTGTCTGTTGTTATTACAGGAACTGGGAGAGCAGTATTCTATTTATTGCAATTAAATTATGCCTGGAGACTTTTAGTCACAGCTTCTGCGATCAGGTATTTGTTAAATTTTTGTTCCACCCTTCCTTCAAGGACCACAGGATGCTGTTAATGGCTCAACACCACCCTACATCCTCACAACAATCCTCTGAGGTAGGCCGGTCAGGGAGAGATAGAGGGAACCACTGAAAGTCACCCCATGCGTTTCATAGCAGAGCGATGGTTTCAGAGGGCAGCCAGCCATGCTGGTGTGTGGTAGGGCAGTTAGATTTGAGCCCAGTCGCACCAAGGAGAGTTTCAGGATATACCCTGACCTGGATAGCCCAGGCAAGGCCAATCTTGTCAGATCTCAGAAGCTAAGCGGGGTCGACTCCAGCAAGAACTTGGATGGGAGGCCTCCTTGGAAGACCAGCTGTCAGGGGACCAGCAAAGTTTTATTTTAAGACCAAAGAAGTTTTATTCGGAATGCAAGCTTTCATGTGCATGCACACTTCATCAGACGGATTTGTGAGTCTCCCTGATCCAACATTATCTGGTGCTTCTGATCTTTTCTGCTGAACAGCAGTTGCTTGTGCGTTTAGACCGGGGGTGGCCAAAACTGTGCCTCGGGAGCCGCATGTGGCTCTTTCACACGTATTGTGTGGCTCTTGAAGCCCCCACCGCCCCATCAGCCAGTTTGGAGAAGGAATTTCTCTCTCATTTCTCCAAGCCAAACCAGCATTTAAAGTTAAAGTTGCTTTCTTTCCACCTCTCTCTCCCTCCACCCATTTTCCTTCCTGCCTGCCTTCTTGCCTGCTCTCAAACATCTGATGTTCATGTCTTGTGGATCTCAAACATCTGATGTTCATGTCTTGTGGATCTCAAACATTTGATGTTCATTCTATGTGGCTCTTATGTTAAGCAAGTTTGGCCACCCATAGTTTAGACCAGGGGTGGCCAAACTGAGGTTCGGGAGCCACATGTGGCTCTTTCACACATATTGTGTGACTCTCAAAGCTCCCACTGCCCCGTCGGCCGGCTTGGAGAAGGCATTTGTCTCTTTAAATCACCTCTCCAAGCCAAACCAGCCAGCTGTTTGGAGAATGCATTTTGCTTTCTTTCAACCTCTCCCTCCCTCCCCCATCTATTTTCCTCCCTCCCTCCCTTCTGGCTCTCCAACATCTGACGTTCATGTCTTGTGGCTCAGACATTCAGTGTTTTTTCTATGTGGCTCTTACGTAAAGCAAGTTCGGTCACCTCTGGTTTAGACAAACCCATTTAGACAAACCCAGAGGTTCCAAAACTCTGCAGTGGGGGAAACTGAGGCATGGGAATAGAGAGCCCTGCATCTGAGCAAGACAGCTGGCACTTTCTTGACGATCGGAACTGCAAATCAAAGTAGGGAAAGGGAGGAGTTGTCAGGCTCCGGGTGCTGTGATGACTAGGAAGTTACACCTTTGTTTTATTTCTTTGCAGTCCTACTGCCAGGTTTTCAAGGCCACTTCTTCTTGATCCCTTCGCTGGCGCAAGTTAGAACCGACAGGTCCCGCCTGCTTTTCATCACACCCCCTCCTACATTCCCCCTCCGCACTTGAAAATTAGCTCCTTTATGTCAGTTCCTATAGTTACAATCACCTTACCGGTAGTAGTAGAAACGCAGAGGGGCCTGAAATGCCACTTAATGCAGTGTCTGGCTAGGCCATTCATCCCCGGCTAGATTCACACCAGAAGGTTAAATCGTAATTCAGTCTGTTTTTTCAAAAAAGGGGGGGGAAATAAAGGGAAATGGGTGATTTGTTCTGGTTTTCCTTTTATCCTGCCCAAGCAAGACGGGAAGAGGGAATTCTCCTCCTTAAATCTAGAATGATGCTGCCACCCCCCACCCCACCCCCATTACAGTCTTAGGTGGGAAATTTCAAACACTTCCCCTCACAGCCTCCGTGGATGATTTATTTACAAGGCAGTCCTAAACCAATTTACTGGAATAGACTTGGAAGGGTGTATCTCTGCCGGTGTAGCTTGCTGCTAATGTTTCCATCTCTTCTTTGGAGCAAAGTTGGAGTCAAGCCACACCTTTAAGACGAACAAAGTTTTATTCAGAATGTAGGCATTTGTGTGTGCATGCACACCTCCTTGTCTGAAGAAGTGTGCATACACACACGAAAGCTTACAATCTGAATAAAACTTTGTTTGTCTTAAAGTGTGGCTTGACTCCTACTTTGTTCTGCTGCTTCAGACCAACACGGCTGCCGACTTGGATCCGTCTCTTCTCTGGTACTTCACAAACATTGCCTTTGAAGGAGAGAACCTGTAAAAAATAGTGAGAAGCCAGAGGAATGCAGGATGCTGTAATCCATGAATATAACATAAGAACATAAGAGAAGCCATGTTGGATCAGGCCAGTGGCCCATCCAGTCCAACACTCTGTGTCACACAAGAACATAAGAGAAGCCATGTTGGATCAGGCCAATGGCCCATCCAGTCCAACACTCTGTGTCACATAAGAACATAAGAGAAGCCATGTTGGATCAGGCCAATGGCCCATCCAGTCCAACACTCTGTGTCACACAGTGGCCAAGAAATCCAGGTGCCATCAGGAGGTCCATCATTGAGGCCGGGACACTAGAAGTCCTCCCACTGTGCCCCCCCCCCCTCAGCACCAAGAATACAGAGCATCACGTGCCCCAGACACAGAGTTCCAACAATAAGCTGTGGCTAATAGCCGCTGATGGACCTCTGCTCCATATGTTTATCCAATCCCCTCTTGAAGCTGTCTATGCTTGTAGCCGCCGCCACCTCCTGTGGCAGTGAATTCCATGTGTTAATCATCCTTTGGGTGAAGAAGTACTTCCTTTTATCCGTTCTAACCCGACTGCTCAGCAACTTCATTGAATGTCCACGAGATCTCGTATTGTGAGAAAGGGAGAGAAGTACTTCTTTCTCCATCTCATGCATAATCTTGTAAACCTCTATCGTGTCACCCCTCAGTTTCTCCAGGCTAAAGAGCTCCAAGCGTTTTAACCTTTCTTCATAGGGAAAGTGTTCCCACCCTTTTATAATTCTTGTTGCCCTTTTCTGCACTTTCCCCAATGCTATAATATTTATTTATTTTATAACCCTGGCATAAAATGTGGTTTGATCAGCACTAGTTAGCAGGCGCCGATGGTCCCTTTGCCATTAAACTGGCATTTCAAACTAGAACAAAATAGGAGTCGTTGCACCTTTAAGACCAACTTAGTTTTATTCAGAGTGTACGCTTTTGTGTGCTCTAAGCAGACTTCATCAGACGAGGAATCAGGTACAGTGAGCAGACCTATCTTCTTCGTGGTCTCTGTGCAGTCCCACACATGGGTCTTGCCGCAGGCAATGAATCCATTCCTCGGAGTTCCAATAGCTCGCCTATAGCGCTTTTGGCGCGCTCCCCTCCCGCCCTGGGGAGCAGGCAGCGACCGTGCATGCCTGGAGCGGGGGGGGGGAGCGCCCATTCCACTCAGTTTCTTCCTTTCCGCCGCCCGGACAACACCTTCCTCGCTGCGCTCTTCCTTAGCTCGTCTCTCCTCAGCTCATCTCATCTCTACTTTGACTGGTATCGTTTTCTCTTTCCCCGTTTCGTCCTAAAAAAAAAAAAAAAAAAAAAAAAAAAACCGTTTCTGCGCTTTTCTTCTCTACCCGTCCCTTCCCTCCCTTCCCTCCCTTCCCCCCACCGTCCGGGTCGTATGGAAGGGAAGGTTACTTTCAAAAAGTGTAGGCACTGTGGGGCTAAAATTCCCACCACAGACGGCCACAGTCACTGCCTTTTCTGCCTCGGGGAGGGCCATCGAGTCGACGCTTGCCCGCATTGTGCGAACTTCGGCAAGCAGGCATGCAAAAACCGCGCCGCACGACTACAGGCTTTCCTCTTAGAACGGTCCCTGCGGGCTATGCCCACTTCCGACTCGCCGCCTCCCCCACCTCGAGCGGGAGATTCGGCTGCCCCGGCTGCGCCTCAGTCTCAAAAGACGCACAAGTCCGGGAAACGACCTTCGAAGCACGCCGAAGCCGGCCACAAGTCTTCGAAAAAACTGCGTCATTCCGAATCGGAGTCGGCGCCTAAGAAGCCTCGACACTCGGATTCGGCGCCTAAGAAACCTCACCATTCCGAACCGGCGCGTCATTCCGAGTCAGCGGACGCGGCGCCCATAAAGCCCCGTAACACCATGTCCTCGACCGCTCAATCGAGTTCAGCTCAACCACTCCTGCCGTCCGAGTTGTCGACCCCGGTTGACGTCATCACGGACATGCCTCGGCTTACACCTCACACCTCCACGGCCGTGGAGGTGATTCCGATTCGATCTCGATCGCCTTCAGTACATAGCGTGGTACCTTCTGAGATCCTTGAACCCGACCGTACCACCGACCCGACACAGACTTACCTACGCCCATCTTTGCGACCTGACTCCTTCCACGATGTTGCACTCTCTCCGCTGTACCGTGAATCGGCAACGCAAGTCTCCTCCCATCGGATTCGAATTCGATCACGCTCTCCGCGTAGCCGCCACGACTCCGGTTCTTCCGTCTACTATGAACAGCAAGATTACTACTCCAGGAGGCGATATGAATACTCTCCTCTATCCAGATCGCCCTCACCTCGACAGGGCAGGTCCCGTCACCGTTCCGGCTCCCACTCCGAGTGGGACATCCATCGTAGATACCAGGAATCAGACTCCTACTTCCACCGTGATCCCGCTACTCCACGGGTCCGTTATGGCGGTTCGCCTCGGTCTCGTTACTCGCGCACAACCCGACGCGAGGATTCACCTCAGCTCCACTTCGACCGCCCTTCTCGACTTCGTGACCCTCGAAGCCATTTCGAGTACTCACCCAGACTCCTCAACCGCCTCCTATCATCTGAACAAGAGGCTGGCCCCTCGCATCAACGCCGTGAGCACCCTCGGTACCGAGACGTGGCTAAACCGCGTACTGCTTCTGCCACTGTATCCGTGGCCCCGGATTCTCGACTTCGGTCTCCTCCCAAGACCTCGGAGCCTGCAGCCCCCATCTCGGAACCGATCGTTCATCCACCCTCCCCCTCCACGGGAGCCTCTTCCTCGGGTAGGGAGTCCCCAGCCTCTTCGGATTCGGAGGACCACTCTCCGTCTCTCCCCTCGGACTCTGCGCAACAGCTCAGGCTCTCTCCGTCTGATGCATCCAAAGCGTATCTCAACCTTATTACTTCTATGGCGGAGGCACTGAAGATACCTCTCCAGGCGGACTCCCCCAAAGTGTCGGACATGGTACATGACCTGATGCAATCAGACTTCCCTCCCGGGTCCTTGCTTCCTATGCTACCGGTGCACCTGGAGGGTCTTCAGGAGACTTGGGACAAACCTGCATCAGTACCTCCCACTTCTAAGAGGCTGGACTCCCTCTATCGAGTCCATGCCCCCGACGCTAAGTTCCTCGCCTCACATCCAGCTCCGAACTCTATCATTGTTCATTCTGCCATGAAGGCCAAACCCTCCAGGCATCCCGCGCCGCCGGATCGTGAGGGAAGGAAATTAGACACCTTGGCAAGGAAAATCTTCACACTTGCCTCCACCAACTCGAAGCTTAACAATTACCTGGCTTATTTTGCTGCTTATACTTTTAATCTGGCGAACCAATTCACACCACTGATACCATCGCTTCCCGACTCCTCTCAGAGAACAGCATCAGCCCTGGTTTCCGAACTCTCCAGGGTCTCCAAACAACAAATTAATTCGATTCGACATGCGGTCTCCTGTTCATCCCGTGTCTTCGCCTCTTCAGTTGCCCTGCGTCGTCATGCTTGGCTGAGATCCACTAATCTTCAACCCGACATCAAGCAGAAGATAGAGGATCTTCCCTTTGATGGCCTCGGCCTCTTTCATGCCTCTACTGATGAGGTCTTGTCCTCTGTTGACGACGGTCGTAAAAGGGCCAAGCGCCTAGGAGTCTCCCAACCTGCTTCGCAACCGTTTGGCCGCAAACAACCTTGGAAACCATCTTTCCAAAGACGCCAGCGTTCTCCTAAACAGTCTGAATACTGGAAAAGAAGACCTGCGCAACAGAAGCCTTCTTTTCAGCAAAGGCAACGCCCTCAGCAGTCCAAAAAATCATCCCCCCCTACCAAGCAGTCTCTTTGACTTCCCCATTCAGTCACCCTACCCCACGCGTCTTTCCCCATTCTACAGGACTTGGACTTCAATCACGACCGACTCCTGGGTACTCACCATCGTACGTCTGGGGTACGCAATAGAGTTCGCTTCGCTGCCTCGCTACCACTACTTCGTGGCTACCCCTCCATCCCATCACCTCCATCACGAAATTCTGGACTTGCTCCAGAAAAAAGCCATAGAACCGGTTCCCCTCCAACATCGGGGAATGGGACTCTACTCAAGGTACTTCCTGGTCCCCAAGAGGGATGGAGGCAAGCGTCCTATTCTAGATCTTCGGAAGCTAAACAAATTTATCCAGTACAGAAAATTCAGAATGATCTCGTTGCAGTCCATCTTGCCCTTGATTCCAAGGGATTCATGGATGGCTTCCCTAGATCTTCAGGACGCTTACTTCCATGTGACTATCCGACCTCAGCATCGCAGATACCTCCGGTTTGCGATCGGCCAACATCATTATCAATACATCTCCCTACCATTCGGCCTCTCCACTGCACCCAGGGTATTTACCAAGTGCATGGCGGTGGTGGCAGCGGCTCTTCGACTACGAAACATCACAGTCTTCCCGTACATAGACGATTGGCTCCTTATTGCACCAACTCCAAATCAGCTCGAGGCCAATCTCCACGAAGCCCTTCTCCTCCTGGAGTCTCTAGGCCTGCGGGTGAATGTCACCAAATCGCACTTCACCCCCACTCAACATCTCTGCTTCATAGGGGCCCATCTTCGCACCTCTTTACACCGTGCCTTCCTTCCAGAGGACCGTGCTATGACAATCATCACCCTTGCCAGGATGGTCCAGCTACATCCCATCCAACCGGCCCTAACTATTCAGCGTCTTTTAGGTCTGATGGCCGCTACTACAGCAGTCCTCCTCTTCGCCAGGCTACGAATGAGACCACTTCAGCTCTGGTTCGTACGTGCCTACCGGCCTCACGTGCAACCTCAGAGCACCCTGCTCACCGTCCCCAGGAGAGTCCTTCCTTCTCTCACTTGGTGGACCAGCCTCGACAACCTCCTCGAGGGCATGCCGTTCCTACCAACTACTCCAACGGCTATCGTGACAACAGACGCCTCCATGTGGGGATGGGGAGCCCACTTAGAAGGCAAGACTGTCAGAGGTCTCTGGACCCCTCAGGAGAGGACCCTGCACATAAACTGCTTAGAACTGATTGCAGTACACAGAGCTCTTCAATCCTTCCTTCCTCTCATTGCGGGTCGCCACATCCAGATTTCCACGGACAACATGGCAACAGTATTTTATGTAAACAAGCAGGGAGGCACCAGATCCCCTCGACTATGTCGCATAGCCACACTGCTCTGGGAATGGTGTATCAAACACAGCATCCACATGACCGCCATCCACCTCCCAGGTGTACAGAATGTATTGGCCGACTCCCTAAGCAGGATACGTATAGACGACCACGAATGGTCCATCAATCTGACCTACCTTCGTCGGATTTTCAGGTGCTTCGGGACCCCCAGGGTGGACGTCTTTGCCTCCAGGGACAATGCCAAATGTCACCGCTTCTACTGCAGGAAGGGCGACGATGCCTTCCTACATCTCTGGAGAGGTCCCCTCCACTACATTTTTCCGCCAACCCCCCTACTGACACGCGTGTTGACGAAGGTCGCACGGGATGGCACGGACTGCATCCTTATCGCACCGTGGTGGCCACGGCAACCATGGTTCACCAAACTTCTGCAAATGTCACAACACACTTACCGCCGCCTCCCGATCGTGGGAGACCTTCTATCGCAGGCGAACGGCCAGGTACTTCATCACAACCCTCGGGTTCTGGCCCTCACTGCTTGGAGGATACACTCACCTGCCTCTCCACAGAAGTGACCAATATTCTTCTCAACGCAAGGAAGCCTTCCACTAGACTCTCGTACCAACGCAAATGGAAGCGCTTTTGTTCCTCCGTTGCACCCTATCATTTGACACCTGAGGTAACACCTCTAAACCTGATTCTAGATTATCTCCTATCCCTGCAGAAATCAGGCTTGTGCTACTCTTCACTTAAAGTACACCTGTCTGCCATCTCGGCATTCCATGACACTATCGACGGCAGGACAGTGTTTTCTCACCCCTTATCTAAATCCTTCCTCAAAGGAATGCTGCACCTACATCCACCGGTTAAACCGTTCATCCCAACGTGGAGTTTATCCCTTGTTCTTTCCTGTCTAATGACGGCGCCCTTTGAACCCATGGCGACGATACAGCTCAATCTTCTTTCCTGGAAGACAGCATTGCTAATAGCCCTCACCTCGGGTAAGCGGGCAAGTGACTTATGTGCCTTCAGACATGACCCTCCCTACACCATCTTTCATAGGGACAAGGTTGTCTTAAGACCGGATCCTACGTTCCTCCTCAAAGTTGTCTCCAAGTTTCATCTGTCTACCTCCACTGCGTTACCAACGTTTTTCCCTAACCCATCGGACCAGGGACAGCGATCCCTGCATTCTCTGGATGTCAGAAGGGCGTTAGCCTTCTATCTGCATCGCACACAACCTTTCCGTAAGGACCCTAACCTGTTTGTGGCCTACGGTAAACCGCGTAAAGGACACAAAATTTCTACCCAAAGACTATCCAAATGGGTAGTTAGTGCCATCAGGTTGTGTTACGAACTGGCTAAACAGCCTCTTCCCGAAGGCCTCAAGGCCCACTCTACTAGAGCGGTCTCCACGTCTTCGGCTTTTCTACAGGGCGTCTCCTTAGAGGACATCTGTGCAGCTGCATCGTGGTCCTCTCCTTCCACGTTCGTCTCCCATTACGCTTTGGACGTTCGTGCGAGACGGGACGCCTCTTTCGGCCAAGCAGTTCTCCGATCCATCTTCCACTGAAGTATGGTGAGTGTTTTTGCTTCTGCCTCTATGTCTTGGACATGATCTGTTTTCTTATGTGACTAACTATCTTCTTTCACCAGCACCCTCCTCCAGGTTACTCAGCTGGCTAGTCACCCATGTGTGGGACTGCACAGAGACCACGAAGAAGATAAACAGGTTGCTTACCTGTAACTGATGATCTTCGAGTGGTCATCTGTGCAGTCACACACGCCCACCCAGCCTTCCCCGCTGCTGGCTTCCTGTGGTTGTTACTTAACTCTGTACTGTGTTATGTCAGCGGCGGCTGGAAGAAACTGAGTGGAATGGGCGCTCCCCCCCCGCTCCAGGCATGCGCGGTCGCTGCCTGCTCCCCAGGGCGGGAGGGGAGCGCGCCAAAAGCGCTATAGGCGAGCTATTGGAACTCCGAGGAATGGATTCATTGCCTGCGGCAAGACCCATGTGTGTGACTGCACAGATGACCACTCGAAGATCATCAGTTACAGGTAAGCAACCTGTTTATATATAGCTGGTAGGCAGCGGGTATGTACCATTTTGCATTCTAAACCGCTGCCTACCCTCTATATATAGCCCTGCTCACTGTACCTGATTCTTTGTCTGATGAAAGCTGCTGTGGAAAAGCGGGTATGGAAGCTGGACTGTGAAGAAAGTGGATTCCTTTGAATGATTCCTCTTTCCCCTCTGCCTTCCACTTTTCCCAGCATTATTGTCTTTTCCAGTGACTCTGGTCTTCTAGTGTGACGAAAGTATGATAGCCTTAGTTTAGTCATTTAGCTTCTAGGGTGGGCTCAGACTGGACTGGATCTAGAACCCGCTGATTTGTCTCCATGGCGCTCTGCAGTATCCGTAAAACCAGGGCTTTTTGTGAGCAGGAGTGCGCAGAAACGCAGTTCCGGCTGGCTTGGAGTCTGGGGTGTGGCCTAATATGCAAATGAGTTCCTGCTGGGCTTTTCCTGCAAAAAGTCCTGTGTGAAACAATGGTGTTGTGTGTGGCCTAATGTGCAAATGAGTCCCTGCTGGGTTTTTCCTACAAAAAAAGCCCTGTGAGTGAGTGAGCTTCACAATATGAATCATATCTTCATAATATGAATCGCATACTGAAAATTCCCATAAATCTTGATACATTTTATGATATTGTTGAGATGGTTGTATTACATGATAGTGCACCTGCAGTTAAATTGTTTTAAAAGCAAGACTCTCTGGCACCTCATATGAAATCCCAGTGTGGATGAATTAAAACTGCTTCAGTTGTTGAGTGGCTTCTTCTTTAGGTCCTCTTCTGTTTGCTGGACTGTAGTTCTCTGTCGCCCCTTGGGACTGGACTTAAAAAGAGGATCCAGTGGCAGTGAATAACAACATTATATGAAGACGGATGCAGGCGAGGTTGCCCCCGGGGGCTTTTAAAACACATGTGGCAGTTAGCTAAAGACTGTGGAAATGTTGGGGATTGATTGCAAGGCCTTTCCTCACTTTCATGGAGAGCCAGTTTGGTGTAGTGGTTAAGTGTGGGGACTCTTATCTGGGAGAACCGGGTTGGATTCCCCACTCCTCCACTTGCACCTGCTAGCATGGCCCTGGGTCAGCCATAGCTCTGGCAGAGGTTGTCTTTGAAAGGGCAGCTGCTGTGAGAGCCCTCTCAGCCCCACTCACCTCACAGGGTGTCTGTTGTGGAGGAGGAAGGTAAAGGAGATTGTGAGTCGCTCTGAGACTCTTCGGAGTGGAGGGCGGGATATAAATCCAATATCTTCATCTACCTCACAGGGTGTCTGTTGTGGGGGAGGAAGGTAAAGGAGATTGTGAGCCGCTCTGAGACTCTTCGGAGTGGAGGGCGGGATATAAATCCAATATCTTCATCTACCTCACAGGGTGTCTGTTGTGGGGGAGGAAGGTAAAGGAGATTGTGAGTCGCTCTGAGACTCTTCAGAGTGGAGGGCAGGATATAAATCCAATATCTTCATCTTCTTAACTTTTGGGGCTTCAGGACAATAATTTAATTTAATCTTTAGATTTATATCCCACCCTTTCCTGCAAATGGGCTCAGGGCAGCTTACAACAGATTTTAAAACATTAAAAAACATAACACTATAAAACCAAAGGCAATGCAGCATCACAAACACAGACGGTGAGCCAAAAACAGCATGTAGGCTGATATCTATCAACACAGTTACTATGATGTCCGGAGGGACGCCTCCTGGATCAGTTAAAAGCCTTAGTACAAGGGGCCGTCGATCTCATGACAACCTGGAACAGGAGTTCTATGTACATTTAATTGCTTTTTACTTTTTATTAAAGCCATATCATGAATATAAAGCTTTTAAGAAACAGAATTAAATCTTCCAGATATCAAAGTGATCAAAATGAAGGCATCGTCAGGAACAGAGCAGGTGAGCTTCACTAGTGCAACAGTACGTCCAGTACTTCCAACACAGATATTATACAACGTTTTTTTTAAAAATGGATATCACCACCATGGAAATCAAGAATACAGTCTTCTATGTTCTAATTTCACTGCCACAGGAGGTGGTGGCAGCTACAAGCATAGCCAGCTTCAAGAGGGGATTAGGTAAAAATATGGAGCAGAGGTCCATCAGTGGCTATTAGCCACAGTGTGTGTGTGTGTGTGTGTGTGTATTGGCCACTGTGTGACACAGAGTGTTGGACTGGATGGGCCATTGGCCTCATCCAACATGGCTTCTCTTATGTTCTCATCTTCCGTACCCTTTAAGTTCTATCCTTCTTTAATCGACAAATTTAGCCCCGAAAAACAAGCACTTAAACCAAAGTCCAAAATGTTATGTCACATGTTCAATGTTTAATTAACTACTCTAAGAGCGTGATCCTGGGCTCAAATCTGGGATCATCCCATGTACGCACCCCAATAAGAAATGCAGAACCCCGCCCCCCCTCCCATGTGCTATGAAGTCACAGCTGCACAGCAAGTAAAAGCCACTGCTGGAGTTGAATGTGGTGAGAGACAGCTGAGTCTCTGAGTCCGGAATTTGGCCCGAGAAATACGTGGGTGGGTGGGATTAAAATGAGCGTGACTGAGGTCCACCTTACAGCCCGAGGATTAGTTGATGTGTGTGTGCACGTGTGGGAGGAGACGTGTTAGGCCATTTCACTCCAGGGAGTTGATAAGTCTCTTTCCTCTCTCCTCCTCCCCCCACCCCAAAGCCGGCATCAATAAAACACTCATCACCTCTCATTTTACAGCAATTAAAGATTATGCATACGTTAAAAACTTGAGGAGCAGTTGTATGCGGAAGGAGCTGGGTTACATCAAAGCAAGCTCCACACAGAAAACATTTAGGTCGATATGTCGGGCATCTTGCTGACATGAGCATTTTAAGGGAGAGAGTCTTTCAGCCATGGTAGCTTCAAAAGGGCTCAACAGCTGAGCCGCTGCGACATGGAGTTTCTGGCTTATTGGATAGATTTCAGCCCTCCTTCCCAATTCCCAAAGTCTGATTGTAAGCTTTTCATATGCAGAATTAAACTTTGTTGGCCTTAAAGGTGCCAAACTTTGCTTTGTTGTTAGATCCGAGCAGGCAGCCGTGTTGGTCTGAAGCAGGAGTCAAAACTTTGCTGGTCTTAAAGGTGAAGCTTGTCTCCTACTTTGTTTTGTTTTTTCAGACCAAACATGGCTACCCTTTTTTTAGCCCAAAACTCTTCTTAAAATTATTTTAACTTTGGGTCATCCTTCCCCCTCCTCCAGATTTAAAGTTTTTATTGACTTTTCTATTCTCAAATACAGAAAATAAAATAAAGAAAAGAACATTAATGACTTCAAAGGTATCGAAGCTTACATATTGTAATAAGCATGCCCTTCGGGGTTGTTTTGCCTCTTGGCCTGAACATCTAATCTAGCCTTTTCATTCACGTATGGATCTGCACATACATAGGTAGGGTAGCCAACCTCCAAGTAGTAATATACAATGGGAGAGGTAACACAGGAAAGTAACGCTACGATATGGTACTTGCTCTCAGCTGCTAGGACATTGTATGCGCAGCTGTGGAAGCAAGAAAAAATACAAGAGAAGTGGGATTGGATTACAAAAGTTATGTCATGGAGTGAAATGGACAAACTAACAAGAAAATTAAGAGACTATGATTTGGAACTTTTTAAGTTGGAGTGGAAAATAAAAGGACATAGGACAATCTTTGATAATGATTACGTTTTTTAAAATAAGAATATAACTTTTGGGGTTTTTTTTAACAGTTAAGGGTACCTTTAATATTTGTTTTCTTTAAGTAAATAACACTGGCGGGAGTCAAATAATGGGGGGAGGGGTGGGGGAAAAGTAAGATATGGGGCTGAATTTTTTTTTCTTTTTATTTAAGTTTTTATAAGTTGTAGATATAGTTTTGCTACCATATGTTACTAATAAAAATTGTTTATTCAAAAACAAGAAAAAAAGGAAAGTAACGCTACTAACCCAAAGGTAACCGTGGCCAGAATCACTAAAATAGATACAATATTTATTATATCAAGAACAGGCAAATTACAGAAATACTGTTCACATTAAGAATACTCTATCCAGTTCCATTCACAGTACTTCCATAAAGTCCATAGGCTTCCTGAAGGTATCAGTCTTTTCAATCCATGTAGTGATTTTGCATCTTCTACATCTAAAGTGTTAAGGATGCAAGCTCCATACAAAAGCTTATGCTGGACAGTATGTCTCATCGTACACGACTCTTACAGGCAGGGGTGGAATTCTAGCAGGAGCTCCTTTGCATATTAGCCGACACACCATTGATGTAGCCAGTCCTCCGAGAGCTTACAAAAAACAGCCTTGTAAGCTCTTGGAGGATTGGCTACATCAGGGGTGTGTGGCCTAATATGCAAAGGAGCTCCCGCTAGAATTCCACCCCTGTTTACAGGCAAATGCTCAGCTGGCGCAAGGCGTTGAGGATATTATGAAAATAACACTTTAGTCCCGCACCTGGAGAAAAGTGGCATTGAAACACCGGCTGTCCTGTTGCACACATATATTTCCATGGGATTAATGGAGATGCAAAATCACTACATGGATTGGAAAGACTGATACCTTCAGGAAGCCTATGGACTTTATGGAAGTACTGTGAATGGAACTGGACTGAGTATTCTTGATGTGAACAGTATTTCTGTAGTTTGCCTGTTCTTGATATAATAAATGTTGTATCTATTTTAGTGATTCTGGCCACGGACTTTATGGAAGTACTGTGAATGGAATTGGGTTGAGTATTCTTGATGCTCCCTGGGCAGGTGCTAAAAAAAAAACCTGGTGAGTTCCTAAAGCGGATTGGCAGAATTCACACCGCCAATCTGCCTCACTTGTGCACTCCTGTGTTCAGATACCCGGAAAGACGGGGGTAATAGCCGGGCCGAAGGAGGCCAGATTAAAAACCATTAGAGACAGGGCCTTCTCGGTTGCAGCCCCCTGCTGGTGGAATCAACTGCCAGAGGAAGTGAGGGCCTTGTGGAACCTTGAGCAGTTCCACGGGGCCTACAAGACTGTCCTCTTCTGGCTGGCATTTGACTGACACGGCGCCTGTATCTCAGGGAATTGGAAGAAATGCCGTCGCCACTGAAATAGCACTAAATTAATATTCTGTTTTAACTGCTGAATATGTAATTTGTAATATTTATTGATTTTAATTGACTGTTGTGATTTTATGCTGTGAGTCGCCCTGAGCCTGCTTCGGCGGAGGGGGCGGGATATAAATAAATAAATGAATGAATGAATGAATGAATGAATGAATGACAGATGGAGTGTGGCAGAATTTCTACCACTTCCCAAGTGGGAGCTTAAGAACATAAGAGAAGCCATGTTGGATCAGGCCAATGTCCCATCCAGTCCAGCACTCTGTGTCACACAGTGGCCAAAAAAGTTATATATACATACACACACTGTGGCTAATAGCCACTGATGGACCTCTGCTCCATATTTTTATCTAACCCCCTCTTGAAGCTGGCTATGCTTGTAGCCGCCACCACCTCCTGTGGCAGTGAATTCCACATGTTAATCACCCTTTGGGTGAAGAAAGACTTCCTTTTATCCGTTTTAACCCGACTGCTCAGCAATTTCATCGAATGCCCACGAGTTCTCGTATTGTGAGAAAGGGAGAAAAGGACTTCTTTCTCTACTTTCTCCATCCCGTGCATAATGTTGTGAACCTCTATCATGTCACCCCGCCGTCGACGTTTCTCCAAGCTAAAGAGCCCCAAGCGTTTCAACCTTTCTTCATAGGAAGCTTTTGGATCCGTCTCAGAGATGCCGGACGATGGGATGAGTGTGAGAGCGGGATAGGCAGCAGTTGTGCCCGTTTGACCTTGGCTTTTTTAATCCACCTGGGGGCCGTGCCTGTGTCGGCTCAGATTGTCTGTCCGAATTCAGATTTTCAATGCCAACGAACAAGGGCATTTTTTCCTACGGCAGCCCCATGAAGCGAGGGCATCGGCGCTGTTCGAGAAAGGGTGCTAAGCTGAGCCGTCTGGGAGGCGGGCCATTCTCAGCTATTCAGGGCCCTCTGAAATATGCGTGGTGGTGATTCTGATGTGACAGTCTTAATGGATACTGTGATTTGCTTTTATCCGTAAACAGCTTTGAGCTTTTTAGGAAAAGTGGTTGATTAGGTGAAATGTAACAGCAGTTAAGTGGTGGAGACTGGCCAGTGTTCCAGAGGTATTCTCAAGAATGGGAGATTGCCAACCTCCAAATGATGCTTGGAGATCTCCTGGCAGAGTTTGGTTCCTCTGGAGCAGGGGTGGCCAAACTTGCTTAATGTAAGAGCCACATGGAATCAATGTCAGATGTTTGAGAGCCACAGGAAGGAGGATGAGGGGAGGGAGAGAGACGTGGAAAAAAGCAACTTTAACTTCAAATGCTTTCTCTCAGCCGCTGACTGGCTTGGCTTGGAGCCGTGACTTAAAGAGAGAAATGCCTTCTCCAAGTCGGCCAATGGGGTGGTGGGGACTTCAAGAGCCACACAATATGTGTGAAAGAGCCACATGTGGCTCCCAAACCACAGTTTGGACACCCCTACTCTGGAGACCCTGCTGAGGTCAGTCCCCATCCCTGAATCTCCAGGAATTTTCCAGCCTGGAGTTGGCAACGTAGTAGCCAAGCTCCTGTCCCAGTGCCTTGTTTTTAAGAGCTACCTCTAAATCGGTCAGGGTTTCTCTAAAGACACATGTAGCAATAGGATAAAGTTAGAGTTCAGTGACACCTTTAAGACCAACGAAGTTTTCATTATTCTGTTGCATCAGGCCAACATGACTATCCACCTAGACACAGGGCTTTTTTTTTTGTAGCATGAACTCCTTTGCATATTAGACCACACCCCCTGATGTAGCCAATCCTTCAGGAGTTTACAGTAGGCCTTGTACTAAGAGACCTGTAAGCTCTTGGAGGATTGGCTACATCAGGGGGTGTGGTATGCAAAGGAGTTCCTGCTACAAAAAAGCTTGCCTAGACACACGTAGCAGTGTCTTTAGAGGAACTGCTATTTCTACTCTATCGTTTCCCCCTGCATTCCCCTGTCTTTATTCCTCCTTGTCAACAAGACAGGTGATCAGCTAGTCTATACCCTTTCCCACGACAGCAGATGGAGAAAGAAGAAAAAGACCAAAGATTGGGCCTAGTGTTTGCTCACTACCCCTGCATACAGATAACTCTCTGAAGACCGCAGAAGAAGACTGCAGATTCATACCCTGCCCTTCTCTCTGAATCAGAGTCTAAGAGCGGCTTACAATCTCCTATATCAGGGGTAGCTCTCCAGATGTTTTTTGCCTACAACTCCCATCCGCCCCAGCCATTGGCCATGCTGGCTGCAGCTGATGGGAGTTGTAGGCAAAAAACATCTGGAGAGCTATTGTTGGCCACCCCTGTCCAATATCTTCTCCCCCTACAACAAACACTCTGTGAGGTGGGTGGGGTTGAGAGAGCTCTCACAGCAGCTCTCCTTTCAAGGACAACTCCTACGAGAGCTCTGGCTAACCCAAGGCCATTCCAGCAAGTGCAAGTGGAGGAGTGGGGAATCAAACCCGGTTCTCCCAGATAAGAGTCCGCACACTTAACCTCTACACCAAACTGGCTCTCTGACCCTTTCTCTCCTCCGCTTCTCAATTTTATTTTGCCTTCTGCCCCTTTCCCGCAAACAAACACTGACTATCTGTTTGGTGAGAGGCCATCTGGCGATCGTCACACACTCTGCTGTCTGTAGGAGGACTGGGCAAATAGTTATTAAGGTTAATTTTTAAAAAGAAAGAAGGAAAACTCTTCCTCTTCTATCCTTTCTTATATATCAGCCTTACTCTTTAGCCTGCCTGTAGCTCTGTTTTCTTCCCCAAAACGTATAACTTGGGAGGAAATGAGGCTGCTGAAATATCTTAAGAGTGGATGTTTGGAACATAAGAAGAGCACTGCTGGATCAGACCAGTGGTCTGTCTAGACCAGCACCCTGTTTCAGTGATTTGCTCTGGAGGGTCAACAACAGGGCATAGAGGCCAAGGCATTCCCCTGATATTGCTCATTTTCAGAGGTTTTCTCCTGTGTAGAAAGGTTCTCTTTACTCACCATAGCTAGTAGCCATCGATGGACCTCCCCTGTATAGATCTGACTAATTCATTTTTAAGAGAGCCAGTTTGGTATAGTGGTTAAATGCGCGGATTCTTATCTGGGAGAACTGGGTTTGATTCCGCACTCTTTCACATGCTCTTGAGTCAAGTTCTCACAGAGCTGTTCTGCTCAAGAGCAGTTTCTGCCAGAGCTCTCTCAGCCCCATCTACCTCACAGGGTGTTTGCTGCAGGGAGGGAAAAGGAAAGGCGATTGTAGGCCGCTCTGAGACTCCTTTGGGTAGTGAAGAGTGAGGTATAAAGCCAATCTCTTCTTTTTAAAACCGTCTATGTTAGCGAGCATCACTCTATCCACTAGCAGTGAATTCCGTAATTGTATTTTTAAATATTCATTCTCCTCTTTATTTCTTCCATTTTATCTTCACAAAAACCCTGTGAGGTAGGTGAAGCCAAGAAAGTGTGATCGGCCCAAGGCCGCCCAGCGAGTTTTCGTGGTCTAAGCAGGGATTCAAACCTCAGTCTCCCAGACAACCATCCAGCCCTCTTAATCACAACACTATTTCACAGCTCATTGTGTGAAGAACCATTTCCTTCTGTCCATCCTGGGCGCGTTGTCCATCAACTTCATTAGGAGCCCCACCTTGAGTTCTGTGTGTTCCTTCTGCAATTATCTCATTCCTGTTTGCCCTCTCCCTCTTCCGTTCACCCCACCCGTGTTTTCTCCACAGTCTGAGAAAGAAAGTGGAAATAAGTGGTGGCATCTGGTGTTTTTTTTCCAGTTGCCTTTTTTCAAAAACAGACACTGTCTAGTAGTATTAAATACATTATAAATATACAAATTTAGGTTATACCTCTGACATAGTCAATAAGAGGTTTCCAGAATACTAAAGCCAAGTCTGTCCCCAGACGTGGCCAAACTGCGGATTGAGAGCCACATGTGGCTCTTTTCACATATATTGTGTGGCTCTTGAAGCCCCCACCACCCTGTTGGCTGACTTGGAAAAGGCATTTCTTTCTTTAAACCATTTCATCCAGCCAAGCCAGCTGGCAGCTTGGAGATGGCATTTAAAGTTAAAATTGCTTTCTTTCCACCTCTCCCTCCCTCCCCATCTTCCTTCCTTCCTTCCTTACAAGCCATCTCTCTGAAAAACATCCTAGCCCCCCAGTAGGGATTGCTGGAAGTCAACCATGACTTCCAGGCATGCGCACATGCACGCACATGGACAAAATACTCACACCCTCCCTGCAGTGGCCAATCAGAAGCCTTTTTAGGCGAAAGCTCCACCATCTTTCTAAAAACACTTGGCAGTCACCAGAAAAGGTGTTCGTGGGCACCTGGTGACTCCGATGTAAGGTGCTGTTTGATGTCTGTGAGTGTAGATATACGTAGAAGGGGTGTTGTATTTGGCCTTAATTTGGTGCTGAGCCCTGATCTCTTGGTAACTGGATAATTTTAGGTCTGGTCTGCAGAGACCCCTGGCCACTAAAGTTGAGTTCGGAGTTTCATTTGTTTTCTTTACATTTTAATTAATATCTTTTAAATTTGTATTTTAAGATTGCCAGTCCTCAGCTGGGGCAAGGAGAAAGTCTGTGGGGCAAGATATAACCTGTGTATAGCACACTTTCAAAGCCTCAGAAATTCACAACAAACTCTAAGCTTAGCAAAAAGTTTCATTAACACGCACCAACATATATATTTTTCATACCAAACATGGTCTTTACTGCTTATTAGGAGAGCCAGTTTGGTGTAGTGGTTAAGTGTGCGGACTCTTATCTGGGAGAACCGGGTTGGATTCCCCACTCCTCCACTTGCACCTGCTAGCATGGCCTTGGGTCAGTCATAGCTCATGCAGGAGTTGTCCTTGAAAGGGCAGCTGCTGTGAGAGCCCTCTCCAGCCCCACCCACCTCACAGGGTGTCTGTTGTGGGGGAGGAAGGTAAAGGAGATTGTGAGCCGCTCTGAGACTCTTCGGAGTGGAGGGCGGGATATAAATCCAATATCTTCTTCTAAATCTTCTATTAAGGATTGAAATAGTGTTGTTGATTAGTCCTCCTCTCAAACCATTTGTTTGGTTTGATATGAAAAATATATGTGTTGGTATGTGTTAATGAAACTTTTTGCTAAGCTTAGAGTTTGTTGTGAATTTCTATAGCAGGGGTGGTCAAGGGTAGCTCTCCGGATGTTTTTTGCCTACAACTCCCATCAGCCCCAGCCAACATGGCCAATGACTGGGGCTGATGGAAGTTATAGGCAAAAAACCATCTGGAGTGCTACCCTTGGCCACCTCTGTTCTATAGCTTTGAAAGTGTGCTATAGACAGGTTACACGGGGGCACAGCCTTTCTACTTGCCACTTCTATCCGTGAGTCTCACACTGGTTGCTGAAGCCCCAGTTGGGGGCAGGGGATCCCCTGGTTTGGAGACGCTCCCCCCACTTTAGGGTTATCAGAAAGGGGGGGGGGATGTCTGCTGATGGGGTCCAGTCCCCATAGAGTTTAATAGAGAATCAATCCATGGGTATCTGGGGCTTGGGGAGGGCCTGTTTTTGAAGGTAGATGCCCCAAATTTTCAGTGTAGCATCTGGTGCCTCTCCTTAATTAAGATTGGACCAGGGGGTCCAATTCTGTGAGCCCCCAAAGAAGGTGCCCTATCCTTCATTATTCCAAATGGAGAGAAGACATTGAAAAGGTGTGCGGTTCCTTTAAACGTGATGGCCAGAACTCCCTTTGGAGTTCAATCCTGCTTGTCACACCCTTGCTCCTGGCTCCACCCCTTCCAAGTCTCCTGGCCTCACCCTCAAAGTCTCTTGGCTCCACCCCCAAAGTCCCCAGCTATTTCTTGAATTGGACCTGGCAACTCTACCTGAGTTGGACCTTGCAACCTTATGTTTAGATTCACATCTTGTCTTCCATCCTGTATGGGCCACAGGGCTGCATAGATGGGATTCCCAGGAAGCCTCCCTTCTAGGGAGTGGGCCCCGTTGTATGCCTACTGGGCCCTATTGGGAAAAAAGGTCCAGGTTGCCAGCAAGGAAGCAATAGAAAAGAGGGGGGGAAATTGAATGCAGCAAGAAAATGTTGAGTCTCCATTGCAGCCCCTCCCCCCCCAGACACCCCCCCACACACACCCCTCCAGCAATTAAGGAGACTTTAAAAGGGTGAAAAGCTTGGGTTGGAAAGTCCGAGGCTGCATTTAAATGCATTGGAATGCCTATTCTCCCAGTCTAAAGAGCTGAGCGAAGCCTGGCTCCCCGGGACACAAAACACGCTTGGCACAAGCTAAAAATGTGCATGTGAGCATCTCTCTAAGTACCCGATAATCCTCCAGCGCAGAGGGAGGATTATTAGGTCTCCCGCAAAAAAACAGAGAGTTCGTCTTTTTCAAAAGATCTCGCTCTCTCTTGTCGGGCCAGTGCCAAATTAGCAAAGACCCACTCTCCTCCCACACGCGTTCTCCCCCAATGAACAAAGACTTCCTTTCCTGCTCGGTTCGCTTTCTGTTGTCCAGCGCACAGGCAAAAGCGTCTCTTCCAGCATGTAAAAATACCCCCAAGGAAACCCTGCGTGCATTTGCAAGTGAGGGATTGGGGTCAGATCCGTCCCAACGGAATCCCATGTTAAACCCCCATGCTCATGCGTGCAATAAGAAGAAAAAGAAGACTGCAGATTTATACCCCGCCCTTCTCTCTGAATCAGAGACTCAGAGCGGCTTACTATCTCCTATATCTTCTCTCCCCTCAACAGGCACCCTGTGAGGTGGGTGGGGCTGAGAGGGCTCTCACAGCAGTTGCTCTTTCAAGGACAACTCCTACGAGAGCTATGGCTGACCCAAGGCCATTCCAGCAGCTGATAGTGGAGGAATGGGGAATCAAACCCGGTTCTCCCAGATAAGAGTCCGGACACTTCACCACTACACCAAACTGGCTCTCAATACTGGCTCTTCGATACTGGAAGCCCTCAGCATATATTGACAAGCTGAGGCAGACACATTATCTTTTCCCCATCTTTTGGTTCCTGCAAATCAGAATGGTATCCCTTCTTAATGTTCCAAAGAGTGAATGTTGTAGCCCTTGCTTTTATAATTATTATAAAGGTGACTGCTGCATGCAGCATACAAGCCAAACAAACCTGTGACTCTCCGACCTCCCAAAGAAATCTAGAAGATTTTGGAATAGCTAATGAAGAGCTTTATGTATTGCACAAGCTCAAGTATGGGATCTGGCAACTGAGTTCTGCATCTGAGGAGTCTTGTAGAAGAAGAAGATGATATTGGATTTATATCCCGCCCTATACTCCGAAGAGTCTCAGAGCGGCTCACAATCTCCTTTACCTTCCTCCCCCACAACAGACACCCTGTGAGGTAGATGAAGATATTGGATTTATATCCCGCCCTCCACTCTGAAGAGTCTCAGAGCGGCTCACAATCTCCTTTCCCTTCCTCCCCTGCAACAGACACCCTGTGAGGTAGATGAAGATATTGGATTTATATCCTGCCCTCCACTCCGAAGAGTCTCAGAGAGGCTCACAATCTCCTTTCCCTTCCTCTCCCACAACAGACACCCTGTGAGGTGGGTGGGGCTGGAGAGGGCTCTCACAGCAGCTGCCCTTTCAAGGACCACCTCTGCCAGAGCTATGGCTGACCCAAGGCCATGCTAGCAGGTGCAAGTGGAGGAGTGGGGAATCAAACCCGGTTCTCCCAGATAAGAGTCCGCACACTTAACCACTACACCAAACTGGCTCCCCCCACCTGGCAAGTTTCTAGTCCTTATTGATATATAGAGAAGTTGTGAGCTCTTGGAGGATTGGCTACATCAGGGGGTGTGGCCTAATACGCAAAGGAGCTCCTGCTAGAATTCCGCCCCTGTGTATAAGAATTCACTAGTCCTTCCTACACAGTTTCCCAGACTTCTCTATATATCAATAAAGACTAGAATGCCACCCCTGCTTATATGTGGCATTTATTAATTCTCTTAGGCTGATTACAGACCGGCACCTTGGGTCGACTCGGAGACGCCTCTGAAGTCGACCCAAAAAACCCGTCCAGACGGCAACGCCTGCCCCTGTCCCGCACTTACCCCGTCCTCGAGGACGCTCCAACCACCTCAAAAGGGCACCACTTGGAAAGTGGTCCCTTTTCGCTGGGGCGGCTCCGAGGCGGCGCCCGGCCATCTGGAAGGGCAGAGGACACCTTATGAGTGCCTGGGGATCATCCGTGAGCAGGACACGTGAGTGTTCCAGACGCTTCCCGGCCACCCTAGGCCGGACCCTCCTTCCAGCACCGTCCGGAAGCTCTGGGGCGCTCTCCTTCCGGCCGGTTTTCTTCGGCCGTCTGGTTTCAGCCCAACAGTACCAAAATAGATGCAGATCCATTTTCAAAGGGCTTCATAAACCCCACATCATTTCTCAAGGGGGCTTACTTCAGAGCTTTCAACTGTTCCAGCTGCCTTGGTTCAGGGGTGTAGCCTAATATTCAAATGAGTTCCTGCTGTGCTTTTTCTATGAAGAAAGCCCTGTGCGAAACAATGCTGGCATCAGGGAGTATGGCCTAATATGCAAATGAGTTCTTGCTGGGCTTTTTTTTAAATGAAGAAAGCCCTGGCTTTCTTAATGTACTTTGAACAAAGTTTGAGGCCAAAAGACCAACAAAGTTACCCACCTGCAGAGCTTTTTTTGTAGCAGGAACTCCTTTGCATATTAGGCCACACACCCCTGATGTAGCCAATCCTTCTGGAGCTTACAGGGCTCTTAGAACAGGGCCTACAGTAAGCCCCAGGAGAATTGGCTACATCAGGAGGGTGTGGCCTAATATGCAAAGGAGTTCCTACTACAAAAAAGCCCTACTCATCTGAATCTATCTTAATATACTTAGCTTTGGGAATTATGCTCTCATTTTCTTGCTAATATTTTTTTTCTTATTTCCTTGGTATTCTGTTCCCTCCAATAATTCACATTACTTCCTCTTTGTATACTTCTCCTCCATCCCACCCCAGAGTTCCCAGATCGAATTTTTCTTTGCTGGACACATTTCCCTTTCTGATCTCTTTGTTTCTCCAGAGGAGAGGGGGCTGAGAAGAAAGACCAGACTGGTTGCTTAATGAATTCCTGATATGGTAAAAGTCTATTATTGTGAGCATTTTTGAGATGGTATAAGCTTCCCGCAGAGACAGAAGGCGCTTCAGTTTTCATGCGACGGAGACATTGATATCTGAAACTGAGCCAGCACTGGGTAGAAATGTGGATTCTGTCATGGCAGGGGAATAGACTTAAAATAACCTGTTGAGACCTTGGCTGAAAAAAGGAGGCGGTAAATTTAGGACATTTTGGGATTCTCAGATTTTTTGCGGGCTTTTTTTTTAAAAAACTTCTCTACCTTTAAACACCAGTCAGACGTAGAATAGTAACAACTGCTACATGGGGAGATTGATAGATTGATGGGTGGATGGATAGATGGATGGATGGATGGATGGATGGATGGATAGATAGATAGATAGATAGATAGATAGATAGATAGATAGATAGATAGATAGATAGATAGATAGATAGATAGATAGATAGAGGGATAGATAGATAGATAGATAGATAGATAGATAGATAGATAGATAGATAGATAGATAGATAGATAGATAGATAGATAGATAGATAGATAGATAGATAGATAGATGGATAGAGGGATAGAGGGATAGAGAGATAGATAGATAGATAGATAGATAGATAGATAGATAGATAGATAGATAGATAGATAGATAGATAGATAGATAGATAGATAGATAGATAGATGGATAGAGGGATGGATGGATAGATAGATAGATAGATAGATAGATAGATAGATAGATAGATAGATAGAGGGAGGGAGGGAGGGAGGGAGGGATAGATAGATAGATAGATAGATAGATAGATAGATAGATAGATAGATAGATAGATAGATAGATAGATAGATAGATAGAGGGATGGATGGATGGATGGATGGATGGATAGATAGATAGATAGATAGATAGATAGATAGATAGATAGATAGATAGATAGATAGATAGATAGATAGATAGATAGATAGAGGGATAGAGGGATAGATAGAGGGATAGAGGGATAGATAGAGGGATAGAGGGATAGATAGAGGGATGGATAGATAGATGATAGATAGATAGATGATAGATAGATAGATAGATAGATAGATAGATAGATAGATAGATAGATAGATAGAGGGATAGATAGATAGAGGGATAGATAGATAGAGGGATGGATGGATGGATAGATAGGTAGATAGATAGATGATTGATAGATAGATAGATAGATAGATAGATAGATAGATAGATAGATAGATAGATAGATAGATAGATAGATGCAAATATACACACTGCTTAAAGCCTGCATTTTGAACGTTAACCTGGATGGTGAATTTTGAGCAGTAAAAATCAGCCACTCATTTGCTACACAGATATAATCCTGTTCGTTATATGTAACATTAGTAGAAAGAAGCTATGTATTTTGACTGAATCATATTAGTCTTATGATGCTGATTTTAGATCATATGTACATGCTTTATGACTTACAGTTATTGTTCTTATACTTCAACTTGGCTGATGTCCTTCTTATATATGTATAATGCAGAAATGTAATAGCGTATTCCTTTCCCCCTTACCATTACTGAAACCAATAAAATATTTAAAACACAAAATCGGCCACTCCATAAGCATAGAAACACAGCCATAGGGTATCTCAGGGGTCAGCTAGTCCAGCCCTCTACAATACAGGAAATTCACAGCTGCCCCCACCACACCCTCCAGTGGCCCCTGCTCTGTGCCTAGAGGAAAGCAAAAAACTTCCAGGAATCCCTAGGCCAATCTGGCCTGGAGGAAAATCTCTTCCTGGCCCCAAAATGGCAATCAGTATTACCCTGGGAATATGAGAAAGGGCCCTTCCCCTTCACCATCTGCCTAAATTCACAGAATATGCGACCATAGACAAATTCCTTTTTTGCGATGTTGCTGGGCGCGGGGGTCACTCCCTCTAAGCTGTGGGGTCTTGTGAGCAAAAAGTCTGCTTCGTGAGCTACTGGCATTCAGGTTGTGAGCTGCTGCATCAATTAGTTTGCTCTGAGGCCATCCTTCCTGAGCTAAGACAAAAACATGTGAACCGGGGGGTAAAAAACTGTGAGTTGGCTCGCACTAACTCAGTTTAGAGGGAACACTGGCCAGTACCTATATTGGCACCCTTGCATTATCCTATATACTTCTGAATGTTATGCAGGGATCTTCATGCCTGCACCCCTTGCATTTTGTAACCTTTGCATACCGCTTGAATTTTTTTTTCTTTTTAATAACTGGGCACGTACATATACACCTGTCTGTAGTTCACACATCATGCATTTCTTGGGTACATCTGAATTTTATGCAGAAATCTTATCATAGAATCATAGAAGTGGAAGGGACCTCCAGGGTCATCTAGTCCAACCCCCTGCACAATGCAGGAAACTCACAAATACCTCCCCCCTAAATTCACAGGATCCTCATTGCTGTCAGATGGCCATCTAGCCTCTGTTTAAAAACCTCCAAGGAAGGAGAGCCCACCACCTCCCGAGGAAGCCTGTTCCACCGAGGAACTGCTTTAACGGTCAAGAAGTTCTTCCTAATGTTGAGCCGGAAACTCTTTTGATTTAATTTTAACCCATTGGTTCTGGTCCTACCTTCCGGGGCCACAGAAAACAATTCCACATCATCCTCTCCATGACAGCCCTATCATCTGCACCTCTCACATTTCATAACGTATGCACACGGCTGTTGGATGTTTCTTGATTTGGATCACTGCGTGCACAACCAGTCAGCCAGCTGAGGAAGTCGTTCATACACCTGATGAAGCTCTAGTCTGCAAAAGGGAGATCCTGCGATAAGGCGGTAAGGTGCTGCTAGACTCCTTCCTTGTTTTTAAGACCAGAAAGTTCCCCTCAAGCCAACGCAGTTCTGACCTGCCACGTAACCGAGGTCATAAGCAGTAATCCTGCTGGAATTATCGTTTCCTTCCCTGCTGCGTTAAGGAAGTCCCTTGAAAACTGGAGCAGAGAAAGCGGCCTGTTTGCCATCTGGACTGTTTAGAAACTTGCCTTAACATTGCTGTGTGGAGGGGGGGTGGTGGTGGCATGACATAGTAAACCCAAAGAGCCGTCCTTATCTGTCTGTTTGAGCCCAGACCTCATTGGGTAGCAGGGTTTTAGGACAGTGGGGGACATTGTCTAATGCAGCACCCCGTGGAAGACGAGGGCAAAATAAGAAGCGGATGGAAGCCTTAACTCTTTTGCTTCTTTCCAGCTGCAAAATGCTCGCGTTCAACCGGTATTGCCTTTTTAAAGCAGACAGCGTCTGGCTTGTCTGATGATATGTGCAGGAAATCCATGGTGCCTCTTGTTAGATAAGGTGTTGCAGGATAAGCGGCCCCGTGGCGCAGAGTGGTAAAGCAGCAGTACTGCAGCACAGTGGTCTGAACTCTGGCTCACGACCTGAGTTCGATTCCGGCGGAAGGTGGATTCAGGTAGCCGGCCCAAGGTTGACTCAGGCTTCCATCCTTCCAGGTGGGTAAAATGAGTACCCAGCTTGCTGGGGGGGGAAGTGTAAAAGACTGGGGAAGGCAATGGCAAGGAAAGGAAAGGTCCCCTGTGCAAGCACCAGCCCTTTCTGACTCTGGGGTGACGTTGCTTTCACAACGTTTTCACGGCAGACTTTTTACAGCGTGGTTTGCCATTGCCTTCCCCAGTCATCTACGCTTTCCCCCCAGCAAGCTGGGTGCTCATTTCACCGACCTTGGAAGGATGGAAGGCTTGAGTCAACCTTGGGCCGGCTACCTGAACCAGCTTTCGCTGGGATAGAACTCAGGTCGTGAGCAGAGAGTTCAGATCACAGTACTGTAGAACCACCCCGTAAAAAGTCTGCCGTGAAAACATTGTGAAAGCAACGTCACCCCAGAGTCGGAAATGACTAGTGCTTGCACTGGGGACTTTTGCTTTCTGCAGGATAAGATTCTTTTGTTAGAAATATACAAGCCTGGTCTGTAGGGCTGCCAGCTCTGGGGTGGGCAATACCTTGAGATTTGGGCAGGGCTTTTTTTTTGTAGCAGGAATGCCTTTGCATATTAGGCCACACCCCCTGATGTAGCCAATCTTTCAAGAGCTTACAGGGCTCTCAGTAAGCTCCAGGAGGATTGGCTACATCAGGGTGTGTGGCCTAATATGCAAAGGCATTCCTGCTGCAAAAAAAAAAATCCCTGGAATTGGGGTGGTGGAGCCTGAGGAGCGTGGAATTTGGGGAGGGGAGGAATTTCAGTGGAGTATAATACCATAGAACAGGGATGGCCAAACTTGCTTAACATAAAAGTCACATAGAATAGCTGTCAGATGTTTGAGAGCTGCAAGACATGAACATCGGATGTTTGAGAGCCAGAAGGAAGGAAAATAGATGGGGGAGGAGGGAGAGGTGGAAAGAAAGAAGAAGAAGATAGAAGATATTGGATTTATATCCCGCCTTTCACTCCAAAGAGTCTCAGAGCGGCTCACAATCTCCTTTACCTTCCTCCCCCACAACAGACACCCTGTGAGGTAGATGAAGATATTGGATTTATATCCCGCCCTCCACTCCGAAGAGTCTCAGAGCAGCTCACAATCTCCTTTACCTTCCTCCCCCACAACAGACACCCTGTGAGGTAGATGAAGATATTGGATTTATATCCCGCCCTCCACTCCGAAGAGTCTCAGAGCGGCTCACAATCTCCTTTACCTCCCCCCCACAACAGACACCCTGTGAGGTAGGTGAAGATATTGGATTTATATCCCGCCCTCCACTCTGAAGAGTCTCAGAGCGGCTCACAATCTCCTTTCCCTTCCTCCCCCACAACAGACACCCTGTGAGGTAGATGAAGATATTGGATTTATATCCCATCCTCCACTCCGAAGAGTCTCAGAGCAGCTCACAATCTCCTTTCCCTTCCTCCCCCACAACAGACACCCTGTGAGGTGGGTGGGGCTGGAGAGGGCTCTCACAGCAGCTGCCCTTTCAAGTACAACCTCTGCCAGAGCTATGGCTGACCCAAGGCCATACCAGCAGGTGCAAGTGGAGGAGTGGGGAATCAAACCCGGTTCTCCCAGATAAGAGTCCGCACACTTAACCACGACACCAAACTGGCTCTCCAACTTTAACTTTTAAATGCATTCTCCAAGCTGTTGGCTGGTTTGGCTTGGAGAAGTGATTTAAAGAGAGAACTGCCTTCTCCAAGCTGGCCAACAGAGTTCTGGGGGTTTTGAGAGCCACACGATATGCGTGAGAGAGCCACATGTGGCCCCTGAGCCGCAGTTTGGCCACTCCAGGCTGCCATAGAGCCGCCTTCCAAAGCAGCCGTTTTCTTCGGATGAACTCATCTCTTGCAGTTTGATCCCAGGAGATCTCCAGCAACCTACCTGGAGGTTGGCAACCTTAGGGTCTGGAAGGCCTGCCCTTTAATAGAAAAGCCTCTATTTAGTCTTATGAATAGAACCAAAGAAAATAATTCTCTTCCCTTCAAGTGACTATGTAAAAGAGGATACAGCTGGGTGGCATTTTAATCTCTCCGCAACACAGCACAGACAGACGCGCGATTAGGAGAACAGAATCAGTCCCAGATCTTATCTTTAATTAATGTCCACCTGTTTGCAAAGGTGGACACCTTTCTCCCTGGGACTCGAGGTGGATTGCAGGTATCATAGAACTACCCAGTCAGTGACAATAAATCCAGTAACATTTGCACAATAGTCGCGTTTGAATCTCACTGCAGAGATTTCCTTGTAAAACAAAGTTATGCGGTCAGTCAGCAAGCAGATGACACAAACACGACGACAACGTTTTGAGTTGAGCAACACAGATTCCCAGGAGAACGAGATAAAGCAGGAGCTGGGACTGAAGAACTGGAGGGAAAACTCTATCCTCGGCGGAGGTCACGTCCTGAGCTGACCCATTGCGTCACAGCTCTGCTCCCGTCTGCAAGAATTCCTCTTGTGATGCAATCTAAATCTAATGGAAATACTTCTTGCTTAGATGCGAAAACCAACAAATGGAAAGCAGCGAGACACAAACCGGAAAAGCTGGCCGCCATGCCTAGCTTTTTACCACGGTTCTCTTAGTATTTTTCTTGCAACAGGCTTTGAACCGACCTCAGATCAATACAGACAGATTTGGTTTAAAAACTGTTTCATTTTGTGTTACTTTTAACACATGGCCCCCCCGTGAGGCTGCCTTCTACTGAACGAGGCCCTTCGTCAAGTCAAAATCAGTACTGTCTACTCAGACTGGCAGCAGCTCTCCAGAGTCTCAGGCTGTGGTCTTTCACATCAACTACTTCCAGATCCTTGTAATGGGAGATGCCGGGGATCGAACCTGGGACCTTCCGCATGCCAAGCAGATGCCGAGGCTGCTCCTCAAGAAAGAAATCTTGAGAAATCTTTCAAACACAAAATGGCAGCAGTAGGGAAAAGAGAGGTTTTTTTATCTGGCGCTCTCTCTTCAACTCAGAGTCAGCACCTTCCACAAAGGTGGAAAGCTTCTAAAAATGAATGAAATATCAACCAATGCAAAGGTTTCATTGGAAAAAAAATAAAGCCAGTATTGAAAGAAAGCAGGGCTTTTTTTTGTAGCAGGAACTCCTTTGTATATTAGGCCTCACCTCCCTGATGTAGCCAGTCCTCCTGGAGCTTAGAGTAGGCCCTGTACTAAGAGCCCTGGAAGCTCTTGGAGGACTGGCTACATCAGGGGTGTGTGGCCCAATACGCAAAGGAGTTCCTGCTACAATAAAAGCCCTGAAAGAAAGTAAACTCCAGGTAAACAAATTGGGGAATGGTAGGCATTGCCTCCTTTCTAGCAGTTAAGGGTGATGCCCAGGAATTCCAAAAGCATCCTTTTCTCTCCTTGATGCCATTTTAAGTTCCATTGATATATATGGAATAGTATGTTGGCGTTGTAGTTCTTTCATGTCAAAATCATTTGTGCTTAAAGGTGTTTAATGCTCGGAAGGTAGAGACTTCAAATAACGATAGGGTTTTTAAAAAATAGGCCACGTGAAAGAAAAATGGACCCTGTTGCTAACGGCAAACAGATAAAAGCCCGTCGTTGAGCTGTGCAGAGGGGGGGGGGGAACCTTTGAGGGTTAAAGTAATTTGTGGGGGAAAGACAGGAGGGATGCCACTGAGATGTGAAATGAATTCTGCTTGAGCAATGAGGCAGAAAACGCCGGGGTCACGAGGAGAGGATGAGAGATATCAGATATCGAGAGGGACCCCAGGAAGGCCTTCAGGAGTCAAACATTCACCCATTCATCTCCGATTTGAAACTGGGAAGGGGTCTTGGAGAGCTGCTACCTGACAGATTAATCACTGCGGACGAATTAATGATCCAACACAGTTACCGAGCGGTTTTCTGTCCGGTAAGGTTTGACATAGCAGCCCCGTGGCGCAGAGTGGTAAAGCTGCGATACTGCAGTCTGAGCTCTCTGCTCACGACCTGAATTTGATCCCGGCGGAAGCTGGGTTCAGGTAGCCGGCTCAAGGTTGACTCATCCTTCCAAGGTTGGTAAAATGAGTACCCAGCTTGCTGGGGTGAAAGTGTAGATGACTGGGGAAGGCAATGGCAAACCACCCCGTTAAAAAAGTCTGTCGTGAAAACGTCGTGATGCAACATCACCCCAGAGTCGGAAAAGACTGGTGCTTGCACCTTTAAACATTAGGAAGACCATTAGAGCAGTTCCTCAATGGAGCAGGCTTCCTCGGGAGGTGGTGGGCTCTCCTTCCTTTGAAGTTTTTAAACAGAGGCTAGATGGCCATCTGACAGCAATGAAGATCCTGTGAATTTAGGGGGAGGGGTTTGTGAGTTTCCTGCATTGTGCAGGGGGTTGGACTAGATGACCCTGGAGGTCCCTTCCAACTCTATGATTCTACGATCTACGCTTTGCAGCCATTGGTTCAAAGAGGCAAATCTACGTCTGGTACTTGCAGGTACCTTTTGCATTCTCTCTCATCTTCCCAAGCACAGAGTTCTTTTAATGAATGGTTGAGAGCTTTTTAATTACACTCATTATATTTTATTATATTAGAGGATTCACAGCCCATTTTAGTGGCTGAAGGTTGCGTCCCACCCCTTCTTCCCAAACACTGAATTTTATCATTCTGTTCGCAGGAGTGAGTTAAAAGGTTTTAATTAAATTTTGTGCGTGTTGTATGTTTTTGATCGACACAAATTCCAGTGTGGCAGGTCTTCCTGCTCAGTCTTTTGCAGCAAAACCTGTTCCTTGTATGTCTCCCAGTAATGATAAATTTTTGCTTTTGCTTTTCTTTGTTTTTGTTTTAGCTTTTTTTTTTTTTTTGCCAGCCATTTTGTTTGTTGCTTTTTTGGTTTTCTTAACACACCGCATTCCCGTGAGTGCATGTGGACACCCAGACACACATTTATCCATCTGTGAGAATACACTTTAGGCCTTTCTTGTGTTTGCTTATTTGATCTAGACCAGTGCTACTCACACCATCGCTCATAGAAAGCCGCTTTCTCATTTCTAGATATCCAAGATACGCATATTCAGGGCTTTTTTTCTGTAGCAGGACCTCCTTTGCGTCTTAGGCCACACACCCTTGATGTAGCCAATCCTCCAAGAGCTTACAGGACTCTTCTTACAGGACCTACTATAAGCTCCAGGAGGATTGGCTGCGTCAGGGAGGTGTGGCTTAATATGCAAAGGAGCTCCTGCTACAAAGCCCTGCGCATATTTAACTCACACACCTGGCATGAAGCCAGCACTGCTGGGGGGGCTCACAGCTTATCTGTTCCTCTTGCTAGCAGCTATTTCAAGGTGGAAACCACCAGCCAGCCTCCAGCCCCAGTGAAACACAGGCCACACAGGGCAAAGGTGCGTGGCTCCTGAGCCACTGAGTGAACATGGCTTTTTTGTAACAGGAACTCCTTTGCATCTTAGGCCACACACCCCCTGATGTAGCCAATCCTCCAAGAGCTCACAGGACTCTCAGTACAGGGCCTACTGTAAGCTCCAGGAAGATTGGCTACATCAAAGGCTGTGTGGCCTAATATGCAAACAGCAACAAAAAAAGCCCTGTGCCTGACTATCATTGATCTAGAATTTTCCAGAGTTTCAGATACGGCCCCATAGCAAGGGCTTTTCAGTGGAATTCTGTCTAAGGGCCTGAGGCTTTTGCTTCCTTTGAAATCTGTGGCCATGTAGGAGTTCAGCTTGCGTGTTGCTGCGCATCATTGGCTTTTGTTCAGGGCATTATGTCTAAGCGGTGCCAAGGGGATTGGAGCATACTTTGGGAAGAACACCTGTGCTTACTTAAACTAGTACAGAACCGTCCATAAGAACATACGAGCGGCCTAGCGGGATCAGAGGAGGGGGTCTTTGTATGGGCTTGGCATCCCATTTCAAACGGACAGCGGCTTGTGCTAAGCAGCTGTGGATGCTTCGGTTCAGAGGGGTTTTTTTGAGCAGGAACGCCCAGTAATGCAGTTCTGGTTGGCTTGGCATTTGGGGTGTGGCCTAATATGCAAATGTGTCCCTGCTGGGCTTTTCCTACAAAAAAAAGCCCTGTGTGAGACAATGGTGATATCAGGGGTGTGTGGCCTAAGATGCAGATGAGTTCCTGCTGGGCTTTTTCTACCTTATCCGTATTGTACTGCATGCACACCATCCCATAATGTTGTCATCTTCCACCAGTGGGAGAAGGCTTTTTGTTTCGTTTGGCGTTCTCTCAGTGACCCCTTCTTCCCGCTTTATGTGAAGAAGTGAGCAGTGACTCACGAAAGCTTCTAATCCTGCCTCCAATCTTATTAGTCTTCAAGGTACTACTAGACCCTTGCTCTTTTCTATGTTACAGTTGTTGTTTTTTTTTAAATTATGTGTGGCACAGAGTGGTAAAGCTGCAGTACTGCAGTCGGAGACCTCTGCTCACGACCTGAGTTCAATCCCAGCGGAAGCTGGTTCAGGTAGCCGGCTCGAGGTTGACTCAGCCTTCCATCCTTCCGAGGTCGGTCAAATGAGTACCCAGCTTGCTGGGGGGGAAGTGTAAAAGACTGGGGAAGACAACGGCAAACCACCCCGTAAAAAGTCTGCCGTGAAAATGTTGTGAAAGCAACGTCACCCCAGAGTCGGAAACGACTGGTGCTTGCACAGGGGACTACCTTTACCTTTTTAATTTATCTTTGGCTTTAATTGTTTAAAGGTCTGGGTTTCTTTGGTTTTAATGGTTTTTTAAGATGCATTTTTATTAATGGTTATTAATAAATAATTTATTAATGGTTATTAAGATGCATTCTTTATCTGTTGGTCGCTTTCAGGGCTTTTTTTGTAGCAGGCACTCCTTTGCATATTAGGCCACACACCCCTGATGTAGCCAGTCTTCCAAGAGCTTACAGTAGGCCCTGTAAGAAGAGCTCTGTAAGCTCTTTCCTCCAAGAGCTTATGTAGCCGATTGAGGGATATTGCCTAATATGCAAAGGTGTTCCTGCTACAAAGAAAAAAGTCTGAGGGTAGAGAGGCAGGATAGAAATTTTGTCAAATAAACACGGCTTAACGTGCAGGGGGCGGGCATACTTTTGAGCAAACGTGCATCGTATATGACCTTGCATTGAAGCCCAGTGGTTTCCAGTAGGATTCAGGGTAACTTTCTCTTGCGCTTTATACACAGTTAAGGAAAGGAAAGGTCCCCTGTGCAAGCACCAGTCGTTTCCGACTCTGGGGTGACGTTGCTTTCACAACGTTTTCATGGCAGACTTTTTATGGAGTGGTTTGCCATTGCCTTCCCCAGTCATCTACACTTTCCCCCCAGCAAGCTGGGTACTCATTTTACCAACCTCAGAAAGATGGAAGGCTGAGTCAACCTCGAGCCGGCTACCTGAAAACCCAGCTTCTGCCGGGGATCGAATTCAGGTCGTGAGCAGAGATTTCAGACTGCAATACTGCAGCTTTAACACTCTGCACCACGGGGCTCTTCCATAACAGTTAAACACAAGGCTATATCCACCGAAAGGGCCCAGTATACCCTGCAGTGAATGTGTATGGCATGAAATTCCACAGGCACAAGGGGAACAGCCGCTATAAATAACAGTGAGCGGCTAGCAGTGATCTTTTTTTTGGGGGGGGGGGGAGCATTTCAGACGCGGTTGCCAACATTGGAAGGGGGGGGTATGTGTCCGTCGGACAGAGCTGCAACTGAAATAATTCCCGAAAGTCTTTATGTGTGTGTTAAAAGGAAGGACAAATGTGAGTCTGTTCTTTTCAGGGATGAGCATTTGCAAAAGCAGCTGTGAGTAGGGCTTGCGGGTATTTGGCTCTCTGCCATGCATGCTTGGAATCTGGTGCAAAATTTGTCATCCCAAGAAGCTCGTCTTCATTTTTTAAAAAAATAAAATAAAAGCGCATTTCGAGCCTTAATGGACTGACTAAATATATATATATATTTCTGGCATTGTGCCCAGTCCACTGAGAATTCTCCGGAGCAAGCCCAACCGGGCATGGCGTTAGATGATGGGAGAGGGGGAATAGGATTGTCAGCCTGGAGTGTTTTACCAGTAGGAGCATTTGGGGGTGGAGAGTGGTGAAAATGACATTGCGTGATGCTCTAGGAATTCCTATAAACTCTGTGGTTTTCACAGTAGAGATTTGGGGGTATTCCTAGAGAAGAGGATAAGAGATTGGATTTAATACCCCTCCCTTCACTACCCGAAGGAGTCTCAGTGTGGCTTACGGTCTCCTTTCCCTTCCCCACAACAGACACCCTGTGATCAGTGTTCTCTCTAAGCTGATTTAGTGTGAGCTAGCTCACAGTTCTTAGCCTCCGGCTCACACATTTTTGTCTTAGTTCAGGAAAAATGGCCCCAGAGCAAACTGATTTATACAGCAGCTCACAAAGTAGCATTTTTGCTCACAAGATTTCACAGCTTAGAGGCAGCACTGCCTGTGAAGTAGGTGGGGGTGAGAGAGCTCTAAGTGAACTGCTCTTGAGAGGAACAGCTCTGTGAGAACTTGCGGCTTTACTCAAGGTCACATCAGCAGGTGCATGTGGAGTAATAGGGAATCAAACCCAGTTCTCCCAGATAAGAGTCGGTGCATTTAACCACTACGCCAAACTGTATTGTGTGTGATGCTGTTCTGCCCCTCCATAATGCTCCCGCTTCTCCAAGGACAGAGGGCCGGAGAAAAAAGAAGAAGAAGAATTGCAGATTTATACCCCGCCCTTCTCTCTGAATCAGAGACTCAGAGCGGCTTACAATCTCCTATATCTTCTCCCCCCACAACAGACACCCTGTGAGGTGGGTGGGGCTGGAGAGGGCTCTCACAGCAGCTGCCCTTCCAAGGACAACTCCTGCCAGAGCTATGGCTGACCCAAGGCCATGCTAGCAGGTGCAAGTGGAGCAGTGGGGAATCAAACCTGGTTCTCCCAGATGAGAGTCCGCACACTTAACCACTACACCAAACTGGCTCACCAAGTGGGGGGTTGCCAGCATGGTAATTCTACATTGGAACTGCCTTAGACTGAGCCAGCAAGAGACCCCCTGGCCTTCCTTTCTGTTGTCCTTGGGCCCCAGGTCGAAACCTTCACCTTGTCTTGTCAAGAGCCAGGTTTTCTTACTTTCATGCAGGGCTTTTTCTGTAGCAGGAACTCCTTTGCATATTAAGCCACGCACCCGTGGTGTAGCCAATCCTCCTGGAGCTCACAGTAAGCCCTGTACTAAGAGCCCTGGAAGCTCTTGGAGGATTGGCTACTTCAGGGGGTGTTGACTTAATATGCAAAGGAGTTCCTGCTGCAACAAAAGCCCTGGGAAGACTCAATGTGAGATGGATTGGCCCAGTCAAGGTAGCCAGTTTGCAAGACCTGAGCAAGGCCGTTAAAGATAGGACGTTTTGATAGTCATTCATTCATAGAGTCACTGAAAGCCGGAAGTGGTTGGAAGACCCTTCACCCCCACCCACCCCCACGCAGAGGCCATTTTACGATCCTCCTACTGCTGATGTTGGGGGAAGTGTGAAATAACGTTCACACTCCGCATAGAAAAAAACGTTCAATATTATCCACAATTTGTTTCTTCCAAAAATTCTCAACAGCGTTACAGACAAAAAACCATCTATCGCACAACACGCCTACTGTCTGGAAAAATCATACGTTATTAAAGTCCGACGAATCCTAAAAGAACCGGTCCCATTTCGTTTCGGGAAGACCCTTCTTCAAGGGACCGTCTTTTACTTTTATGGGCTCCGTGGCGTGGATATGCCATTTAATATCTCGGCTTTCCAAACGATAATCTCATCTAAAGTGTCTCGTTGGAACGCCGCTGCCAAACTATCAAATGCTGCAGGATAAGGATTGGCAGTGGCGTTCCAACGAGAGACTTTAGATGAGATTATCATTTGGAAAGCCGAGATATGGAAAATGGCACATCGACACCACTGAGCCATGTCCCCTGAAGAAGGGTCTTCCCGAAACGAAATCGGACCGGTTCTTTTATGATTCGTTGGACTAATAATGTATGATTTTTCTGGGCAGTAGGCGTGTTGTGGAATAGACTTTTTTTGTCTGTAACGCTGTTGAGAATTTTTGGAAGAAACAAATTGTGGATAATACTGAACATTTTTTTTCTATGCGGAGTGTGAGCGTTGTTATTTCTCACTTCCCTTTGCCTCTGCGGTCCCTCTCTCCACTGATGTTGGGGGAAGGCCAGGTATATGAGGGAGTGCCAGAGAGAACAGTTTGCCTGTGGCTTTACAGTAATTTCATGGCTGGAGCAAGATTTTGAACCACAGATCTTTCTCGTTTGCTTTTTATACTTCAAGCTTCTGCGCTACACCCAGAGAGAGCAGTTTGCTTGTGGCTTTGCAGCAGTTTCATGGCTGGAGTGAGATTTTGAACCATGGGTTTTCCTGCTTACTACTTCTACTTCAGGCCTCTGTGCTACACCCATTCCCAGCAGGTTTGGATTGCACTGCAAACCAGGGCTTTTTTTTTTAGCAGGAACGCACAGGAATGCAGTTCCGGCTGGCTTGGTGTCAGGGGGTGTGGCCTAAGATATAAATGAATTCCTGCTGGGCTTTTTCTACAAAAAAAGCCCTATGTGAAACAATGGTGGCATCAGGGGTGCATGGCCTAATATGCAAATGAGTTCCTGCTGGGCTTTTCCTACCAAAAAAGCCCTGCTGCAAACTGTTTACAGTTGCATCCTAAACTGAGTTACCTCCTTCTAAGTCCTTTGAATTCAGGTGGCTTAATAGGGTTTTCAGGTGTCCCTCTGCCCCCCAGCAAAGGATGGGGGGGATAGAGATGCCATTTCCAAGTTGGGAAACTCCTGGGAATTTGGGCGTGGACTCTAGGGTTGCCAAGTCCAATTCAAGATATATCTGGGGGCTTTGGGGGTGGAGCCAGAAGCAAGTGTGTGACAAGCATAATTCAACTCCAAAAGGAGTTCTGCTTATAATAATAATAAATTTTTATTTATACCCCGCCCTCCCCGCCAAGGCAGGCTCAGGGCAGCTTACAGGACACGGCATAAGCCATGATGTAACAATAAAACAGGATAATACAGTTACATGCAATTCACAATTAAACATTAAATAATCTAAAAACAGTCTAAAACAGTATAATTTAGTGGTGCTCCTATCTCAGTTGTGCTAAAGATGGTGTGATGTTTATGCCAGGTTCCATCTTAGAAGGCTAGTTGGAAGAGGGCGGTTTTGCACGCCCTACGGAATTGATATGATACTGTAAGCCGCCCTGAGTCCGCTTGCGGAGAGGGCGGGATATAAATGTAAAGTAATAATAATAATAATAATTAAAATCCCGTAGGGCCCGCACCTCTTCCGGCAGCTGGTTCCACCATTGGGGTGCCTTTATCACATTTAAAGGGACCACACACCTTTTAAATGCCTTCCCAATTGAAATTTGTGAATAATATAAATGGTCCTGGGAAGAAGGATTCCTTATCCGAAATGGTTTCCATGACTGGACCGGCCTGCCGTTAGATTACCTGTAAAGACATTTCTGCCTCATATGGGCAGTAGCTGCGACGAGAAACTAACATGGCTTTCCTTTTGTATTTTTTCTTTTATGATGTTTCATGGTGCTATACGGTGTTCAGTGTTGTTCCTTTTGGGAATTCAAATATATTTTCATTGAATTTTTGATACGCGGAGAGTTGGTTGCGTATTTCTACAGCTTTTTCTTCCTCTGTGGTCCCGATACCTTTGCGACCCTACCTGGGGATTGGCAACCCTAGTGGACTCTGGGGAGAACAGGGACCTCCATGGGGCACACTGCCATAGAGTCCACCTTCCAAAGCACCCATTTTCTCCAGGGGAACTCATCTCTGTAGTCTGGAGATGAACTGTAATTCTGGGGGATAATCCCCAAGCCCCTCCTGGAGGCTGGCATCCCTAGCCCGGCTCAGTAGGGTGTAGCTCTACTTTATAATTGGCGTACTTAGCATATATGAACATATGAAGCTGCCTTATACTGAATCAGACCCTCAGTCCATCAAAGTCAGTATTGTCTACTCAGACTGGCAGCGGCTCTCCAGGGTCTCAAGCTGAGGTTTTTCGCACCTATTTGCCTGGACCCTTTTTTGGAGATGCCAGGGATTGAACCTGGGACCTTCTGCTTACCAAGCAGATGCTCTACCACTGAGCCACCATTCCTTGGCTCTCCAGGGTCTCCAGCTGAGGTTTTTCACACCTATTTGCCTGGACCCTTTTTAGTTGGAGATGCCGGGGATTGAACCTGGGACCTTCTGCTTACCAAGCAGATGCTCTACCACTGAGCCACCGTCCCTCCATATATGTATGAGATTTCAAAAGTCTTATCTGTGCAATCCTGAGCAGAGTTACACCTTTCAAAGCCAACTGACCTCTAGAAACCTAGCAGGGTGCAGCTCCGTTTAGGGCAGCACTGAATGTGCAGGGGAGCGCATTTCCGCTTCTGCTAAGACTTCTGTTTTTGCAGGATCTGTTCCTTTCAGTGTGTTCTCATGCAAATGGAATTTTTAGGGGAAGTAGGAGCTTGCTGTGCAACAGAGGCATACACAGAACTTATCCGTAGGAGCCGAGCCTCGGATATTGAGTTAATCCTTATCAGATTAAACAGTATGTTATTACTATAAACGTTATAGTATACTTATTGTGCCCTGACCCGGATGACCCAGACTAACCCAATCTCGTTAGATCTCAGAAGCTAAGCAGGGTCAAACCTGGTCAGTACTTGGAGGGGAGGCCACCAAGGAAGTCCAAGGTTGCTATGCAGAGGTAGGCAATGGCAAGCCACCTCTGTTGGTGTCTGCTCTGTCCTAGATGGCCTGGGCTAGCCTGATCTCATCAGATGTCAGAAACTGAGCAGGGTCAGCCCTGGTTAGTGCTTGGATGGGGGACCAGGGTGGCTATGCAGAGGCAGGCAATGGCAAGCCACCTCTGCTAGTGTCTGCTCTGTCCTAGATGGCCCGGGCTAGCCTGATCTCATCAGATGTCAGAAGCTGAGCAGGGTCAGCCCTGGTTAGTGCTTGGATGGGGGACCAGGGTGGCTATGCAGAGGCAGGCAATGGCAAGCCACCTCTGTTGGTGTCTGCTCTGTCCTAGATGGCCCGGGCTAGCCTGATCTCATCAGATGTCAGAAGCTGAGCAGGGTCAGCCCTGGTTAGTGCTTGGATGGGGGACCAGGGTGGCTATGCAGAGGCAGGCAATGGCAAGCCACCTCTGCTGGTGTCTGCTCTGTCCTAGATGGCCCGGGCTAGCCTGATCTCATCAGATGTCAGAAGCTGAGCAGGGTCAGCCCTGGTTAGTGCTTGGATGGGGGACCAGGGTGGCTATGCAGAGGCAGGCAATGGCAAGCCACCTCTGCTGGTGTCTGCTCTGTCCTAGATGGCCCGGGCTAGCCTGATCTCATCAGATGTCAGAAGCTGAGCAGGGTCAGCCCTGGTTAGTGCTTGGATGGGGGACCAGGGTGGCTATGCAGAGGCAGGCAATGGCAAGCCACCTCTGTTGGTGTCTGCTCTGTCCTAGATGGCCCAGGCTAGCCTGATCTCATCAGATGTCAGAAGCTGAGCAGGGTCAGCCCTGGTTAGTGCTTGGATGGGGGACCAGGGTGGGTATGCAGAGGCAGGCAATGGCAAGCCACCTCTGCTGGTGTCTGCTCTGTCCTAGATGGCCCAGGCTAGCCTGATCTCATCAGATGTCAGAAGCTGAGCAGGGTTAGCCCTGGTTAGTGCTTGGATGGGGGACCAGGGTGGCTATGCAGAGGCAGGCAATGGCAAGCCACCTCTGTTGGTGTCTGCTCTGTCCTAGATGGCCCAGGCTAGCCTGATCTCATCAGATGTCAGAAGCTGAGCAGGGTCAGCCCTGGTTAGTGCTTGGATGGGGGACCAGGGTGGCTATGCAGAGGCAGGCAATGGCAAGCCACCTCTGTTGGTGTCTGCTCTGTCCTAGATGGCCCAGGCTAGCCTGATCTCATCAGATGTCAGAAGCTGAGCAGGGTCAGCCCTGGTTAGTGCTTGGATGGGGGACCAGGGTGGCTATGCAGAGGCAGGCAATGGCAAGCCACCTCTGTTGGTGTCTGCTCTGTCCTAGATGGCCCAGGCTAGCCTGATCTCATCAGATGTCAGAAGCTGAGCAGGGTCAGCCCTGGTTAGTGCTTGGATGGGGGACCAGGGTGGCTATGCAGAGGCAGGCAATGGCAAGCCACCTCTGTTGGTGTCTGCTCTGTCCTAGATGGCCCAGGCTAGCCTGATCTCATCAGATGTCAGAAGCTGAGCAGGGTCAGCCCTGGTTAGTGCTTGGATGGGGGACCAGGGTGGCTATGCAGAGGCAGGCAATGGCAAAGCCACCTTAGTATGTCTTTTGTCCTGACCTGAATGGTCCAGGCCAGCCCGATCTTCATCACATCTCGAAGCTAAGCAGTGTTAGGACTTGGATGGGAGACCACCAAGGAAGTCCAGGGTTGCTATAAAGAGGCAGGCCACGGTGAACCGCTGTGTCTCTTGCCTTGAGAACTCTTTCGGGTTGCAATAAGTTGGCTATGACTTGTCAGCGTTTTGCGCACGCAAGGTCTGTTCAGTGCAGCCTCTCCCTTCCCCAGCATTGACCCATCACACGACTTCTTTTGGAATCTGACCAGGGCTTTTTTAAAAAGCAGGAACGCACAAGAGCACAGTCCCAACTGGCTTGGTGTCAGGGGGTGCGGCCTAATATGCAAATAACTTTCTGCTGGGCTTTTTCTACAACGCCCCCCCCCGTGTGAAACAATGGTGATGTTGGGGCTGTGGCCTACTATGCAAATGAGCTCCTGCTCTGCTTTTTCTACAATAAACCCTGTGAAACAATGGGGATGTTGGGGTGTGTGGCCTATTATGCAAATGAGCTCCCACTCTGCTTTTTCTACAACAAACCCTGTGAAACAATGGGGATGTTGGGGTGTGTGGCCTATTATGCAAATGAGCTCCTGCTGGGCTTTTTTCTACAAAAAAAAAGCCCTGACTCTGACCAATGGAGCTCAAAGCTGTTGACTTCCTTTGGGATTTTTCTTTAGCATTAAGCAAACCTATGTGCAGCTTGTTAGAAACACCCGTTAAGGATGCTTCTGGCTTATGCATATCAAATAAGTATAACAGTGCAGCATGCAAACAAACAATACAATAAAACAAAACAGCCCTTTCTACCATCATATTTCTTGTGAACGGAATTAGTCACACTTAATAAATGTATTCCCGAAAAATACGTGTCTTCAGGGCTTTTTTTGTAGCAGGAGCTCCTTTGCATATTAGGCCACGTACCTCTGATGTAGCCAATCCTCCAAGAACTTTCAGGGCTCTTAGTACAGGGCTTCCTGTAAGCTCCAGGAGGACTGGCTACTTCAGAGGGGTGTGGCCTGATATGCAAAGGAGTTCCTGCTACCAAAAAAAGCCCCGTGTGTCTACAGGAATTAACATCTAACAGGATGGCTGGGTTGCGCACGTCAACAACCTACTGGCAGCCTCCTTCCATTGACCTTTGTCCCCTTTTGCTGCTTGGGTGGCAGGGGCAGGATCCCATGATGCCAGAGTTGCCAGCTCTGGGTTGGGAAATTCCTGGGGATTAGGGGGTGGAGCCTGAGGAGGGCGGGGTTTGGATAGGGGAGGGACTTCAGTGGGATATAGTGCCAGAGAGTCCACCTTCCAAAGCGGCCATTTTCTTCAGCGGAACCAGTCTCTTATCACCTGGAGATCGATTTAAATCCTAGGAGATCTCCATACACCACCCGGAAGTTAGGCAACCAAGAGAGAAACACGGATGAAGTAGCAAAGAGAGAGCCAGTGTTTTCCGTGATAAACCACTCTAAATAATGAGATGCATTATTCACTTCTTATTAGAGACAGTAGAAATATTTAAGCATTCTTTGTTGTTGTTTGTTGTTTAGTCGCGCAGTTGAGTCCAACTCTTTTGCGACCCCGTGGACAAAGTCACACCAGGCCCTCCTGTCTTCCACCATCCTCCAAAGTCTGCTCAAATTCATATTTGTTACATCAGTAACACTGTCCAGCCAACTCATCTTTTGCCGACCCCTTCTTCTTTTCCCGTCTGTCTTTCCCAGCATTAGGGTCTTCTCCAGTGAGTGCTCCCTTCTCATTTGGTGGCCAAAGTATTTGAGCTTCAGCTTCAGCATCTGACCTTCCAGGGAACAGTCAGGGTTGATTTTCCTTAAGACTGACTGATTTGATCTTCTTGCAGTCCAAGGGACTCTCAAGATTCTTCTCCAGCACCACAGCTCAAAAGCATCTGTTCTTCTATGCTCGGCCTTCCTTATGGTCCAGCTCTCACAACCATGCATTACTACTGGGAATACTATCCCTTTGATTATATGGACTTTTGGTGGCAGGGTGATGTCTCTATTTTTTATTATACTGCCCAGATTTGCCATAGGTGTCCTCCCAAGGAGCAAACGTCTTTTAATTTCATGGCTACAGTCGCCATCTGCAGTGATCTTGGATCCCAGAAATGTGAAGTCTGTCACTACTTCCATGTCTTCCCCTTCTATTTGCCATGAATTTTCAATGCTGAGCCACACATTTAGAGGACTGAGTTTTACTACAGACAGAATTTGATGGACTTTAATTGGAATCGGGGCTTTTTTTGTAGCAGGAGTTCCTGTGCATATTAGGCCATACACTCCTGATGTAGCCAGTCCTCCAAGAGCTTACAGGGCTCTTCGTACAGGGTCTACTGTAAGCTCTTGGAGGGTTGGCTACATCAGGGTGGCCTAATACACAAAGGAGACCCTGCTACAAAATAAGCTCTGATTGGAATTGACCATTCTTTATGAAATAGAATAGAATATTTTTCATGAAATGGGTTTTTGGCTCATCACTAACATTCCCGTGCTGTGTATTGTTCTGTTTATCTTGCATATTGTTTGGAAATGTTTTTACTGTTTCTAATAAGAAGTGAATAATGAATTTCATTATTTAGAGCTGTTTTGAGGCTGGTTTATCACGGAAACCTTTGGTTCTGTCTTTGCCAGCATCTGGCAGTTGCTCAGCCCAAGGTGGATTGTTGGGTGAGGTTTATAGGAAGGGGCAAGCCACAGAAGGTGGCTTTGGAGGTCAGGGGTGACAGGCCAAAACAGGCTCGTGCGAGGACACATTCAGGCCCTGAAATTGCCTTCCTGCAGCTGGTTATGTCCTCCTGCTGCAATGCAGAGGCTTAAAATTCTTCCGGGCACGTGGGGAGGGGGGGTAAGCGCGAAGAGGAGGGGTTTTGATGCCCACAAAATAGGCTGCTCTTTCTTTCTCTCACCGCAATGGAATCCCAGCTATCTGAAATATCCCAAAGCCTTGCAGGTTGGCATGGGGTTTGAGCCCTAAGCTTACAGCGGAGAACAATTGCATCCGGACTCAACCGAGAGAGCCCTTTTCTTCTCTGGGGTTCACAGGAACTGGAGGGACGGAATGTTTCCATCTCACAGATTTATTTTCGGTCTTTTCCCTTGGCTTTGGTACATTCTAACGATGGGAACTCCGGCTGTTTGGAATAATTGTCCTACACCAGGGGAAAACACACATTGTAGGGGGGTTTTTTTATCAGATAAACCGATTCCAGAAGGCGGTTCGAGGAATTCTGGTGTTCCTCACAAGACCGCTAAGGCTGGCTGGACAACAGTCCCCAAAGGACAGTTCCCTCAGACTTCTCCTTTTGGCATGAAGGGTTCCTTTAGCAGTTTATTGATACCCCCTCAGCAAAGAGTTAGACCAGCAGACATTATGAATTTGTTACATTTTTAAAATTTTTGCCTATTATCTAGGAAGCTTGGGGAAGTGCTTGATTTCCTCTGCCCCTTTATTAGGGTTGCCAACTCCATATCGGGAAATTCCTGGAGATTTGAGGGTGGAGCCTGGGAAAGGTAAGGGAAGATCTTGCCTCACTAACCTGTTACTTTTCTTTGAGGGGGTGAACAAACATGTGGACAAAGGGGGACTCAATAGATGTTGTTTACCTTGACTTCCGGAAAGCTTTTGATAAAGTTCCTCATCAAAGGCTCCTTAGTAAGCTCCAGAGTCATGGAGTAAAAGGACAGGTCCTCTTGTGGCTCAAAAACTGGATAATTAATAGGAAGCAGAGAGTGAGTATAAATGGGCAGTCTTCACAGTGGAGGACGGTAAGCAGTGGGGTGCCACAGGGCTCAGTACTGGGTCCCATGCTCTTTAACTTGTTCATTTATGATCTGGAGTTGGGAGTGAGCAGTGAAGCGGCCAAGTTTGCAGATGACACTAAATTGTTCAGGGTGGTGAGAACCAGAGAGGATTGTGAGGCACTCCAAAGGGATCTGTTGAGGCTGGGTAAGTGGGCGTCAACGTGGCAGATGAGGTTCATTGTGGCCAAGTGCAAAGTAATGCACATTGGGGCCAAGAATCCCAGCTACAAATACAAGTTGATGGGTTGTGAACTGGCAGAGACTGACCAAGAGAGAGAGATCACTGAAAATGTCAAGACAGTGTGCGTTTGCAATAAAAAAGGCCAACGCCATGCTGGGAATTATTAGGAAGGGAATTGAAAACAAATCAGCCAGTATCATAATGTATAAATCGATGGTGCGGTCTCATTTGGAATACTGTGTACAATTCTGGTCACCGCACTTCAGAAAGGATATTATAGCATTGGAAAAAGTGCAGAAAAGGGCAACTAGAATGATTAAAGGTTTGGAACACTTTCCCTATGAAGAAAGGTTAAAACACTTGGGGCTCTTTAGCTTGGAGAAACGTCGACTGCGGGGTGACATGATAGAGATTTACAAGATTATGCATGGGATGGAGAAGGTAGAGAAAGAAGTCCTTTTCTCCCTTTCTCACAATACAAGAACTCGTGGGCATTCAATGAAATTGCTGAGCAGTCAGGTTAAAACGGAGAAAAGGAAGTACTTCTTCACCGAAAGGGTGATTAACATGTGGAATTCACTGCCACAGGAGGTGGTGGCAGCTACAAGCATAGCCAGCTTTAAGAGGGGATTGGATAAAAATATGGAGCAGAGGTCCATCAGTGGCTATTAGCCATAGTATGTATATATGTATATGTGTATATGTATGTGTGTGTGTGTGTATACACACACACACACACATATATATATGTATGTATGTATGTACACACACACATATATTGGCCATTGTGTGACACAAAGTGTTGGACTGGATGGGCCATTGACCTGATCCAACATGGCTTCTCTTATGTTCTTATGTTCTCCGGCCATTACTTTACTCAGAGAAGTGGGATAAACATCTGATAATAAAGAAAGCAGAAGTGCCCGTTATCTAGTGTTGCCATCTCTGGGTTGGGAAATACTCTAAGATTTTGAAGGTGAAGCCTGGGGAGGGCGCGATTTGTGGAGGGAAGGGGCCTCAGCAGGGTATAATGCCTTACATTCAACCCTCCAAAGCAGCCATTTTCTCCAGGGGAACTGATCTCTTTCATGTGGAGATTAATTGTAATAGGGAGAGATCTCCATGGAGAACTTGGAGAATGGCAACCCTACCTTTTCCCTCTTTGTTTCATGGAATCCATCCAGGAATGACAAGATCTAGGAAGCCCAACTCAGGGATGGAACCTGGCATTATATATTTGTTTATAGTAATTGAATCAAATTTCTCTGTACAAAGATATAGAGGGTGAGAACTGAACTATTAAGCGGTAAATATTAACATATCATTATTTACACTGCTCGCTTTATATAACACAGGCCTCCTACGTGTGATGCCACACATAATTCTTCTGGGTTGTTCTTTCTTTCTGTGTTGTTCAAAGGCTCTGAAAGCCAGCGTGGTGTAGCGGTTAAGAGCGCTGGACTCTAATCTAAAAAACTCTGTGGGTTTGGTTCCCCACTCCTCCTCCATATGAAGCCTGCTTGGTGACCTTGGGTCAGTCACAGTTCTGTAAGAACAGCCCCATTTACCTTGTTCTCTCCAAACTCTCTCAGCCCCACCTGACTCACAAGGTACCTGTTATGGGGAGAGGAAGGGAAGGCGCTTGTAAGCCACTCTGAGGCACCTTAGGGTAGAGAAAATTGAGGTATAAGAACCAACGCTTCTTCTAAAATCTTTCCTGATAAGTTCTCTCCCTATTGTTGAAGCTCTTTGTGCAAGTTTTAAATCAGGGGTGGCCGAACTGTGACTCGGGAGCCACGTGGCTCTTTCACACATATTGTGTGGCTCTTGTATCCCCCACTGCCCCATCGGCTGGCTTGGAGAAGGTATTTGTCTCTTTAAATTACTTCTCCAAACCAAGTCAGCCAGCAGTTAAGGTTAAAGTTGCTTTCTTTCCATCTCTCTCCCTCTCCATCTATTTTTCTTCCTCCCTTCCTTCCTTGTTGGTTTTTAAACAGAGACTAAATGGCCACACTGACAGCAGTGCGGATCCTGTGAATTTAGGGGGAGGTGTTTGTGAATTTCCTGCATTGTGCAAGGGGTTGGACTGGATGATCCTGGAGGTCCCTTCCAATTATATGATTCCTTCCTTCCCTCCCTCTTGTGACTCTCAGACATCTGACACTCATGTCTTGTGGCTCTCAAACATCTGGTGTTTATTCTACGTGGCTCTTATGTTAAGCAAGTTTGGCCACCCCTGTTTTAAATTATCTGAACTTATTCCATTTTCCTTAAGAGAGAACAAAACCGTATTGCCATTTAGTCAGTTAAGCTAGTGTGATCCCTGGTCTCTGTGGAGATATTGTGGCAGCCAGACGTGTACATTTGTGAGAAAGTCTCCGTACTGGAGATCCAAAGATACAACAACCGAGAGATACTTAACAGCACAAAATAGGTATTGTGCATACTGACGGAACAGATACTTCAGGTACAGTGGAGAGGGTGTTGGAATATGTATTCTTGTGCGAGCAAATAACAAAGGCACAAGAGGGTTTCATTTTACAGTCATACTGATATTAAGGCTATGGTAAAGAAAAGAAAGGGCCTTTTGTCTTCCGTTGAACAGCTCAGCCGTACAACAGAAATGGAGAAATTAATTTTAGTTATCAAAGGAACAGTCCTGATTTGTAGTTTCAGAGGGTAGCCTGGGGTGGCTGATCCCCAGAAATCATTCTCCTGGAGAAAATGGCCGCTTTGGAAGGTGACCTCTGTGACATTATACCCCCATTGCAGTCTCCACCCATAAGAACATAAGAGAAGCCATGTTGGATCAGGCCAATGGCCCATCCAGTCCAACACTCTGTGTCACACAGTGGCCAAAAAATTTATTTATTTATACACACACACACAGTGGCTAATAGCCCTGCTGCCCTCAGGCAACGCACTCCCCCTCCAAAAAAGCCAGGTATTTTCCAATCTGGAGATGGCAACTGTAGTTGTTTGGTTCTGCGGTAGAGCAACTGTCCCAAGATTTAGAGCTTTGACTCTCGAAAGCTTACACCCCGAAACTCTTGTTGATCTCTGAGATGCTACAGGACTCAAATCGAAGAGGTGTAATTCATGTAAATTATGCTGCTTTCTTGAAAGTTATTTATTAATTCAAAAAGTTGTGTGCCCACTGGCCACACTGAGAATGCAGTGGAAAACAACATGATCAATAAAGCAGTAAAAACATTATTTTTTTAAAAAGCAACTCACTTTTCCACAAATTGTAAAGAACTAGAAAAGCTATACACACACACACACGCACATTTTTTTTTGGGGGGGGGGGATTATCCATTAAAGTGAATTAAGGAATTAAGCATTAGAGACTCAGACACAGAAGACAGACTTCGCCTGGGACATAAAAGCTACGGCATAAGGTCAGCATTTGGGGTGAGACTGTAGGATCAACTAAACTGAAGAAACTAAACTAAAAACTGAAGAAACTTCCGCCACTTCCTATCATAGGAAGCACGGGTAGACAGCTTCCCGCTGTTCAGAAAAACGTGTTGGACTCTGCTGGAGAACTCACAGGGTCGATGAACCACGCTGTCAACTTCAGGTGAGGCATGTTGTGATGGAATACATGCCCGTCCTGAGGTGACAGAAGGTCCGGTTCCACCGGAAACTGGTAGAAGACCCCCCTCGCCAGTTGGAGCAAGATCGGGAACCAGTTCTGCCGAGGCCACTACGGAGTCACCAGGATGCAGAATGGTCTCTCTCTTGCGATCTTGTTTACAACTCTTGTCAGTAGTGGCAGAAGTGGGAACAGATATAGGAACCGACCTTCCCACGGAAACAACAGACCGTTTCCCAACGACTTTGGATCCGTGCCCCCTCTGGAACAAAACAGAGGGCACTTCCGGTTTCTGGCTGTGGCAAACACATCCACCTGAGGGTACCCCCAGAGCTGAAACACGGGTTGAAGGAAGCGCCACTGTATCTCCCACTCGTGCGGGGAAGCTGCACCCCTGCTCAGCAAGCGCCCCTGGGAGGTGCGCAGCCTTCATAAAGATGTCGTGTTCCAGGCACTCCGACCACAGTTCCAGTGCCAGCGCACAGAGCCGTCAAGAAACTGTCCCTCCCTGCCTGTTGATGTAACACAGGGCAGTAGTATTGTTTGTTAGCAGAGCAACAACCTTCCCCGCCACCATGGGGCGGAAGGACCGAAGAGCAAAGTGAACTGCCAGCAGTTCCAGGTAATTTATATGACAGTGAATTGAGAAGGCCATGGGCCCCCCCCACACAGAGAGTCCATGTCAGCCCCCCAGCCCCACAAAGACAAATCTGTTGTGATCGTCACTGTTGTTGCAGGTAGATGGAAGGGAGCTCCCTGACAAATGTTGTCCTTTGATTTCCACCACTGCAGTGTTCAGAGTGTCACAGATGGAATTACAAACCTCTTTCGAGGTGAGTCTCTTAATGGTCAAAACTGTCGAAGAAACCATAGTTGTAGGCCTCTCATCCTCAACTTCGCAAAGAGTAGCACGCTTGTAGTCGCCGCCATCAGCCCCAGCATCCGCTGCAGCTGCTGCGCCGTGCCCCACTTTCGACTCTGTAAAAGCTTGACAAGATTGATGATGTCCATCGCTCTCTGCTGAGACAGAAAAGCGTGGTGAAGGTTCGTATCCAGCAAAGCCCCTATGAACTGAACTGTCCGTGATGGAGTAAGATGTGACTTCTCCAATTGATCCAGCGGTGCCGATGGCTCCATCGGTACCGACACCTCTACCTCCGAGACAGAGTTGCTCTCACTCCGACGCCTCAACCCGGAAGAGTGGGAACGCTGGGTTAGGTCGAGCTCTTGTTCCGATGCTGACAGACGTAACTGCTGTGAAGTACTCCCTCTCGACACCAAAGGGCTACGGTGCGGGGACACCAAGATCTTCCTAGGAGGAGTGGCCAGCATCGATGTCAAAGCATCCTGAGAAGGGGAAGGAGTGCGGGACGATCTCTTATTCCGCTTCTCCTTAGATTTCACCTTCTTTGGTGTGGATGATTGGGTCCCCGAGTCATCCCGACGCTTCTTAGCTGGGGTGTCCACTGACCCTTCAGATGGTCATTTTGTGGAACGCCCGCGATCGACCAGCATCTCGGTCCTGATTGGCGATGTATCGGCCGATGTGACCATCGGGGCCGTGGCCTCTCCCATCAGTACCGACGGGCTCGATGCCATCTTCTGAGGACGAAGTGCCGATTCTACCAACGCGGCCGAAAGTCTTGTCACCCAATTCTTGCGCATGTTTTGAAAAACTCAGGAAGTGCAAGCAAGAATCGACGTGATGTCCCTCGCCCAAACAAAGGAGACAGGGAGTGGCCATCAGGAGGGGCAATTTTCTTTCCACAGGAACGGCACCTCTTAAAAAAACCCCAACACCTTTCCATAGACGCCAAGGAAAAACCCACACAGAAAAAAACTCTGAGGGGAAAAATAGGGGGGAAAACAGAGCCCCGAAGGGCAAAGTCCAACAAAAAAAATTTTAAACACTAACTATCTAACAACTAACTAACTAACAACACTAAGAAAACAACAAACGGGCTATATACAACAAGAAGAAATAATCCGAAGATTACTTTTCCGACCGGGGACATGAAAGGAGATCCTCTCAGCGCAGCGGTCAGAAAGGAACTGACGGGATCCTTGCGCTGGCGCCAGCGAGCATGCGTACTGAGGCGCCTGCGCATGCCCGCTGGTGCCGAGCACGAAAAAATCCCGGGCTTTTTAGGTACCGATTCGGGGATCAGTGCAGGTGCTCTATCCTATGAGTGTGAAGCACAGAGACCACGAAGAAGATCTGTTGGGGCCTTACAGCCCTTTGCGCCTTCACTTTGGAGTAAACCTCTTTGAACTATTTTGGGGGGAACATGCGCCGGATCTGGTTGCAGAGCCACAAGTCTGTTCACTCAGTATGACGTTGGTGGAACTGAAGCAGATGTTGTTGTACCTTAAAAACCAGAAGGTGCAGTTTGCAAGTAAAATATGAATAGGACTCTATCGCTTTAACCCCTTTGTTCCTCATTTAATATATAATGGCAAGTATCAATAACATTGTGCTTTTCTGTTGGTATCATTTTGGAGTTCTTGTTGAATGTAGCTTGTGATGAATCCGTACTTAAAAACAACAAGTTGTGTTTCGTTGGTCGGGGAGTCTTTGTTACAGCCGAGAAGCAGGGGGTAAAACAATAAAAATGCTTATTATAAAGTCAGTTATCTACATAAAATCTCAGCCTACATCCTTCCTCCTTCAAGGCTGGAAGCTGAGTCCATTGTCCACCATGTTTTCACTACAGAGAACTGAAGCTTAGCCACAGATACAGTCATTCTTTGGTCAACTATAGGATGTTGAAAAAACTGCTGCTTTTTAGAGTCTTTTTAAAAATCCTGAATGCACTTATAAAAAGAGTCAGTGGGGCATCGTGTTCAGAGTGTCAGACAGGGATCTGGGAGTCCCAGGTTTGAATCCCTTCTCTCTGCCATGGAAGCTCTATCTATCTATCTATCTATCTATCTATCTATCTATCTATCTATCTATCTATCTATCTATCTATCCATCTATCTATCCATCTATCATCTATCTATCGTCTGTCTGTCTGTCTATCTATCTATCTATCCATCTATCTATCCATCTATCATCTATCTATCGTCTGTCTGTCTGTCTGTCTGTCTATCTATCTATCTATCTATCTATCTATCTATCTATCTATCTATCCATCTATCTATCCATCTATCATCTATCTATCTATCGTCTGTCTGTCTGTCTGTCTGTCTGTCTGTCTATCTATCTATCTATCTATCTATCTATCTATCTATCTATCTATCTATCATCTATCTGATTTATATCCCGCCCTCCCCTAATGGGCTCAGGGCGGCTCACAACAGTTAAAAACATTAACAATTAACAAACATATCATATTGAAATATAAAATATATAATAAAACATTTCCATGTAGCTTTACAATAATCCATCCATTCATTAAAAGTCCAAGATGGCAAGTTTCTAATTTCTATTTTATTAGCTCAGTGAGATTGTCGGTGCTGTAAGGTAATAGCTACTTCCCCCTAACCGTTGAAGGCGAGTTTTGAATACTTCGGTCTTACAGGCCCTGTGGAACTGCGGCAGGTCCCGCAGGGCCCTGATGTTTTCAGGGAGGGCATTCCACAAAGCGGGGGCTATTACTGAGAACCCTCTGGCTCTGGGGGTAGCCAATCAGGCTTCTTTCAGTCCAGGGATCCTAAGGAGATTTTGAGACCCTGAACTTGCTGTGTGCCCTTGGGCCAGTCACACAAACTCTCAGGTTGCCAGCTCCATGTTGGGAAATACCTGGAGATTTGGGGGAGAGCAGGGTCCAACTTACAAAGAGTCCAACTTACAAAGCAGCCATTTTCTCCAGGTGAACTATCTCTGTCATCCGGAGATCTGTTGTGTTAGTGGAGGTTGGCAACCGTGTTTCAGACAAAACTCCCTCACGGGGTTGTTGTGAGGATAAAACAGGAGAAGGAAGCAATCGGCTTTGGGTTCTTGGGGGAAGCAGTGGGATATCAATGAAGTAAGTAAATAAATAATGGGTGAGTAAATGTACCATTAAAATGCTAATCCTGCTTTATTTCTTTTCACAGAGATACTTTTGCAGCGGACGGACATATTAACATCACTGCTTCCCGTTCCCTCAGTTCAGAGTGCCTTGGGTCTGACTTGCAATACGCTAAAACAGCATGGCCGGGTGGATTTAAGCTACGGCTGAAGAACAGGTGAGGAAGGAAACCTTTCTGCTGAACTCCGTGCTTCTTCCTTGTATACGTTACATGAGATATATTATTATTTGGACTGTTTTAGTTGTATTAGTGAGGTGCCTAGGCTATTGCTTGCAGTGTCACTCCAGTGCAGCGTTAAAGACAGTTATGAGAGCCAGTTTGGTGTAGTGGTTAAGCGTGTCGACTCTTATCTGGGAGAACCGGGTTTGATTCCCCACTCCTCCACTTGCACCTGCTGGAATGGCCTTGGGTCAGCCATAGCTCTGACAGAGGTTGTCCTTGAAAGGGCAGCTGCTGTGAGAGCCCTCTCCAGCCCCACCCGCCTCACAGGGTGTCTGTTGTGGGGGAGGAAGGTGAAGGAGATGGTGAGCCGCTCTGAGACTCTTTGGAGTGGAGGACGGGATATAAATCCAATATCTTCTTCTTCTTATCTTCTTCTGCTACCTCACAGGGTGTCTGTTGTGGGGGAAGAAGGAGATTGTAAGCCGCTCTGAGACTCGGGGTATAAATCTACGGTCTTCAAGACATTTGAGAGAATGTAACAGGCCATAGACCTGAGATGGGGTGGGGGGCAACAAAGAAAGTGGATGATCTTGGTCAGTAGGCCGGGACCTTAAGGCAGCGGTCCCCAACCTTTCTGGCACCAGGGTCCTGTGTATTTGGGCAGGCGATCGCACAAGCCAGCACACTTGAGAGCCCATCTCCTGGGTGTGCCAGTCTAGGGTATGATAGGGTTCCCAGCTCTGGATTGGGAAAGTCCTGGAGATTTGGCGGATGGAGCCTGAGTCAAGGCGGGGTTTGGAGCCTAATGCCATAGGTAGGGCCCACCTTCCAAAACGGCCATTTTCTCCGGCTGAACGGAACTCTGTCGCCTGAAGACGAGTTGTAATAGCAGGAGACCTCCAGCCACCTCCTGGAGGCTGGCAGCTCTAAATTCCTACAGATTTGGAGGTGGAATCTGGAAAGGCGGGGTTTGAGAAGAGGAGGAGCCTCAGCCAGATATAGCGTCACCCTCCATAGCAGCCGTTTTCTCCAGAGGGACTGAGCTCTGCAACCCGGAGTCCAGTCGTAGTGTCAGGAGTCCTGGGAATCCTCAGGAGCGTTCCCCGCCCAGGAAAAGAGGAGGCAGCTCTGCTATGTGCCTGGCCGGCTTCCTTTTGGTATGCTAAATTGCTAGCTGTTCCATCCCTTCACCTCCCATGTCGTCAGGAGGAGGAAACGATACTCAGCAAAAGACTGAGATAATATCGAGGTAATAATGTGACTTCCTCTGTGCCTTGGCCACCTCACCTCTTCCAGCTGCACACCAGGGAGGGGAAGGAGCTGGACTCCGAGGCGGTGTGCTGAGCCAAGCAGAGCTTTTCAGGATATCAGCGATGGTTCTGTGGGGCTGCCTCGGTGGAGAAGTAGATGGGGAGGGAGAGACAAAGACCCTGGTGACAGATGCTCCCGAAAGAAGACGAGTTGATGGAAGAAAAGGAAGGTGCAGCTTAATTCTTTTCTCTTCCGCTCTTTCCTCTTCTCTTTTTTCCCCCCTGTGGGGAAAGAATTTGGGTGCTGGAATCTGGTGGAGATGGGCAAAAGAGATGGGAAGATTTGCCGTTCTTGAGGGGTTCGGCTAGAAGGCACTCTGTTAATCGGCTCCAAGTGCCAAAAATTTACCTCAGTCAGCGAAAGGATTCATTTTCTTTTGCTTCCATTTTCACCCAAAGGGCTTCTATCATTCTCCTCTGCTTCCGTTTTATCCTCCCAACAACGCTGCGAGTAGTTTAGTCTGAGAATGTACAGCTGGCCCACGGTTGCCCAGCAAGCCACCAGGGCAGAGTAGGGCTTCGAACCTGGGTCTCCCAGCTCCTTATCCTTCACTCTTCACTTCTGTACCACACTGGCTGGGTACGTTGGCAAGGGCACTGCATGCGCCATCCAAGTTTTCATGTTTTCTCTTCAGCCATTCCCATGTGCGGAGGAGTCGAGCAGCTGGAGAGCCAGTGTGGTGTAGTGATTAAGTGTGCAGACTCTTATCTGGGAGAACCGGGTTTGATTCCCCACTCCTCCACTTGCAGCTGCTGGAATGGCCTTGGGTCAGCCATAGCTCAGGAGTTGTCCTTGAAAGAGCAGCTGCTGTGAGAGCCCTCTCCAGCCCCACCCACCTCACAGGGTGTCTGTTGTGGGGGAGGAAGGTAAAGGAGATTGTGAGCCTCTCTGAGACTCTTCGGAGTGGAGGGCGGGATAGAAATCCAATACCACCACCACCACCTTCTTCTTCTTCTTCTTCTTCTTCTTCTTCTTCTTCTTCTTCTTCTTCTTCTTCTTCTTCTTCATCTTCATCTTCATCTTCATCTTCATCTTTTTAACCTGAGCAGGACTTTGCCTTTTCTGCAGTGGAAATTGCTGTGGAGAAGACAGATACAGAGCCTCCAAATGCTCAGGCAATGCCTTTATTATACCTGCATGATTAACTCCCTTAGGTCATGAAAAAACATTTGGTCTCAAGGCTTTTTTTTTTAGCAGGGAAACTGTTCCAGCTGGCTTGGCATTAGGGGGTGTGGCCTAATATGCAAATGAGTGCTTGCTGGACTTTTCCCACAAAAAGTCCTGTGTGAAACAATGGTGACATCAGGAAGTGTGGTCTAATACGCAAATGAGTTCCTGCTGGCCTTTTTCTACAAAAAGCCCTGTGTGAAACAATGGTGGTGCTGGGGGTATGGCCTAGTATGCAAATGAGTTCCTGCTGACCTTTTTCTTCAAAAAAAGCCCTGTGTGAAACAATTGTGATATTGGGTGTGTGGTCTAATATGCAAATGAGTTCCTGCTGGCCTTTTCCCACAAAAAAGTCCTGTGTGAAACAATGGCGATGTGGGGGTGCGGCCTGATATGCAAATGAGTTCCTGCTGGGCTTTTCCCTGTCTTTCCAAAACATTTGTTCACTTTACTTTCAGTTGCACTTTAGAGCGTGTTGGAAGGTGCAGATCTAAGCAGAATCGCACCTTTCTAAGCCCGTGGACGTCCAGTGAACATAGAAGGGTGTAACCCTGTTTAGGATTGGTCCATTGCTCCACTGCTTACAGAGAATAAGGGAGATGAAGGAGGAAAGCTTAGCCCTTTTGACAGCCTATGGAGATAAGCTCTGAAAGCAGAAGGTAAACAAAAGACATCACCAATGTCACCTCCGTGCCTTTTCTGCGCTGCAGGATATCCTGTTCCATCCTTGCAAGGCACGTTTGCCTGACTGCGCTCCCACACACTTTCTTTTCCCATGTCTAATCCGCAATGGAGTTGCGCCCTTGTAAGCCCATTGGCTTCAGTGGATTTAGAAGGGTGTCGCTCTTCTCAGGAGAGCACCATCAGTGTGCTGGCAGGTGCCGGCAGATCCCTGAAGGTGCACGGGTAGAGTTTTCATCTCCGGCAGGCTCCTTAGAGCTACGCTTTGTAATTTTTTTAAAAAAATCTTTCAAAGAAGTTGTGCTGTTTCATGTTGACAGAGCAAAAGAATGACGGGGGAGGGAGGGAGCAAAAACCAAGCCAGGCGTTTCCCCATGTGGATGACAGAAACACCCGTGATTTGTTTTGTTGCTGATATAAAAGACGCATCTTTGCTGATGCAGAGAGGTTTCTGGAAATACTGCTGTTTGCTTTGAAGGCGTGTTGGGTAAAGCCAGCATCCACATGCACCCAACGAAGCACAATTAAGGTAGTTGGCCGAGCTGGGCTCGGCAGCGTTTCAGGTCGTCGTCGTACGGCTCGAGGAGACGCCTGCGCTTTTGAATAAAGATCAGGAGCTGGGGTGCCAAGAATTATGCAACCGGCGGCTCAGACTGTCGCCACATCACATCACCCGAGGCATCCCATGTCAGAAAGCGAGAGGGCTTTCAAAAGACGCTTGGGATGTTGTGTCGGCAGAAGGGGAAACGGGGCGGTCCAAAGCCAAGCAGTGAGCAGTCCTCAAAGCAGTTCTTTGGATCCCAGCCGTGATGCGCGGTTAAGTCTTTTTTGGATGCTCAACCTGCGTGGTGCATAACAAAGACTTTGTTTTGCACCTCCAGGAGTAGCATACCTGCGTTTGCAAATGAAAGTACTGGATGTGTAAATACAGTTTGGTGTAGTGGTTAAGTGCACGGGCTCTTATCTGGGAGAACCGCGTGTGATTCCCCACTCTTCCACTTGCGCCTGCTGGAATGGCCTTGGGTCAGCCGAAACTCTCACAGACCTGTCCTTGAAAGCGCAGCTGCTGTGAGAGCCCTCTCAGCCCTACCTACCTCACAGGGTGTCCGTTGCGGGCGAGGAAGGTAAAGGAGATTGTGAGCCGCTTCTTCTTCTACGCTTGGGAAGCCCTGACTTGGATGACCCGGCTAGCCCTGTCTTGACAGATCTTGAAAACTAAGCAGGGTCGGCCCTGGTTAGTAGTTGGATAGGAGCAGTTCCAGCTGGCTTGGTGTCAGGGGGTGTGGCTTAAATGAGTTCCTGCTGGGCTTTTCTACAAAAAAGCCCTGTGTGGAAGAAACAATGGTGATGTCAGGGGGTGTGGCCTGATATGCAAATAAGTCCTTGCTGGGCTTTTTCTACCAAAAAAAGCCCTCAATGGGAGATCGCCAAAGAAGTTCAGGGTCATCACTACACAAAGACGAGCAGTGGCAAAAACCCCCTCTGAATGGCTCTTACCTTGAAAACCCTAAATGGTAAAGGTAGAGTCCCCTGTGCAAGCGCCAGTCGTTTCTGACTCTGGGGTGACGTCGCATCAGGATGTTTTCTTGGCAGACTTTTTACAGGGTGGTTTGCCATTGCCTTCCCCAGTCATCTACACTTTCCCCCCAGCAAGCTGGGGACTCATTTTACTGACCTCGGAAGGATGGAAGGCTGAGTCAACCTTGAGCCGGCTACCTGAACCAGCTTCCGCTGGGATTGAACTCAGGTCGTGAGCAGAGGGCTCCAACTGCAGTACTGCAGCTTTACCACTCTGCGCCACAGGGCTGCTTGAAAACCCTACAGGTCACCGTAAATTAGCTGTGACTTGATGGCAAAAAAAAAAAAAATGCTAGGGAAAGTATTGATATCAGCAGAAATAAAAGGTTGGGTTTTTCACCCACCTGGTCCTGGACGATTTTATTAAGACATTTATATGCCTGTTTTCTCCCCAGTGGAGACCCAACGCGGCTTATAACATTGTTCTCTTCTCTAGTTTATCTTCACAATAACCAGGGCTTTTTTTGGTAGCAGGAGCTCCTTTGCATATTAGGCCACACACCCCTGATGTAGCCAGTCCTCCTGCAGCTTACAGTAGGCCCTGTACTAAGAGCCCTTAAGCTCTCAGAGGATTGGTTACATCAGGGTGGTATGGCCTAATATGCAAAGTAGTTCCTGCTACAAAGAAAGCCCTGACAATAATCCTGTAAGGCAGACTAAGGGGGACTGGCCCAAACTCATCTACTGAGCTTCCATGGCAGAGTAGGGATTTGAACCTGGCTTTCCCAGTTGCCAGTCTTCCGCCCTAACCAGCACACCACACCAGTTCATCTTGCATTTTTGAAAATACAAGACGGTAGAGGTCATATGCAGACTGAAACATGAGGAGGAGCAACTGTATCACTTGGGGACAAACAGAAATTTGCTTCTTTCTGTGGCTTATTTTGGTTTGTGTGAAAGAGAGAGTCTATATGGAGAGTTTCAGCCTTGTAACGACAGAGGCAGCCTTTCCAGTATTTAGCCTTAAATTTTGCTTCTGTCTTGTCTGTTGGCCTCAACTGCTATATTCGCTGTCATTGGAATTTGACTCAATAAAAAAGAACTGTCACCCCACCTTTGTAAGATGCATGAAGTGAAACCTCTGTCAGTGTGAATACACAGGTATATACACCAGTGCTGTCTCTAAGCTGAGTTAGTGTGAGCTAGCTCATGGGGTTTTTTAACCTCCGGCTCACACATTTTTGTCTGAGCTCATGGAAAAATGGCTCCAGAGCAATCTGATTCATGCAGCAGCTCACAGCTTTAATGCCAGCAGCTCACGAAGTAGAATTTTTGCTCACAAGATTCCACAACTTAGAGGGAGGATTGATATACACATTGTGCATGCATGCACATTTAAGAGGGGGACCCAAGATGAGATGAAGTCGGGCTATACCATGCCGCCTTCCCTCCATCCATTGGGTTTGGAAGAATGTAATTTTGCTTAGGCTTCCACTATTGGTTTATTTAAAGGGTTCCAACCCTGGGTTAAGAAATTCCTGGAGATTATTTGGGGGGTGGGGGGAAGCCTAGGGAGAGCAGGGTTTGAGGAGGGACCTCAGGGTAGCATAATGCCATGAACTCTGCCCTCCAGGGGATCTGATCTCTGTTGTCTGGAAATCTGTTGTGATTTCGAGAGATCTCTAGACCCCACCTGGAAGCTGGCAACCATATATCTAATCCGGAGAAATGCACAATTAGATCTTTCAATATATCTGGAGTGGGGGGGAAGGTGTATAAATGGGCAGACAATCCTCTGGGATGAATAGCAAACGTTTTGGGTTTTTTAACTGGGGAGTGGTGTGGATCAACCAGTTTACAGTGTAGGATGTATGTAGGCCTGTCACTCTCCGGGTGTGACCTGGAGATCTCTCAGAATTTGCACTTGATCTCTAGACTAACAGGGAAATGGCTGCTTCGGAGGGTAGGCACTACAAGCAGGGGTGTCAAACATGCGGCCCGGGGGCCAAATCAGGCCCCCAGAGGGCTCCTATCAGGCCCCAAGCAACTGGCTGTCATCTGCTTCCTTCTCCCTCTCTCTTGCTTCCTTCTGCATCACAGCTTGCTTTCCACGGCTTGCTCAATCCCACAGGAGCTACAGAGCAAAACCTCTGTTTTCTCCATTGGTCGAGGCTCCTGCCCCTCCTGGTCCCCTGGGGAGGGAGGGAAAGAGCCAGAGCTTCCTTTGCCCAGTTCCCTGGATCCCATGGGAGAGACACAAAGAAAGCACCTTTAAGACTAACGAGTGCTAATGTTTTAAGCATGTTTTATTTTAAGTTTAAAAAAATGTTTTGTGTTTGTCTCTGTCCTTTATAAAGTTAATATCTCTGCTACCTAATCTTAAATAGGTGCACACATGGCCCAACCATCATGGTCCGGCCCAGCAAGGTCTCATTTATGTCAGATCCGGCCCTCATAACAAATTAGTTTGACACCCCTACTCTATAGCATTGTGCCACACTAAAGTCTCTCCCCTCCTCAAACCCCCTCCTCCCGAGACCCCATTCCCAACCCATAGCTGACAACCCAAGGGGGGGGGGAAGGGGTCTGATATTTCGAGAAGGAAGCCTTGCACATTGTGTGCGTGTGTAACAGAAAACTGTGCATGTCTTCTTGTGGCCCTTGTAAATGTTTGCTTCGTATCCACCCCGCCGTCTGCACTGTGTATGGAGCTTCTACAATTGCTTGGAAATGACTTAGCAAACAGGGAGTAGCTTGACTGCAGGAAGAACATTTGAGTAGGAGTGAATTCCAGGCTCTGCCATGCCACCCACAGCAAGCAGGCTTCTCCTTTGCTAATATAAACACAGAAAGATGAATTATGTGGAGTAGCATCAGCTGAAACTCAAATGAGATGTGTGTGTGGGGGGGGGTGGATAGTTATTTCCTGTCGTCTGGGAACTTGAGGAGATCATGGCCAGATCCGAGTTGTCGGAATCCAGTTTTTGTTCTGTTCATCCTCAGTTTGCTGTGCGTTTAGGTCCTTGTGTGGATTTTCAATTAAGAGACGGGTAAGAGAGAACAGTAAGGGGTATAATGAATACACGTTGTTATACATGAAGCCGCTTTATATGAATGAGACCCTTGGTCCATCAAAGTCAGTATCGCCTGCTCAGACTGGCAGAAGGTCTCTGTCGGATCACCAGTCTGAGCAGATAGTTGACTTTGATGGACCCAATGGTCTGATTAATTATATGGCAACTTCTTTGAGGAGGGGCCCTAGCTCAGACTTAGAGCGTCCCCTTCCACCATTGCCCTACAAGCCACGTGTCATGCTCAGAGTGTCAAACAGTGATCTGGGAGATCCAGGGCTGAACACCTGCTTGGCTGTTCTTAATGATGCTTTGAAACCTGGAAATATTATTCCTGAGCTTGCAGAGGAATAGCCATGCCAAGGTGGTGGTGGTGGTTTGGGGTGAAAAGGCTGTACAGGCAGAAAAATCACTCCACACACTTCCTCAAGCACACCTCCTCAGAGGGGAGGAGTCCATTTCACCCCTTTGTCTCTTTTCCCTCTCACTTCCTGATCTGAATGGCTGTTTCTCTCAACTCAGTAAAGTAGGGGTGGAGAACCTCTGTCCCGAGAGCCATATATGGCCCTCGAGGTCACTTGGTGTGGCCCTTGGGGATTGCTGGACCGAACTGAGCCATGTGGCAGCCTCCCTGGGGCCTGGCTGGGCAGCGAGGATCATGGAGCCCAGCCGTGCTGTGCAGCAGCCTCCCCAGGTCCAAGCAGGGATCACAGGGCCCAGATGTACTGTGCGGCAGCCTCCCTGGGGCCTGGCTGGATGGTCAGACTTGCTGCAGGGCCTGGAAAAGTTACTTTCACAGTTCAGTTTGCACGTGATTATCCCAGATGGTGTGGCCTAATATGCTAATGAGTGTGTCAGCTAATATGCTAATATTAGGGGATGTGGCCTAATATGCTACTGAGCTCCTGCTGGGCTTTTTCCACGAAAAAGCCCTGGACCTATGCATTTGCCTAGGGCGGCAGGCCAGGAGTGTGTGTGTGTGCGTGCCAGATTAGGCTCTCGCCACATGACTTCAAATAGAAAAACAATTATTTGCATTCATTTTGCTGGCCTGAATCATTCTTCCTCAGTGGAGCACGGTTTTTTAAGTTGATAATTTTTTATGGCCCACGAATGATGTTATAAATATCCACATGGCCCTTGGCAGAAAAAAAAGTTCCCTGCTCCTACAGAAAAGGTAGCCACAGCCTTCTGCTTGCAAGACCCTGAGCAAGGCTGTTGGAGGGGTCATTAATTCATAGGACTGCATTAAGACGGAAGTAACTTGACAGCACTTAACACACACAGGCCTGGGAATAATAGTTCATATGTACATATGAAGCTGCCTTATACTGAATCAGACCCTTGCTTGGTCCAACCTGGTCAGTATTGTCTACTCTTGATGGGCAGCAGTTCTCCAGGCTTTCAGGCAGAAATATTTCACGTCACCTAACTCCTGGTCCTTTTCCTTGGAGATGTGGGGACTGAACCGTGACAGGGCCGGATCTAGGGGGGACAGAGGGGGGTGCCTGCCCCATGTGCCGATGGAGGCGGGGCGCCAAATTGGGTATGGAATCAAATTTGGATTATGGTATGGAAAATAGAATGGGCCCAAAAGGAGGTGTCATTTTTTTATTTTGCACCCCCCCCCTCAAAAAAAAACAAACCATGTAGATCTGGTCGTGAACCTGGATAGTGCCAAGCAGACGTTCTTCCACTGAGCCATGGCCCAAAGGGTGTTAGAAGAGCCTATTCAAATGGAGAGGAAAACTTGTGCCTTTTGTACTTGGATGCTTAAACAGAAGCCAGTTTCCCCCTGCTGAGAGCGCTGTGCAGCTGAAATACGAGTCGGCTTCTGAGTACTTTTGTTGTCTCTCCTCCTCTGGTTTTCTGGCAAAGGACACAAACCTTGGGTGTGCATCTGCTCCGCTTGGCTGTGGCGTTGGGTGACATACACCCAGCTGGACGGAAAGATAGGAGACTCAGTCCAAGCTGTCCCTTCATATTAACTTGTCCCCATGGAGCAAGGCAAGACTTCAGTTTCCCTACCCACTGAAAGAAGTTGTGTGAACCGTTCCTCTGTTGGTCAGCGGGACACCATGCAGCAGCATGTGAGTGGCCGGCTTCATCAGATCCCCAGCATCTCCAGTTTAATAGGATCAGGCAGATAGATCCAGGTGGGTAGCTGGGTTGGTCTGAAGCGACAGTACAAAGTAGGAGACCAGGCAGCAGGTGATGTGAGACCCTGGAGAGCCCCTGCCAGTCCAAGTAGATAGTACCGACCTTGATGGGTCTGATGGTCTGATTCATTTTAGGCAGCTTCCTGTGACCCCACCTGATTTTTAGAGCAAAGCTGTTGTGGAGAAAGACAATGCATAGCGTAACTTCTGCCCTTCCCATTTGCAATTGAAAGCAACAACCTAAGCCTTAAAGTAGCCAACAATGCACTCAAAGGTTATTTGAAAGTTAAAGTTATTTGAAATTCTATGGCTAACCCCCCCCCCCCCCCCCCCCCCGCTATCCAGTATCCTAACTTAACCAGTAAAACAAAATAGGAGTTTAGTAGCACCTTTAAGAGTTTTATCCACCTGGGTCTATCTTGACCAGGAAAGACATCTTCTCAGTTTAACCCAGGCTTGCAAGCAATAGAGGTAATTAACAGACTCCATTTATTGCCTTGTGACGCTCTCACCATCATTCTCCCATTCTGACATGTTACTGTTTGATTGGTTTCCCACGCAAATGCTATTCAGATCAAATGTTCTTGCGATTTGTTAATTTCACTAGTTTGCCGTCGGATTCTAACTTCGTACTGCTTTGCGCTCTTAACCGCTGCCCACCAGCTCTGCTCACTTTACCCCATTCGGTTATAGAAGAAGTACGCATGCATACGAAAGCTTACATTCTGAATAAAACTTTGTTGGTCTTAAAGGTGCTACTGGGCTCCTGCTTTGTTCTGTTGACCAGTACCGCGACTTGAGTGAGCAAGTTGCCAAATGGTTGTCATGTTGCCAAATGGTTATTTTGCCTTTGCCTGTTTTGCTTACTGGAGATAAAGACAGTTTGTAAATCTGGAGAAATAAGCCCATTAGGATGTTTATGTGAGTGAAGGGAATTTGCTTCGGTTGACACCTTTGAAGGGGAATTATTTGTAGTTAAACAGGCCATTTTGCAGTAACTCCTAGGGCTGAAAGCATGGATTTAGAAGGGTGTGACTCTGTTTAGAATTACACTACGTATAAATTAAGCTGTTAATCTTTTGATGGACTAAAAAAACCTGATCCCGATTGGTCAAGGAGCAATGCTTGAAAACTCAGGTACTTATAAAAACTGTAGATAGCACGCCATTTGAGGGACACATTCTCCCTTCTTACTCACACTAGAAGGAACACCTCTTCTAAGCGGTACACTTAATTTTGTTGTCATTCAGTAAAAACAAAATATGCTTTCCCCCCCCCCTTCAGAATCGCTGTCTTACTCTTATGTAGATTTAATCAAGCAGCCCCGTGGCGCAGAGTGTTAAAGCTGCAATACTTCAGTCCTAAGCTCTGCTCACGACTTGAGTTCGATCCCGGCGGAAGCTGGGTTCAGGTAGCCGGCTCAAGGTTGACTCAGCCTTCCATCCTTCCGAGGTCGGTGAAATGAGTACCCAGCTTGCTGGGGGGGGGGGGGGAAGTGTAGATGGCTGGGGAAGAAAATGGCAAACCACCCCGTAAAAAAAGTCTGCCGTGAAAATGTCGTGATGTGATGTCACCCCACAGCGAAAACAACTGGTGCTTGCACAGGGGACTACCTTGACCTTTTTTTAGATTTAATCAGCTATTCAATGAAAACTCCTATGGTTAATCAACAAATATTTTTAATCAAGTGAGCCTTTTGTCAAGGAGTTTTAATCGTCACAGTAGTTTTTGCACTGTATAAAACTGCATTCCGAATAAATAAATAAATAAATAAAAATAAAAAATACTTTAAAACTGCCTTATATTGAATCAGTTGCCCCACAGACCCTTCTCCAGAAGCACTCTGGGAACACCTAAAAACTACCGTCCTGCAGATCTCTGAAGAAGTCCTCGGGTTCTCCACAAGGAAGAACAAGGACTGGTTTGATGAGAACAATCAAGAGATCCAAGAATTACTGGCAAAAAAGAGATCTGCCTACCAAGCACATCTTGCTCAGCCCTCCTGTCCTGGGAAAAAAGCAACCTTTCGCGCTGCATGTAGCAACCTCCAGCGCAAGCTTCGAGACATTCAGAACGAGTGGTGGACCAAGCTTGCAGAGAGAACCCAGCTGTGTGCAGACACTGGTGATTTAAGAGGGTTCTACGAAGCCCTGAAGGCAGTATATGGTCCATCATATCAGGCTCAGAGTCCCTTGCATAGTGCAGACGGCCAAGTGCTCCTCACAGACAAGGCATCCATACTGAACCGGTGGTCGGAGTATTTTCAGGTTCTCTTCAGTGCCAACCGCGTAGTTCAAGATTCAGCAATCCACCTCACCCCACTTCAACCGGTGAAAACAGAGTTGGATGAGATCCCCACCCTAGAAGAGACTGTTAAAGCCATCAAGCAACTGAAAAGTGGCAAGGCAGCGGGAGTTGATGGAATTCCACCAGAGATCTGGAAGCATGGGGGCACAGTACTACATAGCTCACTTCACAAAGTACTTGTCACCTGCTGGGAACAAGGCAAATTACCACAGGACTTTCGCGATGCAATCATCATCACCCTATACAAGAACAAAGGGGAAAAGTCAGACTGCTCCAACTACCGGGGGATAACCCTGCTCTCCATCGCAGGCAAAATCCTTGCCAGAATACTCCTGAACAGACTGGTGCCCACCATTGCAGAAGAACTCCTCCCAGAGAGCCAGCGCGGCTTCAGAGCTAACAGGAGCACCACTGACATGGTATTTGTTCTCAGGCAGCTCCAAGAGAAATGCAGGGAACAGAACAAGGCTCTGTATGTGACTTTTGTCGACCTTACCAAAGCTTTCGATACCGTTAGCAGGAAAGGCCTGTGGCAAATCTTGGAACGTTTAGGATGTCCCCCAAGGTTCCTCAGCATGATCATCCAGCTACACGAAGACCAGCGAGGCCAAGTCAGACACTGCAACGACCTCTCGGAGCCCTTCCCAATAGGCACAGGTGTAAAGCAAGGCTGCGTTCTCGCGCCAACTCTCTTTACGATCTTCTTTAGCATGATGCTTCAAAGAGCCGCAGTAGATCTAGATGATGACGATGGTGTATACATCCGCTATCGCACCGATGGCAGCCTGTTCAACCTGAGGCGACTAAAGGCACATTCCAAGACAATGGAAAAACTCATCCGAGAGCTACTGTTTGCTGATGATGCTGCACTCGTCTCCCACTCGGCATCAGCTCTGCAGCATATGACGTCCTGCTTTGCAGAGGCTGCCAAGCTATTCGGCCTAGAAGTTAGTCTGAAGAAGACAGAAGTTCTCCACCAGCCTGCACCCCAGGAAGATTATCACCCTCCCTGCATCACTGTGGGTGAATCAGTTCTGAAGACAGTCCAGCAGTTCAGCTACCTGGGGTGCATCATCTCCTCAGATGCCAAGATCGACAAGGAGATTGACAACAGGCTGGCAAAGGCAAACCGTGCCTTTGGCCGACTGCACAAAAGAGTGTGGAGCAACAAGCATCTGAAAAAAGGCACAAAGATCAATGTTTACAAAGCGGTTGTGATGACAACCCTCATCTACGGCTCCGAATCGTGGGTTTTATACCGTCATCACCTGCGACTCCTTGAGCGCTTTCATCAGCGCTGCCTTCGCACCATCCTCAACATCCACTGGAGTGACTTTGTGACCAACACTGAAGTCCTCAAGAGGGCGGAGGTTACCAGCATCGAGGCACTGCTGTTGAAGACGCAGCTGCGCTGGGCAGGGCATATTTCTAGGATGGAAAACCACCGCCTTCCCAAGATTGCCCTGTATGGCGAACTCTCCACCGGCCATCGAAATAGAGGGGCACCAAAGAAGAGGTACAAGGACTCCTTGAAGAAATCCCTTAGCACCTGTCACATCAACCATCACCAGTGGTCTGACCTAGCCTCAGATCGCAAAGCATGGAGGCACACCATCCACCAGGCTGTCTCTTCCTTTGAGAATGCCCGCATAGCTGGTCTTGAGGACAAAAGGAGATTGAGGAAGAATCGCACTGCTACAGGACCAACCCTAAATCAGACTTTTCCCTGCAGCCGCTGTGGCCGGACCTGCCTGTCCCACATTGGTCTTGTCAGCCACCAGCGAGCCTGCAGCAAACGTGGGCTATTGCACCCTTCTTAAATCTTCGTTCGCGAAGCCAAGCCGAGAGAGAGAGAGATATTGAATCAGATTGTGTTGGTTTAGCAGGATCAGTATCTAAAACTAGCAGTGGATTTGGGATGAGGTCTTTCCTATAACGTGGAGGCCTCTCTTCGAGGAGGATGTGGACGGAATGGGGCGGGTGCAGAGGAGAGCAATGAGGATGAACAGGGCCTGGCGACCAAGCCCTAGGACAAGGGTGTCGAACTCATTTGTTATGAGAGCCGGAACTGACATAAATCAGACCTTGTTGGGTTGGGCCGGGCCGGGCCATGTATACGTATATAAAATTAGGTAGCAGAGATATAAACTTTATAAAGGATACAGACAAACAAATATATATATATTTTAAAACTTAAAACATGCTAGAAACGTTAGCACTCATTGGTCTTAAAGGTGTTTTCTTTGTATTTCTTCCATGGGATCCAGGGAACTGGGCAAAGGAAGCTCTGGCTCTTTCCTTCCTTCCTCAGGGGATGGGGAGCTCAGCCAATAGAATGAAAAGAGGCTTGGCTCAGTAGCTCTGCTGCGTGATTGGGAGAGCCTGGCAAAACAAGCTCTGCCTCCCTCCCTTCCTCCCCAAGAGAGGCGCCTCAGCCAATGGAGAAAATAGAGGTTTTGCTCTGTAGCTCCTGTGCAATTGAGCAAGCCTTGCAAAGCAAACTGGTATGCAGAAGGAAGCAAGAGAGAGGGAGAAGGAAGCAGATGACAGCCAGTTGCTCGGGGGCCTGATAGGAGCCCTCCGGGGGCCTGATTTGGCCCCTGAACTGCATGTTTGACACCCCTGCCCTAGGAGGAAAGGCTGAGGGACCTGGGGATGTTCAGTCTGGAGAAGAGAAAGTTGAGGGGGGACATGTGTTTGAGGGCTCTCTGTATTTGAAGAGCTGTCTCATAGAGGAGGTCAGGGAGCTGTTCGTGCTAGCAGCAAAGGAGATGACTCGCAAGAACTTTTATGTATGTATGTATGTATTTATTTATTTCCGTAGATTTATAGGCCGCCCTTTCCCATAGTGGGCTCAGGGCAGCTTCCAACATAATAAAACAATCGAAGCAGTTTAAAACAATTAAAACAGTTCAAACAGTTTAAAATTAAAACAATTAAGCCACAGCTCACATTAATTAAGGCAGCATGGATAGCGTGGACAGATCAGTTAGGCATACTTGTCCCAACCTAGATGTTCAAAAATTTCAGCTATATCGGTTTTAAGCAATCAGTGCAGGGGCGGGGAGGGCGGTTGAGATGATAAGGACGTCCGTCTGCCTCAGCCATAGGCCCGGCAGAACAGCTCCGTCTTACAGGCCCTCCAGAATGGTAACAAATCCGCGAGGGCCCAAACCTCCACCGGGAGCTGGTTCCACCAGGTCCTTGCCCTGGTCGAGGCAAGCTGGACGTCCCTTGGGCCAGGGATGGTCAGAGTGGGTTTAAATTATGGATGGGAAGGTATCAGCTGCGTATTAGGAAAAACTTTTTTACAGTCAGAGTTGTTCAGCAGGGCAATCAGCTACTTAGGGAGGCGGTGAGCTCTCCCTTCACTGGCAGTCTTTAAGCAGCAGCTGGACCCACACTTGTCTGGGATGCTCTGATCCTGCATTGAGCACGGGGTTGGACTAGATGGCCTGTCTGGCCCAGTCCAACTCTGAGATTCTACCTGCTTTCTGGTTCTTTTAACTGGAGGTGCTGGGGATTGAACCTGGGACCCTCTGCATGCCAAGCAGATGCTCTGCTTCTGAGCCAGGGATCTCCCCCTGAGCCAAGCTACTGTTATAGTGCTGGGTTTTTGCAAACAGCAAACTGAGCCCACGTACACCCTGTTTCCTAACAGCCAACCGGTTGCTTTTTTGCACACTTGACCACCCACAAAACGTCTGAAGAGCCCAGTTCTCTTTGGGCCATCCCATTTATTCTCCTTACCCTTCAAAAAAAGCTGGCTTTCCCCATTGATTAAAGGGCAAGCTCCGTTTTCCTTTCCCACCAAAACTCATTCCCCTCCACCCCTTTTGTACAACGAAACGGTGCCAATTCGTTTTGGGGCAGCGTTCAGCCAAAGTTAAACATTTTAAGTTACATTTATTTCAATGGGGCCATCACCCTGGCCCACAGCGGGATAAAAAACCCCCAACAATAGCCATATTGTAGTGCCTTTCTGAAGACCAGCCAAAATCACACTCACACACTATTCTTCTTCTATTTTGTCTAGTCTTCATGAAAGGAATCCACATGGCTTTTGTTTTGCATTTACTTCAATAAGTTGTGCTTTTAATGTTCTTTCCTCTGAAATCAGGGGGACTTTGGCTGGTTTCTGTCTTTTCTCCCTCTCTTTCCTAATCCTTTGTGCTGCTTGCTGGCTTACAAAAAAAAGACTGCACAAAGATGCATTCTGAACTTCTTTGCCGCTGATTGTCGCTGCCGTGAGCATAGGGAGCTGGGAGTCGCCTGCTAGCTCATTTTGAAAGTCTGCTTGCACGTTCCTCGTGGATTCCGCCACCCTGCAGCTTTTCAGTCCTTGGACGTTTCACCCCGGCCCTCCTCCCCAAGGGGGAGAGCAGCCAGCAGCTCTTCTCCCCACCCCACGCCTTTTCCATTGCCTTCATTTGCACATTTGAGGTGCAGTCGGTGGACAATTCCTTGCAGGTGTGCAATTGTGCATTCCTAGTCGCTGAATGCCTGCTATTTTGAGGCCTCCGTCGCGGTTCAGCTACCGCAACTGAGGTTTGACCCGACTCTTTGATGGAAGCTTTAAAAAGGAGTTTCTAAGAAGGTTTGCTGTTGGGAATACTGACACAAAGCTAGATTCAGGTGGGAAGCTGTGTTGGTCTGAAGCAATGCAACGAAGTTTGAGTCCAGGGATTAAGACTGACAAGTTTAATTCTGGGTATAAGCTTTTGTGTGTATGCCTATGAAAGGAGGAGGAAGAAGAAGAGGAAGACAAGGAAGAGGAGGAGGAGACTGGATTTATACACTGCCCTTCGTTTGGACTCTCAGTGCAGCTTATCATCTCCTTCCTCTCCCCCAAAAAGACACCCGGTGAGGTAGGTGGGGCTGAGAGAGCTCTGAGAGAACTGCTGTTAAGAGAACAACTCTGAGAGAACTGGGGCTGGCCCAGGGTCACTCCAGCAGCTGCGTGCAATCAAACCCGGTTCTCCAGATTAGAGTCTATCACTGTTCACCACTACACCGAACTGGCTCTCTTAAAATTATATCCAGCACGTACCCGAACTTGTTGGTCTTAAAGGTGTCATTGGATTCAAACTTAGTTTTAATTCACAAAGAGGCCAGGCAAAGACCAATCCCAGCATGTGTGGGGAGTTCCCAGAAACCTTTAAAAATGTAGTTTCCAGGTACAGGGCGGTGCTGGGGTTGGCACCTCTGTATTACGAAATTCCTAGAAATTTGGGGTGGAGGGCAGAGTTTGGGAAGGGGAGGGACAGACCTCCGCTGGGTCTAATGCCCATAAGATCCACCTCCAGTGCAGCCATTTTCTCCTGGCGAACTGATCTTTTGCCATACGAACATCGGTTGTAATTAGATCCAAGTGGGCAGCCGTGTTGGTCAGAAGCAATAGAATAAAGTAGGGGTCAAGTTTCACCTTTAAGACCAACAGTCTTATTCAGAATGTAAACTTTCATGTGCTAAAAGCACACTTCATCAGGCAATAGCCTGGAATGGCAAACAGTTAACATAAACGAACAATCACCAAACTCCCAAATTGTGCTTCTCTTAATCTGCTAACAAACATTTCCATGATTTTGTATACTAATTCACTGCCCGCTCTCTCTATATTAAGGACTGTTTGCCAATCCAGCCTATTGTCTGATGAAGTGTGCTTCTAGCACACGAAAGTTTACGTTTGGAACAAAACTTTGTTGGTCTTAAAGGTGAAACTTGACTCCTACTTTATTCTGTCAGTTGTAATTCTGAGAGATCTCCAGGCCCCACCTGGGAATTCAAAACACATAAGAGAGGTCACTCGAGAATATTTGAGAACACAACCCCCAGGTTATAGTGACCGTAATTACTAAATGTATTGTACTTCAAACGATAACAGTTAGAACAGTATTATTGTAAAATAACACTGAACTAATACAGAAAATAATAAAGTTATAAGAACAGAAGAGAAGCCATGTTGGATCAGGCCAGTGGCCCATCCAGTCCAACATTCTGTGTCACACAGTGGCCAAAAAACCCCAAGTGCCATCAGGAGGTCCACCAGTGGGGCTAGAAGCCCTCCCACTGTGCCCCCCCCCCAAACACCAAGAATACAGAGCATCACTGCCCCAGACAGAGAGTTCCAACAATACGCTGTGGCTAATAGCCACTGATGAACCTCTGCGCCATTGTAGAGTCCCAATGTACAGGAAGTCAACTTGATACTCCTGAGCCTTGAGCTATTTGGAGCCGTTGCCCGTCTTAAGATGTTTTGTATTGAGACTTCGTGTTCTGTGTTGAATTTATGTATGAAGGAAGTGTATTAGATTTATATCCTTCCCTTCACTCCAAATTATTTATGTATTATATTTATGTATGAAGGAAGAAGTCTGTGAAACTGGCTTCATTTATTGAAGCTGTTTTACTGTAGAAAAAGTAGAGTATACCTTTTCTGGAAGAACTCTCAAAGCAGGAGTATCAAGTCGACTTCCTGTACATCGGGACTACAAAATTATTGGACTTCCTTATTTTCTGTACTGGTTCTATCAGGGGTAGAATTCTAGCAGGAGCTCCTTGGCTTATTAGGCCACACCCCCCTGATGTAGCCAATCCTCCAAGAGCTTACAGAAAAGAGTCTTGTAATCTCCAGGAGGATTGGCTACATCAAGGGCGTGTGGCCTAATATGCAAAAGGGCTCCTGCTAGAATTCCACCCCTGGGTTATATGTTATTTTGCAGTAATATTGTTCTATTTGTTATTGTTTGAAGTGCAATACATTTAGTAATTACAGTCACTCTAACTTGAGGGTTCTCAAATAACCCATCTGGGGGTTGACAATCCTACAATGTCCCTGCTTGGATTGAGACCTCATGAAGGAGGAAGGTTAAAATGCCCCACCCTGCTGTCCCAATCCAAATCAGAACCCCAGGCCTGAAAAGTTTTTAAAAATAATCCCTGGACATTCCAGCCATGGAACTCCTTGGGTATATCTGGTTTGGCACTCCGAGGGACAAGGACTTGAAGGAAATAGGCCAGGGCCAAATACCAGTCCCTTTGGATATTGCTTTGGCCAGAGTTTTGCTGTCAGAAGAGGCTGATGAATGCCAAAGGCAACTTGTAGACTGCTGGCTGGCAAAACGATGAGGAAAAGAGGTTTAGGCTGCAGTCAGGCGTGTGGCTGGTCTTGCAACCTGGCCCTGTGCATGTATACTCAGAAGCAGGCCCCGGATTCAGCGGGAGCTCACAGGAGCGCAGCTCCTGAACCTTTCTGAGAGTTCCCCCTCCTCCTTCCCACCTTGTCCATTGAATAGTAGGTGCAGCTGCATAACAATCCCTGGATGAGCTCCACCACCTGTTTTTCTACAAAACAACCCCTGCTCAGAAGTAAGCCCACTGAGCTAGTCTCCTGAAGTAAACTCATCTAGAAACGACAGTTTTTCACAACTGTTGATTGGATAGGCTTGGCTATGTGTATGTGTTTTTCCCTTTGAGTTGGAAGGGGCCATACAGGCCATCTAGTCTAACCCCCTGCTCAATGCAGGATCAGCCTAGAGCAGGGGTGTCAAACACGCAGTTTGGGGGTTGAATCAGGCCCCCGGAGGGCTCCCCGAGCAACAGGTTGTCATCTGCTTCCTTCTCCCTCTCTCTTGCTTCCTTCTGCATCACAGCTTGCTTTGCCAGGCTTGCTCAATTGCATAGGAGCTACAGGACAAAACCTCTGTTTTCTCCATTGGCTGAGGCTCCTTCCTTGGGGAGGAATAGCTTGCTTTGCCAGGCTGTCTCAATCACACAGCAGAGCTACTGAGAATGGAAAAAATACAAAGAAAGCACCTTTAAGACCAACGAATGCTAACATTTTACATTTTAAAAAATATATATATTGGTTTGTCTGTGTTCTTTATAAAATTTATATCTCTGCTACCTAATTTTAAATAGGTACACACACAGCCTGGCCCGACATGGCTCGGCCCAACCAGACATGGCCCGGCACAACAAGGTCTCTTTTATGTCAGATCCGGCCCCCATAACAATTGAGTTCGATGCCCCTGGCCCAGAGCATCCCTGACAAGGGTTTGCCCAGCTGCTGCTCGAAGATTGCTAGCAGGGGGGAGCCCACCACCTCCCCAGGCAGCTTGATTCCACTGCTGAACTACTCTTAATGTAATTCCTCCCCCCCCCCCCATATCTGGCCAGTACCTTTCTGCCAGAAGAGCCCCATGGCGGAGAGTGGTAAAGCTGCAGTACTGCAGTCGGAGCCCTCTGCTCACGACTTGAGTTCAGTCCCAGCAGAAGCTGGTTCAGGTAGCCGGCTCCAGGCTGACTCAGCCTTCCATCCTTCCCAGGTCAGTAAAAGGAGTACCCATCTTGCTGGGGGGAAAGTGTAGATGACTGGGGAAGGCAATGGCAAACCACCCCGTAAAAAGGCTGCCGTGAAAACGTTCTGAAAGCGACGTCACCCCAGAGTCGAAAATGACTGGTGCTTGCACAGGGGGCTACCTTTACCTTACCTTTCTGCCCGTAATTTAAACCCAGTTATTGCAAGTTCTCTCTTCTGCTGCCAACAGGAACAGCTCCCTGCCCTTCTCTAAGTGATAACCTTTCAAATACTACAGGAGGGCAATCCTGTCTGCCCCCTCATTCTCCTCTTCTGCAAACTGAGCATTCCCAAGTCTCTCAGCCTTTCCTCCTAGGACTTGGTCTCCAGGCCCCTGATCATCCTCGTTGCTCTCCTCTGTACCCTGCCCCATTCCGTCCACATCCTTCTTGAAGTGAGAAGAAGATATTGGATTTATATCCTGCCCTCCACTCCGAATCTGAGTCTCAGAGCGGCTCATAATCTCCTTTGCCTTCCTCCCCCACAACAGACACCCTGTGAGGTGGGTGGGGCTGAGAGGACTCTCACAGCAGCTGCCCTTTCAAGGACAACCTCTGCCAGAGCCATGGCTGACCCAAGGCCATTCCAGCAGCTGCAAGTGGAGGATTGGGGAATCAAACCTGGTTCTTCCAGAGAAGAGTCCCCACACTTAACCACTGCACCAAACTGGCTCTCAAGAACTGCCTCCAGAACTGCACACCATACTCCAGGAGCAGCCTGACCAATACAGTGTATAGCCGAATTATGACATCCTGCAGTTTGAATGTCATGGTTCTGTTGATAAACCTCAAGACCGCTTTAGCCTTTCTGCTCACATCTGTAGAAATGCTGGTTTCAGGGCACGAATGCATATGGCTAGGTGCAGGACCAGCGTGTGGGGTTCTGCCGCTCCGTTGTTTCTGGGCTCTTGAGGGGCCGGGAGAGTTCTTCCTACCCCTGAGCTCCCAGAAACAATGCGCCCTCCCCCAAGAGCCGGCGTCCAAGGCAACTGCTGAATGTAGCCTAATGGACATGCCAGCTCTGGCGAGGTGATTTCTCCCCATCCGCCCACACCGCCTCAGAAAAGCACCGGGCAAACCTTTGCCGCAGGAGGAAGCCGCTGGTGGTTTTAAATCCCTGCTGTAATACCATTACCTTTAAGCCGCATTTTCTTAGCAGAAGCAGGTTATGGGCGCACACACACACCACTCTCCTCCACGCACGCTATTTGCGGTTGTCTTTCGAATCAGATGTCCCGCTTCGTTCTTTTACTCATCTCTCTGTTCTGGGGCTAAAGCACTTTTAAAATATTACCGGCTTTTTTTAAAAAAACCCAAAAAACCGGCACAGTGAGTCTTCTGTCCAGCTTGTGGCTGGAGGCTTCGATGGAAAAGCAAGCTTGATTCCGTCAAACGATGTGCTTTTTCTCACGCAAGGAATAAGAATGTCCTAGGTTTTGATTCCTACCAGTAGCACAAAGAAATCCTGCCAAATCCCTCGGGCTCTCGTGTTCAACAAGGTGACATCCTATTCCAGGGGTGTCCAGTGGTAGCTCTCCAGATGTTTTTTGCCTACAACTCCCATCAGCCCCAGCCAGCATGGCTCAATGGCTGGGGCTGATGGGAGTTGTAGGCAAAAACATCTGGAGAGCTACCGCTGGCCACCCCTGCCCTATTCTATCGGCGGGCCCTATGTTGCGATCAATCTCTGCTGTAACATTACATTTATTTCCTGTTCTAGACTCTTAGTATATATTATATGTGCCCAACCAAGCCACCTTTTATACCTTCTTATGATTTGTTAAATTGTATTGCTTGGTTTCTAACTGTTGTTTTACACTGTTTTTAGAATGTTATCATCCGCCCTGAGCCCATTTTTGGGAAAAGGCAGACTATAAATTCCCTAGAATAAATAAATTGAGGGTCTCTCACAAGGCCGTGACTTGCGAGTTATGTCGCCTCATAGCTTTGCCCAGAGCTTTTTTTTTAGCAGGAATGCAGTTCCGGCTGGCTTGGTGTCAGGGTGTGTGGCCTAATATACAAATGAGATCCTGTTGGGCTTTTTCTATAAAAAAAAGGCCTGTGTGAAACCATGGTGATGTCAGGGATATGGCCTAATATGCAAATGAGTTCCTGCTGGGCTTTTTCTACCAAAAAAACCATCCTGGCTTTGCCACATTCAGCTTCCTTACTTTCTCTGCAAATTAGTAACAAAACCCTTTTAAAGGACAAACCTACATGTGATATTTGACTTGCTCAATTGGTCTTTATTTGTTATGTATAGACCGCCTTTCTCACACAGATTTCAAGGCAGGTTACACTGAATGGAAACATTTCAATAAACAGTGCGATAGGATCAGGTCTCATTTTAGGCAGGAGCTCACAGGAGCGCAGCTCCTGAACCTTTCTGACAGTTCCTCCTCTTCCTCCCCACCTACCTTGTCCATTGAACAGTAGGTGCGGCTGCATAACAATCCCTGCATTTGGAGAGCGGGCAGCCAGCCACTAGGGGCTTTGCCACACCCCCAGCAGCCCTCATAAACCCCTGGCGAAGCCCACACCACCCTTTCTCCACTTCTTATGTGATTTTGGGCGGTGGGTGGCTTGCTGGCCTTTTGGCTGGGGGGTGGGTGGCTGGCCCAGGAAATCCCCAGGTGAGCGAGGCCTCCTTGGGCTGCCTGAATCTCTAACCAGCCCAAGCAGGCCTTACTTGCGCAGGGCTCTCCTTTCTTGCATCAGGTTGCTTTTGGCTGGGAGGGGGTGGCATATGCTAATGATCTATGCTAACGAGTTCTGCCACTTATTTTTCTCCAAAACGACCGCTGTTCCTGTATCAGGAGCAATTGAATCTTCCGACTCTGCCTGCTGCTAAAATATGGGGGGAGTTACTCATCCCCCTAGCAGAAGCCAGCTGGAAGAAAGCAAAGCCAGATCGAGGATTCATCCAGAGATGCAGTGGGCAACCTCCTCTGTAGATGGGTAATTTTAAATTGCAGTGAGCCTTTAATTTATTTCTCTTGGCATGCTGGCAACTCTTTTGAGGCGTTTTAGTGTGTCTGAATGCTTGAAATGATCCTAAAAGAAACAAACAATGCATAACTTCTTTATTATTTATTTTGAAATGTACATGCTGCCTATCCTGCTTCTTCCCTTGTATAGTTCTTTACAGTAGTGCTCCCCAGTTTGTTTTCAGGTGCACCTTTTCCCCCCCCAGACTGTAATATTTAATTTTTTAACTTGTATGTGTCTGCTACTCTCTGTGGCTTCATATGCATAGACAGATGGTGTAGAAAGTGGGTTTTGAGGTAAGGTCAGCTTGTCATGCAAAGAAAATAACTGCCAAACTTTCCGGATGGATTGTTGTGAAGGTGTAGGTTTATTGGATTTATATCCCGCCCTCTCCACCGAAACAGGCTCAGAGCGGCTCACAACCAGTAAGATCAGAACAGCTGGACAACTGAACAATTAATTAAAACAAATTAAACAATTAAAACAGTTAAAACAGTTAAGAACAATAAAAGCAGTCTGGTGATAATCATATTTGATATGATATGAAATGCATAATGTATGCTTCTGATTTAATTTCCCTTAACCGTGTGAAGTGGTTTCAAAGGGCCAGCCCAGCTTAACAAGAATTTGGAAGCTAAGCTGAGTAGGCCACAGTTAGTACTTTCTTGGGAGACCACCAAGAAAGACAGGAGTTACTGCGTGGAAGAAGGCAATGGCAAACCCCTCTCTGCTCTCTCTTGCCTGGAACCCCCCCTCCTCCTCCTCCTCTTCTTCTTTTTCTCCTCCTCCTCCTCTCCCAAGACAAACTTTAGATGCTAACTTTGTCCTCACATACACTCAAGCTGCATAATGACAGGACCTAATAAGATCAGCTATACCATCTCTGGCTTATCCCCTTGCTCATACTCCAGTGCAATTTATGCCATTGTGTATCCACAGCGTCCTTCTGTTCTCTTTAGCAGACAGAAAAGTCAATCGCTACACACATGCTCACAAACAGACAAAAATCTGCCATTAACTGTGTGAACTGGCCCTAGGTGAGCATTTTAATCTCAGAAGAAGAAGAAGAAGAAGAAGAAGAAGAAGAAGAAGAAGATATTGGATTTATATCCCGCCCTGCACTCTGAAGAGTCTCAGAGCGGCTCACAATCTCCTTTCCCTTCCTCCCCCACAACAGACACCCTGTGAGGTGGGTGGGGCTGGAGAGGGCTCTCACAGCAGCTGCCCTTTCAAGGACAACCTCTGCCAGAGCTGTGGCTGACCCAAGGCCATTCCAGCAGGTGCAAGTGGAGGAGCGGGGAATCAAACCCGGTTCTCCCAGATAAGAGTCCGCACACTTAACCACTACACCAAACAAGGCATCTAGTTGATGATTTAAAACTTACTGCTCTCCTATGGAAGAACTTCAAAGGGAGAATCCAATACAAAATTGCAAAAAAGGGAATTCATTCATAAGTCCAAAACTGTTTCCCCTCTCCCTTAATGACATCTCTGGATTTCTCACTCACTCTAGGCACACAGTTGTCTGAATAGCCCAGACCACCCTGAGCTTGTCAGAATTTGGAAGCTAAGCAGGGCTAGCCATGATTAGGACTTAAGACAGGGGTCCATTGAGGAAGACAAGGATCGCTATGCAGAGGAAAACCACCTCTGCCCATCTCTTGCCCTGAACGCCCTATAATGCCCCTGTATAAATCGATGGTGCGGTCTCATTTGGAATACTGTGTGCAGTTCTGGTCATCGCACCTCAAAAAGGATATTATAGCATTGGAGAAAGTTCAGAAAAGGGCAACTAGAATGATTAAAGGTTTGGAACACTTTCCCTATGAAGAAAGCTTGGGGCTCTTTAGCTTGGAGAAACGTCGACTGCGGGGTGACATGATCGAGGTTTACGAGATTATGCATGGGATGGAGAAGGTAGAGAAAGAAGTACTTTTCTCCCTTTCTCGCAATACAAGAACTCGTGGGCATTCGATGAAATTGCTGAGCAGTCGGGTTAGAACGGATAAAAGGAAGTACTTCTTCACCCAAAGGATGATTAACATGTGGAATTCACTGCCACAGGAGGTGGTAGCCGCTACAAGCATAGCCAGCTTCAAGAGGGGGTTAGATAAAAATATGGAGCAGAGGTCTATCAGTGGCTATTAGCCACAGTGTGTATGTATATATAAAAAAATGTTTGGCCACTGTGTGACACAAAGTGTTGGACTGGATGAGCCATTGGCCTGATCCAACATGGCTTCTCTTATGTTCTTCTGTGACACAGAGTGTTGGACAGGATGGGCCATTGGCCTGATCCAACATGGCTTCTCTTATGTTCTTCTGTGACACAGAGTGTTGGACTGGATGGGCCATTGGCCTGATCCAACATGGCGTCTCTTATGTTCTTATGTGACACAGAGTGTTGGACTGGATGAGCCATTGGCCTGATCCAACATGGCTTCTCTTATGTTCTTCTGTGACACAGAGTGTTGGACAGGATGGGCCATTGGCCTGATCCAACATGGCTTCTCTTATGTTCTTCTGTGACACAGAGTGTTGGACTGGATGGGCCATTGGCCTGATCCAACATGGCGTCTCTTATGTTCTTATGTGACACAGAGTGTTGGACTGGATGAGCCATTGGCCTGATCCAACATGGCTTCTCTTATGTTCTTAATGGGTAGCCTAAGTTGATGGGCACTTAAGTACATAGGCACTTAAGTACATAGGTATATACCCCTTACAGATGCTAATTAGTTCCTACCTCTGTTACTTCCTGTTGTATCTGCTTATCTTGTTCATCCTGCATTAGATTCTACATTAATCCTCCTTTGCTTGTCTAACAACACATGGGAACAGCCCACGCCCACTTGGAGTGAACTGGGTCAAGATGGGTAGTCATGTTAGTCTGTCTGCAGCAGCGGAAAAGAGCCAGGAGTCCAGTAAAAGACTAACAAAACTTGTGACAGGGGCTAAGCTTTTGTGAGTCACTGATTTTGCCATTGGATTCTAACTTTGTACCACTTTGCATTCTTAACCACTGCCCACCAGCAATATGTAGCTCCACTTACTTGTACCCCATTCCTTTGTCTGATGACGTGTGCATGCATACGAAAGCTTACAGTCTGAATAAAACTTTATTGGTTTTCAAGGTACTGCTGGACTCCTACTTCATTCTTCAGAACTGATTACTGTTTGGATTGAATGGTGTTTTAAATAGACCTCTGTTTGGACCATCTCTCTCCTTCCACCTTTCTATTGCGTACATGAATTAATATGATGGATGTACATCTCAGCTCTGTCTCATGAAACTTTATCTTGGAACAAATTCTTTAAATCTCCAAGATGCTGCTGGATAACTGTTTTATTTTGCTGCCACAGATAACTCCTCTCCCCATCCAGAAGTTTGATTCTTTTTTGCCTGTTCACATTCTCTTTCTCTGAAAAATAAACATGCTTTAAAATAGGGGGGTTTTTTGGGGGAAAAAATTACATCAGTGGCAATGTTCCCTCTAAGCTGCAGAGTCTTGTGAGCAAAAATTCTTCTTTCTGAGCTACTGGCATTAAAGTTGTGAGCGACTGCATACATTAGTGTGCTCTGGGGTCCTCCTTCCTGAGCTAAGACAAAAATGTATGAGCTGGAAGCTAAAAATCTGTGAGCTAGCTCACGCTAACTCAGCTTAGAGGGAACACTGGTCAGTGGTACGTTCTGATATAGGTAAAAAACCCCCGACAAAAGCATTCCCAAAAATTCAGCAACAGAATTATATATTAAAGTAGAAAGTCTCTAAAACATAGCAAAAGTTCCATAAAGTAGAATATTCACCACAGCTCACAAGTCCAGTAAACCTTCTGAAACAAAACTGACATAGATGACTTCCACCCTGTGCAAGGAATTCCAGCAACTTGTCTTCCGCAGTCAATTCAGTCTATAAAGATATCTGTACTGAATAAAGATTGATTCCAAAGCAAACCTTGAATAAAACTTCGTTGGTCTTAAAGGTGCCACTGGGCTCTAAATTTATTCCAAAGCAAAATGCCTATGATAATTTATTCCATCTCCTGTGTAAATCTCTTGTCTTTCTACGGTAGTTCAGTATCAACCATTTTGGATTGTTCCTTTTTCAAGAGATGATAATACACTTCGAAAAGTGGAATCTGAAATGTGGTCAGTAACTACTGAATATAAACAGTTTTCAGAAAGACCACAAACACCTATGCAGACCTACAAGGCGCAGTGGCAAATCATACAATAGGTACAGTGCTCTATAAAGATTATCCACCAGTTTGGTGTAGTGGGTAAGTGCGCAGACTCTTATCTGAGAGAACCAGGTTGATTCCCCACTCCTCCACTTTCACCTGCTGGTATGGCCTTGGGTCAGCCATAGGTCTCGTAGGAGTTGTCCTTGAAAGGGCAACTGTTGTAAGCTCTCTCAGCCCCACCTACCTCACAGAGTGTCTGTTGTGGGGAGGAAGGTAAAGGAGATTGTGACCGCTCTGAGATTGAGATTATAGGTTGAGATATTAATCCAATATCATCATCTTCTTCTTCTTCTTCTTCTCCCACCCAATAAAATGGCCATTGTCTTTAAAGTTGACAGCATGCTAAGAAATACAGGGCTTTTTTTGTAGCAGGAACTCCTTTGCCTATTAGGCCACACCCCCTGATGTAGCCAGTCCTCCTGGAACTTTCAGTAGGCCCTGTACTAAGAGCTCTGTAAGCCCTTGAAGGATTGGCTACATCAGGGTGTTTGTGGCCTAATATGCAAAAGAGTTCCTGCTACAAAAAAAGCCCTGAAATAAATGTAATGGCATCATAATAAGAATAAATGTAATGATTATTCTGAACGTTTGGGGCTCAAATGTTCCCATGCATCCAACCAGGAAATCAATCATTGACCGGACCAGGTTCAAAAGACTGTTCCAGTGAACTGTGCTTACAAATAATGTAATAAGCAACAGGAAAGAAAGGAGTGACATTCCATTTCTATTCCAGACGGCACCTAGCACACGGTTACAATAGCCATGTTATATAACAGTCCCATGCCTGTTGTTCCACCTGTCAGTATACCTAGGGCAGCGGGCCACCTCTCATCGTTTTAACCCTTCTGTTTTCTTTCCAGACGAAGCGACCCCTGGGGGCCGGCCGCACTCTTGCATTCCGCCAAAACCGCAGAGAACCCACCCGATCTCAGTATGATGCAAATATCTCAGGGCATGATTGGCACTCCTTGGCACCAAGCCTACCATTCCAGGTAAGCCTTGCAACATCTGGGCCTCAAGCTTTTCTTTGAAGATCGGCGCAAGGTGTGCTTCCTATCTCAGGAAGAAGAATTCTCGCTTTCTCTGCTGAGCGAGAATCCGCTGTGTTCATCCATAAACCTCCCCCCCTTTTTAATAAGCAGGGGTGGAATTCTAGCAGGAGCTCCTTTGCCTATTAGGCCACACACCTCTGATGTAAGCCAGTCCTCCAAGAGCTTACAGGGCTCTTTTTTCTAAGCTCTTGGGGGATTGGCTACATCAGGGGTGTGTGGCCTAATATGCAAAGGAGCTCCTGCTAAAATTCCACCCCTGTTAATAAGTAAGTTTATTTAATACATTCTACATATACATCATGGAGCCCCATGGGCAGAGTGGTAAAGCTGCAGTACTGCAGTCCAAGCTTGCCCACAACCTGAGTTTGATCCCGGCAGAAGCTGGGTTCAGGTAGCTGGCTCAAGGTTGACTCAGGCTTCCATCCTTCCAGGTGGGTAAAATGAGTCCCCAGCTTGCTGTGTGTGGGGGGAAGTGTAGATGACTGGGAAGGCAATGGCAAACCACCCCGTAAAAAGTCTGCCGTGAAAACGTTGTGAAAGCGACGTCATCCCAGAAGTTGGAAACGACTGGTGCTTGCACAAGGGATTACCTTTATATTTACATATATATCACCCCGCAATAAATATTTGGAAGTTTACTGGGATGTGGAATAAACTTTAAAAGTATGGTTTGTAAGAACAGGGACTTACACAATCGAGAGAAACAACAACAGAAATCAGGGCAAGAAAGGCCAACGATACAACTCAAGTCTAGTCAGAAAATGGCCCCCGCAAATGGTTCGGAATCTATCCCGTACCACTCCATAATACATATTACTAATGTTCCCTCTAAGCTGCAAAGTCTTGTGAGCAAAAATTCTACTTTGTGAGCTACTGCATAAATTAGTGTGCTCTGGGGGTCATTTGCGCATGCACTTTCCCTGGGGGGGTAGGATTCCCAGAGGGAGCCCACCCCCCACTGGGTTTTATACTGTCATCACCTGCGACTCCTTGAGCGCTTTCATCAGCACTGCCTTTGCACCATCCTCAACATCCATTGGAGTGACTTTGTGACCAACACTGAAGTTCTCAAGCGGGCGGAGGTTACCAGCATTGAGGCACTGCTGTTGAAGACGCAGCTGCGCTGGGCAGGGCATATTTCTAGGATGGAAAACCACCGCCTTCCCAAGATTGCCCTGTATGGCGAACTCTCCACCGGCCATCGTAATAGAGGGGCACCAAAGAAGAGGTACAAGGACTCCTTGAAGAAATCCCTTAGCACCTGTCACATCAACCATCACCAGTGGTCTGACCTAGCCTCAGATCGCAAAGCATGGAGGCACACCATCCACCAGGCTGTCTCTTCCTTTGAGAACGCACGCATAGCTGAGGACAAAAGGAGATTGAGGAAGAATCGCACTGCTACAGGACCAACCCTAAATCAGACTTTTCCCTGCAGCCGCTGTGGCCGGACCTGCCTGTCCCACATTGGTCTTGTCAGCCACCAGCGAGCCTGCAGCAAACGTGGACTATTGCACCCTTCTTAAATCTTCGTTCACGAAGCCAAGCCGAGAGAGAGAGAGAGGGGGGGGGGGGGTCATCCTCCCTGAACTAAGACAGAAACGTGTGAGCTGGAGGCTAAAAATCTGTGAGCTGGCTCACTCTAACTCAGCTTAGAGGGAACACTGCATATCACCCCACAACTTTAAAAAAAAATGGAAATTTACTGGGATGTGGAGTGAACTTTAAAAGTAAGGTTTGTAAGAACCGGGACTTACACAATTAAGAGAAACATCAACAGAAAATCAGGGCAGGGAAGGCCAACAATAATACATCTCTGTTCATCCATAACCTTGAAGACAACCTGCCAGATGATGGACGTCCCATTAGGGATGCAGACAGGTGCCAAAGCCGCTGCTTTTCATGCAGAAGGTCAATCCCCGGCCTCTCCAGCTAAAAGGACCAGGTTGGAGGTGATGATGATATTGGATTTATATCCCGACCTATACTCTGAATCTCAGAGTCTCAGAGCGGTCACAATCTCATTTGCACAGCAGACACCCTGTGAGGTAGGTGGGGCTACGAGAGCTCTTACAGCAGCTGCCCTTTTAAGGACAACTCCTACGAAAGCTATGGCTGACCCAAGACCATTCTAGCAGATGCAAGTGGAAGATGGGGGGAATCAGACCCAGTTCTCCCAGATAAAGAGTCCACACATTTAACCACTACACCAAACTGATGTGAAAGACCTCTGCCTGAGATCCTGGAGAGCTGCTGCCAGTCTGAATAGACCAGGGATGTCACTCATTTGTTATGAGGGCCGAATCTGACATAAACGAGACCTTGTCGGTCCAGGCCACGTGGGCTGGACCATATATGTATCTATTTAAGATTAGGTAGCAGAGATATATATAAAGGACACAGACAAGCACAATTAAAAGGGTTTTTTTAACCTTAAAACATGATTAAAACATTAGCAATCAAAGGTGCTTTCTTTGTATTTCTCCCATGGGATCCAGGGGACTGGGCAAAGGAAGCTCTGGCTCTTTCCTTCCTTTGCTTGGGTCGCGGTGCCCTGGGAAGGGAAATCCCTCTGCCGGTCTTTGACGGTGTGCAGCTTAAAGCGGCACATAAGGTCAAGAGCCTGGGGGTTCTTCTGGAGCCTTCATTATCAATGGAGGCACAGATAGCGGCCGCTGCCAAGTCCGCGTTCTTTCATCTTCGACGGGCGAAGCAGTTGGCCCCCTTCCTGGAGCGCCGTGACCTAGCAATGGTGATCCATGCTACGGTCACCTCGAGACTGGACTACTGCAACGCCCTCTACATGGGGCTGCCCTTGTGTCGAACTCGGCGGCTGCAGCTGGTGCAGAACGCGGCGGCTAGGCTGTTGCTGGGGCTCCCAAGATGGGAGCACATACAGCCGGGGCTGCGCGGGCTGCACTGGCTACCAGTGGTATACCGAGTTCGCTACAAAGTGCTGGTTATCACCTTTAAAGCCCTATATGGCCGAGGACCTACCTACCTGAGGGACCGTCTCTCCCCATATGAGCCCCAGAGGGCACTGAGGTCATCTGGGAAAAACCAGTTGAATATCCCTGGGCCAAGGGAGGCCAGACTGAAGGCCACCCGGGATCGGGCCTTCTCTGTCGCCGCTCCATTATTGTGGAACCAACTCCCCGAGGAGGTGAGGGCCCTAAGATGTTTAGAGCGATTTCGTAGGGCCTGTAAGACCCACCTTTTCAAGATGGCCTTCAACTAGCGATAGAATTAATAACAAAGCTAGGTATGCTGCTGGAATGTTTTTATTATCTGATGTTTACTAAAAATCTAATGTTTATAACGCCATATTGTTATGTTAATTTTAATAATTTATAACTGTTTTAACCATGTTTTTTATAATGTAAAACCGATGTAATGTGTATTTTATGCTGTGAGCCGCCCTGAGCCTGCTCCGGCGGGGAGGGCGGGATAGAAATAAAAAATTATTATTATTATTATTATTATTATTATTATTATTATTAATTATTATTATTATTATTATTATTATTATTCCCCAGAGGACCAGGAGAGGGAGGAGCCTCAGCCAATAGAAAGAGAGGCTGGCTCAGCAGCTCTGCTGTGGGATTGAGAGAGCCTGGGAAAGCAAGCTCGCCCTTCATACCTTTCTTCCCTAAGGGAGGAGCCTCAGCCAATGGGGAAAAAAGAGGCTTTGCCCTGTAGCTCCTGTGCAATTGAGCAAGCCATGCAAAGCAAGCTGTGATGCAGAAGGAACACACAAAAAGGGGAAGGTTGTACATGAGAGTACCACGAAAAGCCCAAAGGCAAACAACCTATACAGAACTGCACAATATTTGCAATGCTTAATGTCAGTATACCAAAACTTAAAATTTATTACATGTGCTGACTCATAAGACCCTTCAATTTGAGCAGCTCTTGGTGGCCTCCCATCCAAGCATGAATGTTCCCTCTAAACTGAGTTAGCATGAGTTAGCTCGCAGTTTTTTAGCCTCACACATTTTCGCCTTAGCTCAGGAAAACTGGCCCCAGAGCAAACTAATTTATGCAGTGGCTCACAACTTTAATGCCAATGGCTCACAAAGTTGAACTCCACAAGTTAGAGCAGGGGTGTCAAACATGCGGCCCATGGGCCAAATCAGGCCCTCAGAGGGCTTCAATCAGGCCCCTGAGCAACTGGCTGTCGTCTGCTTCCTCCTCCTCTCTCTTGCTTCCTTCTGCATCACAGCTTGCTTTGCCAGGCTTGCTCAACAGCACAGGAGCTACAGAGCAAAGTCTCTATTTCTTTATTTTCTTCATTGACTGAGGCTCCTCGCTTGGGGAGGAAGGGGGGGGGGAGGAATAGGTTGCTTTCCCAGGCTCTCTCAATCTCACAGCACAGCTACTAAGCTAAGACTTTTTTCCTTCTATTGGCTGAGGCTCCCCTTCCTCCGGTCCCCTGGAAAAGACGGAAAACTTGCCCAGTTCCCTGGATCACACGGGGAGATACAAAGAAAGCACCTTTAAAACCAATGATTGCTAATCTTTTAAGCATGTTTTATTTTAAGTTATTTTAAACCTTTAGTTGTTTTTGTCTGTGTCCTTTGTAAAGTTTATTTTTTTGCCGCCAGGCATTACATTTTATGACACACAAGGCCCGGCTTGACGAGGTCACATTTATGTTGGATCCGGCCCTCTTAACAATTGAGTTTGACACCTCTGGCTTAGAAGGAGTATTGGTACTAACCAGGGCCAACCCTGCTTAACTTCTCAGTCAGTCAGTTTATTGCAGCTCTAGGCTTAACTTCTCAATTTGACAAGATCAGGCTAGTCTTGGCAACCCAGGTCAGGCCATAAAATCAGTTCTTTCCAAAGAACCAGGGGTGGAATTCCAGCAGGAGCTCCTTTGCATATTAGGCCACACACCCCCTGATGTGGCCAATCCTCTGAGAGCTTACAAAAATGAGCCTTGTAAGCTCTTGGAGGATTGGCTACATCAGGGTGTGTGGCTTAATATGCAAAGGAGCTCTTGCTAGAATTCCACCCCGGCATAGAACCGATTACATAGAAACACCGAACGCCATCGTCCCTGCCTGTTTGCATTTCCAGTTTTTAGGAAAATATTTAGAAAACCCAGGAGGCAGAACATGATACAGCTGGAAAGAGTTAAGGACGTTTCTGTGACTTCTTTTGTACATGTGGACAAATGCTCCGTCCCTTTTATTTTCCTGCAGATTCAGAATCTCAGCATAAGGCGATGGAGCTATTCCCCCCTCCCCCGCCACCCCTAACATAGCCCCTGGAATTTCAAGACCCTCTGTGAAACCTAAATACTGGCACCGCTGGTAATTTATGGAGATTAAAAGAGTAATTTATTGAGATCAAAAGAGCCATGGGATGGGAAAGCAGGAAGAGACTCTAGGGTACAGAAAAAGGAAGAAAGGAACCCTTGCAGCGGCAGAGACGTGCGTTTGGTCTCCCCTGACACCCAACACAAATCATCTGGCAAAAGCATTCGTTTCATCCCAGGGAGGGACAATGATGACCTGGCAGAGAACGCCAACCCCCTGATTGCTGCTGTGTCTGCCCGGGCTCTGCTGGCAAAGATGCTGTTGGTCCAGGTGTTCCCTCGTATAGGGAGACCAGTGGCACCTAGCGGACACATTGCCAGGCTCCCGGGTAGAAAGCAGGGTTGCCAAGTCCAATTCAAGAAATATCTGGGGACTTTGGGGGTGGAACTAGGAGCAAGGTTGCGGCTAGCATAACTGTGCTCCAAAGGGAGTTCTGGCATCACACTGAAAGGGACCGCACATCTTTTAAATGCCTTCCCTCTATTCAAAATAATGAAGGATACGGGCACCTCCTTTGGAGGCTCCTAGAATTGGACCCCCTGGTGTAATCCTTTTGAAACTTGGAGAGTATTTTGGGGAGAGTGCTGGATGCTATGCTGCAAATTTGGTGCCCCCCCCAGAGCCCCATATACCCATGGATCAATTCTCCATTATACCCTGTGGGAATTGGTCTCCATAGGGAATAATAGAGCGTCCAGCAGACATTTCCCCACCCTCCGTTTTCTGATGACCCTGAAGTGGGAGGAGGGCCTCCAAACTGGGGGATCCCCTGCCCCTACCTGGGGATTAGCAACCCTAGTAGAAGGACTGGTATTGGTGAGTGCTGGTAATGTACCAGGTCTGGAGCCAGTCAAATGGGTCAGAGCGTCAAAGATTGAGATGCTTCAACAGCTTCTCGCTTACAAAGACACCAACGAGCAAAAGCAGCTGAGAAACTGAGCTGTTTTTTAAACAGGAAAAGCGGCTAATGCTGCCGAAGTAGACAGAAGCGGCTTATAGTCACTCTTGGTCCAAAATTAAAATTAAAAAATGCCTCACGCAGTACCTTTAATAAAAGCTGTTAGGTAGATTGCGGTTAGCTTGGCCAAAGCCACTTTGCTCTTTCCTGCTGGTTACGTTCCCGTTCTCTGTCTTAATTCTCCTGCTTCACCTGGCAAACAGATTTGTCCAAGAAAAATTAGTTTGCTGGGTCTTCCCTCTTCTCTTTGTGTGGGAAAGTCAGCCTTCAGCCGGGAACCATCCATGAAGAAATCATAGAAGTAGGACAACAGTCACAAAGACTTGGACAAGAGTCACAAAGAGCACCAAAGATTACCTCATAATAATCAAACCTATAAAATCAATAATAATCAGACTCGGGGATGTGGATCCTTTAGGGCAGCAGTCCTCAACCTTTTTGGCACCAGGGACTGGTTTTGTGAAAGACAGTTTTTCCACGGACTGGGGGGTGGGGACGATGGTTTCGGGATGATACAATTGTGCACTTTATTTCTATTAGTTTGGTGTAGTGGTTAAGTGCGCGGACTCTTATCTGGGAGAACCGGGTTTGATTCCCCACTCCTCCACTTGCAGCTGCTGAATGGCCTTGGGTCAGCCATGGCTCTCGCAGAGCTGTCCTTAAAAGGCAGCTTCTGGGAGAGCTCTCTCAGACTCACCTACCTCATAGGGTGTCTGTTGTGGGGGAGGAAGAGAACGGAGATTGTAAGCTGCTCTGAGATTCAGAGTGGAGGGGAGGAAATAAATCCAGTGTTGTATTATTATTATTATTACATTGTAATATATAATGAAATAATTATACAACTCATGGCCCGGTTGCTAACAGGCCATGGACCGGTACTGGTCCACAGCCTAGGGGTTGGGGACTCCTGCTTTCGGGTCTCAAGGAAATTTCCTGGTGGGCATTAGGATGGGCTTGGTCAAGGCTCCTTGGCTTGAGGAGACCAGTGGACATTGCTGTGGGAGGGAAATGTTTGTATCAGGGGTATTCCCTCTAAGCTGTGGAGTCTTGTGAGCAAAAATTCTACTTCATGAGCTACCAGCATTAAAGTTGTGAGCTACTGCATAAGTTAGGTTCTTCTGGGGCCATTTTTCCTCAGCTAAGATAAAAATATGTGAGCTGGAGGCTAAAAAACTGTGAGCTAGCTCAGCTTAGAAGGAACACTGATCAGGGCTAGGACAGAGTCATGGGCGGCCATATTTTTATCCAGGCCTGGAAAGTGTTCTTGAGTCCAGGGATGGAGCCAGCCCTAGACCTTTAACTGTTAAGACTACATAAGAACATAAGAGAAGCCATGTTGGATCAGGCCAATGTCCCATCCAGTCCAACACTCTGAGTCACATAAGAACATAAGAGAAGCCATATTGGATCAGGCCAATGGCTCATCCAGTCCAACACTCTGTGTCACATAAGAGCATAAGAGAAGCCATGTTGGATCAGTCTAATGGCCCATCCAGTCCAACACTCTGAGTCACATAAGAACATAAGAGAAGCCATGTTGGATCAGGCCAATGGCCCATCCAGTCCAACACTCTGAGTCACATAAGAGCATAAGAGAAGCCATATTGGATCAGGCCAATGGCCCATCCAGTCCAACACTCTGTGTCACATAAGAGCATAAGAGAAGCCATGTTGGATCAGTCTAATGGCCCATCCAGTCCAACACTCTGAGTCACATAAGAACATAAGAGAAGCCATGTTGGATCAGGCCAATGGCCCATCCAGTCCAACACTCTGTGTCACAGAAGAACATAAGAGAAGCCATGTTGGGTCAGGCCAATGGCCCATCCAGTCCAACACTCTGAGTCACATAAGAACATAAGAGAAGCCATGTTAGATCAGGCCAATGGCCCATCCAGTCCAACACTCTGTGTCACAGAAGAACATAAGAGAAGCCATGTTGGATCAGGCCAATGGCCCATCCAGTCCAACACTCTGTGTCACATAAGAACATAAGAGAAGCCATGTTGGATCAGGCCAATGGCCCATCCAGTGCAACACTTTGTGTCACACAGTGGCCAAAAAACCCAGGTGCCATCAGGAAGTCCATCAGTGGGGCCAGGACACTAGAAGCCCTCCCACTGTGGCCCTCCCCCAGCACCAAGAATACAGAGCATCACTTGCCTCAGACAGAGACTTCCAACAATAGGCTGTGGCTAATAGCTACTGACGGACCTCTGCTCCATAACCGTTATTTTGAATGAGGGCTTCACTTTACTTTATTCAAGTGGCAAGTCATGCAAGGGCAGAGGGCCAATCCAGAGGTTATATATTATCTGCCTGTCACAGAGATGGGTGTCGCCTATCCTTTCTGTCCCATTATTTTCTGTTCCTGAAGACGTTTCTGAGAAGAACCAGTCCTAGATAGCTCACTAGAACAGTTCCCAAAATTCAGAACATGAATCTAGGAAGCTCTCTTTGGAATGAGTTGTTACAGCTCCACCTACCCCTCAAAAAGAAAAAGACTGCCCGCCAATAATTCTTAAAGAACTGGGCAAAGGAAAGGGAGAGGTAAAGACTAATAAGAGGTTTATTAAGTGCAATTCAGTGCATTTTGAGTGTCATTCCCCTTTTAGCAGCGTTGCATGAGAACATGAGGAAGAGCCCTGCCATTTTGCCAAAAGCAAGAGTTTCCTTTAAAAGAAGAGGGGAGGGATGGTGGCTCAGTGGTAGAGCATCTGCTTGGGAAGCAGAAGGTCCCAGGTTCAATCCCCGGCATCTCCAAATAAAAAGGCTCCAGGCAAATAGGTGTGAAAAACCTCAGCTTGAGACCCTGGAGAGCCAAGGGATGGTGGCTCAGTGGTAGAGCATCTGCTTGGGAAGCAGGAGGTCCCAGGTTCAATCCCCGGCATCTCCAACTAAAAAGGGTCCAGGAAATAGGCTCGAAAAACCTCAGCTTGAGACCCTGGAGAGCCGCTGCCAGTCTGAGTAGACAATACTGACTTTGATGGACCGAAAGTCTGATTCAGTATAAGGCAGCTTCATATGTCCATATGGTCAAGAGCTGTCCCATTTTTTTAGTAGCAACCTTTCAGCCCCCCTGAAAGTACAACTTTGACCGCTAGAAGGTCTTAAGAGAGACTCCACTGGCATCTTACTGAAGCTGGTGAGCTTTCTGCATCCCTCCCTCACTCTTTCTTCTCTGTCGTGTCTGTTTAGTTTTCTCACCACAAACAAAATGTCTCCTGTCCAGTTTGAGTTTCCAGGAACATTGCCAGGGTGTAGCCTCCACCTCCATAAAAAGAAAAGAAATGAAAAGAGGGGTGGGGGGAAGAAAAGAAGGGAGAGAAAGGAAGCAAATTCCTTCTCCCTTTACCGGCTTCTCTGACTCCCTCAGTCACTCTCTCTCTTTCTCTCTTTCATAATGTCTGGACCTTCTCCCCCCCCCCCCCCCTTGCAATGTTTAAGATGTTTCTGATGGATTGCATGGGTGGGGTAGACATGCTCGGACTTCCCTGCAAAGCCTCCGATACTGCTTGTGTCTATTTTTTCCTTCCCTCCGGAGTGATAAATAAGAGACGTGTTGCAATGCGAAGCAATTCCCCCTAGCGAACCAAGACGACTGCAGACTAAGAACAGAACAAGGCCCAAATATGGGTTTTCGTCTGTTCCTCTAAAAACTAAACATATCCCTCAGAGTCCCTTTATATAAGCCAGTCCAGATCTCTCTTTGCCCGCATGTTAAACACTAACAAGGTTTTCCTTCTCTCTCTCTGATTCCCGCCTGCAGTTCCTCCACAAGCGACCTCTCCAGCTATGACCATGGCTATCTGAGGAGAAGCCCTGACCAGTACAGCTCCAGAGGAAGCATGGAGAGTTTGGACCATACCCCGGCAGGGTACTCCCATCACCCCTGCCACCTGTCACCCGCCAAATCCACCAACAGCATCGACCAGCTTTCCCATCTCCACAGCAAGAGGGATTCTGCCTACAGTTCTTTCTCCACCAGCTCCAGCATCCCTGAATATCCAGCGCCCACATTCTGCAAGGAGCGGTCGTACTCTATGGAGAATGTGCATTCCCGGGTTAGACCGCAGGAAGGGGGAATGCGGCAGGCTGATATCCGCTACATTAAAACTGTCTACAACGCCCAGCGAGGGGTTTCAGAGGAATATGAGGTGAAGTCTTCAGCTCTTCTGCCTAGTGGCGAGGCCCAGACGAAAGGTTACAACTCCGGCCGGTTGCATGGCTACAGCCGAGGCCCGCAAACCCGTAGTTCGTCCGACAGCGAGAGCCAGTATGGGAAAGGGCCTCCCATGCCACCAGCCCGTAGCGATAGCTATGCCGCAACGAGGCACCATGAGAGGCCAAGCTCTTGGTCTAGCATCGATCACAGAAAGCCATCTAGGACTCATTCCAAAGGTGTTTGGCCTCACCTGGGCCCTGGTACTCCTTCTCCTCTGGGGCATCTCCAGAAGTCTGTGTTCCTTGAAGGACAGCTCCACACAGTGATGGAGAAGAGCCCAGAGAGCAGCCCCACCTTGAAGCCCAAGCAGTTGTATTCACAGGCAGCTCAACCGGGGCAGCCTTTGCTTCCAACTGGTGTTTACCCTGTACCCTCTCCTGAACCTCATTTTGCCCAGGTCCCTCACCCGTCTGCGAGCAACGCTGGGATGGTTTATCCAGCGCTGGCCAAAGAGCAGGGGTACGCACCGGCCCCTGCTTCTTCTCCAGACTCTTATGAAAAAGCTGCAGGCTACAGCCAACACTCTAGCTTGGATGAGAATGGAAACCAAAGCATTCCTAACAAGGCTATTGTCTTCTATCATCCTGAATGTGTGCCATTGACAGCAGGGAAAAAGAAGGATGCCGGCGATGCAGCTGCAAAGTTTGTCTCGTACAGAACTCATCCTCAAGTCTACCCAACTTCTCCAAGACAGGATGAGTCTGGGACCTTGTATATGGCAACACCCATAATCCAGGAAACCACAAGAAATGCCCATTCTGGGAATCACAACTCTCAGCCTTGGCTGTCTCACCTGAGGGATGGGAGCAACGGCAAACCTGTCTGCCCGTCTAAGGGCTATGGAGCAGGAGAGCACCTGGAGGAGAAGAACGTGAAGCCGCCGAAAAGCGAGAGAGATTCACCAGCCCAAAACCAATGGAGCTCCAGTAAGGCCAAACAGTATAGCTTTTCATCTTTGCAGAATATCCCCGAGAGTACGAAACTGCAAAATAACTTGGATCCAAAGGAGATGGAACAAAGCTGGAGCTGCTCTGAGGCCAGATGGCATTTTGTGAACAACAACAGCCAAGCAGAGAGAGACTATCATCGGCAGATCCCCGAGCCCTGGCAGGATAGAGAATGGCAGGCCTTGGAAAGACACCATGATGGATTTGCTGGCTCAGGACATGTCCGCGAACGGATCCATAGTGCGGAGCCAAAGTATGACGAACCGTCTTCTTCCCTGCACCCAAAGTCATCGGATCGCAGCGTTCGCCGCCTCAGTTCTAGCAGCACTCAAAGCTTCCAGAGCTCTCAGAATGGCAAAATGGAGTCTAGAAAGCCCCGCTGTTCCGTTCTGGAGAAGGTCAACAAGATCGAGCAGCGTGAACAAGGCAGCCAGAGGTCTCAGAGTCTGAGTGTGAACCATTTTGGCCAGAATTACGCGTCGAACAAGCCCAGCCTTAATACCGCCGAGGACATCCAAAACAGGCGTAACTCTCAAGAGCGTGGCCACTTGCCGGGTGAACATTGCAAGCTAGCCAATAGTACCACCTCTGAATCGATCCCCCAGATGCAACATCCAAGCGAGAGAGGGGTCTTCAAACCAGAGGGGGCTAGCTGGCATTCTGCAGAGCAACCGACGGGAGCAACGACGGCAGTGCCAACCCGGCAGAGCGTCTACCACCCCGGTGGACTCTCCGAAAACGAGCCTCAGAAACAGGTGACGCAACTGCAGCGGAGTAGAAGCACGTTCCAGTTGATGGAAGAGCCCGAGAGGGAGATCTTTTGGAAGGGCATCGTCCAGGACTTGAACGGATTGCAGTTGGATACCCCCTTTAACAGGGCTTACAGGAACAGCATCAAAGATGCCCAGTCGAGGGTCTTGAGGGCCACATCCTTCCGGCGCAAGGACCTCAACATCAGCCCTCCCTTTGGAAACGAGCCCAAGAGGAGCGTCCATCGGCCAGCTTCAGCCCACGTCGGGGTGAGGAGCACGGCGACATCTCCACATACCCCAAAGGAAAGGCATAGCATCACTCCCACGGAGACCAAGGTGGGTTACGCCAACAAAGAGAGCTTTACTGGGCCTCTGCACGTATCCCGTATCGGGGGCCGGAAGCGCCTGACTGCGGAGCAGAAGAAAAGATCTTACTCTGAGCCAGAGAAGATGAATGAAGTGGGTGTGTCCGACAGCGAGCTCTCGCCTTTCTCTCTTCAGAAGAAAGCCCTCCATTTTGTTTTCCCAGAAAACACCGTGGCCGACCGACGCAAGATCTTTGAGAGGGAGAACAAGGCTTGCTCCACCATCAATCTTTCCAAACCGGAACTGAAGCAGTTGCAGCAAAACGCCCTGGCAGATTACATCGAGCGCAAAACCGGGAAGCGTCCTTCTTCTGCCTCCCAGGACGCCAGCCTCCTCCAGGACGGCTCCCAGGCCCCGTACCCGCAAACAGGTGTTCAGGACAGCCAGTCTCTCTCATCGGCTTCCAGCATGAATTCTCTTCAAGATCTGAATCTGTACCATCGCAGGGAATCCCTCGAGCAGGTCTCTAGAACCGGGCATGGCATTGCTACCCTCCCTCCGGGGCTTATGGGCTGCTTTGACCTCGGCGGGTTGGAGAACAAAAAGGGCCCCCCGAATAGCAGCAGCAGCAGCTCGTTTCCCAATTGGCTGAAAACAGACCGGCGCCAGGAACCCAGAGCCAATCCCGAGCTCACGAAAGGCACTCAGACGGACCAATTGGATGTATGCACCCAAACGTGCTGTGACAACCAAGCTCTGGAGAAAAAGCCTGCCTGTGCCAAGAAGCCCGCAAAATCAGCATCAGCAGAAGACTTGCTTGAAAGATCCGATAGCCAAGCGGTTCCTGTTCACGTTCGATCCCGGTCGTCTCCAACCGCTGATAAGAAATGCCAGGTAGGGGCATGCTTTATTTGCTAACATCCTCTCTGAATCACCAGTTCTTCTATTTCTGACAAGCAGGGTCTTTTTTTGAAGCAGAAGCTCCTTTGCATATTAGGCCAAACCCCCCTGATGTAGCCAATCCTCCAAGAGCTTACAGAGCTCTTAGGGCAGGGCCTATTGTAAGCTCCAGGAGGATTGGCTACATCAGGGGGTGTGGCCTAATAGGCCAAGGAGTTCCTGCTACAAAAAAAGCCCTCCTTACAAGTATTCGGCGCTGGAACATAGACCCACGTTCGTGAATGCGCCGTTGTGCATATGGAATTGTGCTTATAAGGGGCATCTTGCTCTCTTCTTATGTTCTGGCAAATGCTGTTGGCATGTGATGACAGATCCCTGTGAGTGCCTGGATCACTTTTAGTAGGGGAGGACTGCAAGCACTGAATGCAGAAGAATTTGGGCTACAGATGCTGTGGTACAGTGAGTATCTTCAGTGCAAACTCTTTTAAAGGAGCAGCAGTTGTGCAAAAGCACATTCACATTCTTTCACAACTCTTGTCTTTTTTTTTTTTTTGTAATTTTAAATTTTTGTTTGTGTGCGTGCACGTGGAAGTCATGGCGACTGCTGGTGACTGACTCCCTACTTGGGGCCTGGTGGATGTTCAGAAAAGTGGCTGAATAAAGCCTGCCCCAGTGAGGTCTCTCATCCAAGTACTTGTCAGAGTCGACCCTGCTTAGCTTCCAAGATTTGACGAATTGAGGCTTGCCTGGGCTATCTGGGTCTGGGCTTCCGCCGCCGTCACTCATTTTTGTGGGGCTCAAGCAAGAAAGATAAGCTAGGCCAAGGATGGCCAAACTTGCTTAACATAAGAGCCACATAGAATGAACGCCGCATAGAATAAACACCACATGTTTAACAGCCACAAGACGTGAACGTCAGATGCTTGAGAAGGGAGAAAAATAGATGGGGGGGGGGGAGAAAGAGGTGGAAAGAAAGCAACTTTAAATGCATTTTCCAAGTCCTTGGAGAAGTCTCTGGCTTGGCTTGAAGAAATGGTTTAAAGAGACAAATGTCTTCTCCAAGCCAGCCAATGGGGCAGTGAGGGCTTCAAGAGCCACACAGTATGTGTGAAAGAGCCACATGTGGCTCCCAAGCCACCGTTTGGCCACCCCTGAGCAGCTTTTGTACAAATTATCTGATCAGGTATTATGTGCATCCTTTATTATGATCTTTGCCCCCAAGCAATTCAAGGACCTGTGGATAACATAAAGCTGGGGAGAAGTGGGTGCCATGGGTCATACCTCAAGTGGTTGTTGCGTGAATGAAATGAAGGAGGGAGATCGATGGCTCTGGAGCTGTCACCTTCCCTCCCCCTAACCTATCTTACAAGGTAGCTGAAAAAATTATTTGCTTTGTTTATACCCTGCCCTTCTCACTAATGGGGACCCAAAGCAGCTTACATTGTTCTTCTCTTCTCAGTTTTGTCTTCACGACAGCCCTGTGAGGGAGGTTAGGTAGAATCATATAATCGGAGAGTTGGAAGGGACCTCCAGGGTCATCTAGTCCAACCCTCCCTGCACAATACGGGGAATTCACAAATACCTCCCCCCATCACACACACAGTAACCCTTGTTCTGTGCCAAGAAGATGGCAAAAAAAAAAAACCTCCCAAGATCCCTGGCCAAACCGGAGGGAATTGCTTCTTGGACCCAAAGCGGTAATCAGCATTTCCCTGGGCATGTAAGAAAGGGCAAGGAGAACTGAGTACTGATGCAGCCCTTCCTGCCCTCTCTCTCTTGTGAGCTGTCTAAGTTCACAGAATCAGCATTGCTGTCAGATGGCCATCTAGCCTCTGTTTGGAAACCTCCAAAGAAGGAGAGCTCACCACCCCCAGAGGAAGCCTGTTCCATTGAGAAAACGCTCTAACTGTCTGGAAGTTCTTCCTAATGTTGAGCCAGAAACTCCTCTGATTTAATTTCAACCCACTGGTTCTGGTCCAGCCTTCTGGGGCAACAATACAAATCCACACCTTCAAGTACCTGAAGGTGGTGATCATATCACCTCTCAGTTGTCTGCTCCTCCATGACTGCTAAACATACCGAGTTCCAGGGCTTTTTTTTGTAGTACGAGCTCCTTTGCATATTAGGCCACACACACTTGACGTAGCCAATCCTCCCAAGAGGTTTTTTTGTAGCACGAGCTCCTTTGCATATTAGGCCACACACCCTTGACGTAGCCAATCCGCCAAGAGTTTACAGGGCTCTTAGTACAGGGCCTACTGTAAGCTCCAGGAGGATTGGCTACATCAGGAGGGTGTGGCCTAATATGCAAAGGAGTTCCTGCTACAGAAAAAGCCCTGCTGAGTTCCCTCAACCTTTCTTCATTGGACTTGGTCTCCAGACCCCTCACCATCTTCACTGCCCTCCTCTGCACACATCCCAACTTGTCTATATCCTTCTTAAATTCTGGTGCCCCAAACTGAACGCAATACTCTAGATGAGGTCTAACCAGAGCAGAGCAAAGTGGTACCCTCGCTTTTTGTGATCTGGACACTATACTTGGCTTGATACAGCTCAAAATCACATTTGCCTTTTTAGCTACTGCATCACACTGCTGATTGATGTTCAGTGTATGGTCTAATAAATCCCCTATATCCTTTTCATGCACAGAGAGAAATTTGCTGGCCTGGAGTCACCCAGTGAGTTTCTTGGCTCACTGTGGATTTGATACTGGTTCACCCCATTCCAAACCCAAGGCATCTTCAATTCATGTGCCACACTGGCTTCCAAAATGAGGCATGGGCTAATTTGGCTTAGTTTAGAATATTTCTATTCCAGTGGTGCATCCAATTTTTTTAAGTGTGTGTGTGTTTTACACCCAAAGTTGGTCTCTAGCCTTAATGGCACAGAGTTTTCACTAAAACCCTCTTTGAAAGCAGAGCTCCTTCTATCTGCCAGGGCTTTAGAGAGAGACTAAAAACAACTTCTGAGGGAAACCTTCCCACCCCACCCCCTAACCACCACCACCAGAAGGTACTTTATGGTGACACTTTGGAAAGCCATTTGTTCCAGATGTCTTCTGGCCAAGGCGGGCAGCCTATCAGTGGCCCAAACCGCAAATCGTGCTAATTGAAACCTGGTTTGTTGTTTTGGTTTGGTCCCCCCCCCCCTTTGCCCTCCTGGAGTGGGCGCATTGCCCGTTCCTCAAGGCACTCCCCCAGGGCCCATCACGACAAAACTTGTGTTTTTAAAGCTGGATAGAACAAACAACAGAACCAATAACTGAGGCAAAATATCAGCACATTTGCTTGAATCTCTTCACCAGACCACCAAACAGCTCTGCTTCAGGTTCGAAGGGAATATTTCAGCTGTTCCTTTGTCCCACAATGCCTGGGTAACATTCCTGCTGTGAACAAATGCCTGTCTGGGGAATTGGACAGAAGAAACTGTTCCCCAAAGCCTGAGATTTTCTAACTTGGAGATAACTGGGCATTGAATCTAGGACCTGCTGCATGCAGATTATGGGTTCTACTTCTGAGCTATAACCCCAGCTATTTTAAAGTTACCTGAAGTGATGTATTCAGAACATGGGGTTATGACTCCGCTGCAGTCTTGATTGATACTTCCATTGATAAAGAACTAGTAACCTGTCCAATTGCAGGAGTAAAATTTACAGAACGTTTTACCACAGAGACGCAGCTGAAGAGTAATACCACTCTCTTCATAAATGGTGGCTTTTTCAGTTTTAACATTGGAAATTCTGGCTGAGCATTTTTCTAATCTTTTGTCATTTCTGTAGTTGATAAGTGGCAGAGACTGATGAATCTTAATAGCAAACTCTTTTCTGTGTCAGCCAACATCTGGTAGTAGGTGCCTGAGGGAATTACAGGACTCAGAGAATCTTGATGTCTTACTTTCTCTCTGATTTTGCCTGAAGGAAGCTCCCAACTCTCTTGAAATAGCATGCTGTTTTGAATATCTCCATCTTTTCTCCACAAAAATTTGTCACTAACAACGTGGTGGTGACAGTTGTGAAAGGGGGGGCAAGGTGGAAGCAGATATGTTGCTTCTTAGACTCTACTGGGAGGCTATAATCACACATACACAATAATGCACTTTCAATCCATTTTTGATGCACTTTCCAACTGGATTTTCCTGCAGCAGCGGGATTGGCCCATTGAAACATCACCGATGGTCTACCTCTATGTTATTGCAATCCTGGGAGTTCTTAGAATGGCTAACCGCCATTCAGATCGCTGTCTGAAACCTTGATACCAGTATAAGTAGATGTTTTTAGAAATTGTTTTTATGTTTTTATTGTTGTTTTGTTTTATTCGGTCACACAATGTAACTGTGTGACCTCAAATTTGTGAGCCGTCCTGAGCCTGCCTCGGCGGGGAGGGCGGGATATAAATCAAATAAATAAATTAAAATCCAGTGCATTGAAAGTGGATTGAAAGTGCATTATTTTGTGTGTGTGATCACCAACGGAGAGTCTCTGGTATTCCCATGGGAGGGGGAATCCACAAAATAATACCTTGGTCTTAACATGATCCAACCTCAACGTGGATCAAATTCTGGGTGAAAAGTCTTCCCTCTCCTGGGGCAGTTTGGTAGTCTGCCTTTCCAGAACGCCAACAAAGTGTTCACACGTCCTTTGGCTCTGTCTTACTTTTTTTTTCCGAGAAAGAGAACAATTCCAAAGAGAATAATGGCAAAGTTTTACCTCAGAACACCCTCATTTCATAGAGGACCAGTTTGTTAAAACTTTATGAACCAGTCACTATCTGGGGTCACTTGTGGTTGTGGGGGGGGGGGGGTGCTCTTATGTAATCTAGTCTCCCATTCAGTCATTTCTCACATCTTTATCCCAAACTTCCTTCAGGGAATTGGGGGAGACATATTTTTTCCTTCACAACAACTCCATGAGGTAAGTTGTGTGAGATCAATTGGCCTAAGATTAATCAGTGAGCTTCTTGGTTCAGGCAGAGATTCAAAATTAGATCTTCCCAAATCCAAGTCCTATTTCTCTGACTACTACACTGCTAGCATGATAAAAATTGGTACAGGAATAGTGGGATCGGAGTATGTTTTTGTGGTGGCGAGGAAACATGGCTGCTTTCAACACTGCTGACTCCTATATGCCACACCCATGGCAGGGCCATTTTTGTAGGAAAAGCCCAGCAGGGACTCATTTGCATATTAGGCCACACCCCTGACATTTCCATTGTTTTTATATTTAAAAAAGCCCAGCAGGGACTCATTTGCATATAAGGCCATACCTTTGATGCCAAGCCTGCTCAAAAAAACCTTTGCCCATGATAGATAACTGGCTCTAACTCTAGTCAGATTTGAGCCACAGAAACATAAAAGCCAAGTAGGTAAAGGAGGAAAACATGTTCCATTACTGCAATTGCTACTGGTTTTACTATCTCTGCTTCTATACTTCAAAGTGCTTCTATACTTCAAGGTAGCCTGACTTGCGGGTATGTAGGAGATTAAACTTTTTCTGGCACATGGATAAAAGTGAGAAAAAAAACCTTCCCCAGGTAAATTTTTGCACATGTAATTGTTGTTAAAGGCACAAGAGCCACTGCCAGGTAAAATGTTGGTAATCGTAGTAGGTATAAACTCAGTATGTATCAGTAACAAAATGGAGGGGGGATGGAAATACCAGTCTAGTTGCTAGGTGTGACGGATAATGTGTGATACAGGCAGTATTTCCTCTAAGCTGAATGGTTGTGAGCTAACTCACATTTTTTTAGTCTCTGACTCGCATATTTTTGTCTTCACTCAGGAAAAATAAATCCAGAGCAGCAGCTCACAACTTTGATAACAGTAGTCCACAAAGTAGAATTTTTGCTCACAAGACTCCATAGCTTAGAGGGAGTATTGGATACAAGTCCTAGTTAGTGAATTGCACTCAGTGTTCAGTGCTTTTAATAGGAATGAAAGATTTCCTTTAAATACAAGCCCATGTTTTAAAAGGGAAGGTGAAGAAGAGGAGGAAAAGACAGAAAAGGGAAATCAGAGAAAAATAGAATTATCTTTTTCTTTTTTTAATCAGGACTGCAGAATCTTGTTTTTGTTTCATCTGTAGTCTTTCCTGGTTCTTGGCTCACCGTATATTTGTAAAAGTCTTTGCTTGGGGTATATACTGTTCTCTGTGGACTGACCATAAATTACATTGCTGTGTCACCGAAGGAATTTGTTTAAAGATCTGAGAAATTGATAGCTGTGTGGAATTGCTGGCCCATCTGTCTTCAGCCACACATTCTCCATCTTCTTCTGCTTCTCTTTTAACTTGTCTTGCCGAAATGCCTTGTGGCTCTTTGGCTTATAAATCAGATTGATGCTTAAACTGGCATCTCCCCCCCCCCCCCACACCACCCTTTCCTCTGTATCAAACTACCCAGTAAAGCAAAACACAACAGAGGGAAATCTTTGGGTCTCGGAACTGCGACACGGATTGGGAGATCCTGACCTCCGGATGTGTGGCTCTTCCCATATGGGAATGTTTCCTTGGCTTCACTTGCGTGCCGTTTCTTCAGACTTTCCTTGGCAATACGTTTTCCACATTCCTAAAATCATGAATTAGAATGGAGAGGGGATAACCAAGAAAGTCTTCTTATATCTTAGGTCTGAAAGTGTTGTGCCAATTACGTGCTGGGCTTCTGAGTGTGAAATCATGAGCTGGTAAGATCATCGGATGTGCTGTGCTGGATCAGACCAATTTCCCCAGCATTTTGCTTCCAGCGGTGGATGGCCAGATAGAGTTACAACTTGGTGCCATGACCCTGTGATTAGTTGAGTGCTTTTCAATTCCACTGAAATCTATGGGACTTTTCCACATGTGACTAGATAGCACAAACAGAACACAAGGAGGAACACAGGGAATATATTGAAATAAATAGATAACTATTTTCAAGTGCTATAGGCATGAGAATGAATCTATACTCCTTCTCATGATGGCGTCGATTGAGCCAGCTCTTTCACTTAGTCTCACCCTTTCCCCACAATATTCCACATTGTTTTTTGTCCATGTGTAGAATCCTAGACTGATAGAGTTGGAAGGGACCGTACAGGCCGTCTAGTCCAACCCCCGGGCCGTGGACCAGTACTGGTCCGTGGCTGTTAGCAACCGGGCCGTGAGTTGTACAATTATTTCATTATATATTACAATGTAGTAATAATAATAAAACAACATTGGATTTAATATCCTGCCCTCCACTCCAAATTTCAAAGTCTCAGAGCGGCTCACAATCTCCTTTACCTTCCTCTCCCACAACAGACACCCGGTGAGGTGGGTGGGGCTGAGAGCTCTCCCCAGAAGCTGCCCTTTCAACGACAACTCTGCAAGAGCTATGGCTGACCCAAGGCCATGCCAGCAGCTGCGAGTGGAGGAGTGGGGAATCAAACCCGGTTCTTCCAGATAAGAGTCTGCACACTTAACCACCGCACCAAACTAATAGAAATAAAGTATACAATTGTATCCTCCCAAAACAACCACCATCCCAGTCTGTGGAAAAACTGTTTTCCACGAAACTGGTCCCTGGTGCCAAAAAGATTGGGGACCTCTGCTTTCCCTGACACATGTTCGTCCAACAACTGCTTAAAGAATGACAGTGAGGGAGAGTTCACCACCTCCATCGGGAGCTGATTCTACTCTTGAACAACCCTTACTGTAAAAAAAATTTTTCCTAATATCCAGTCGATACCTTCCCACTCTTAATTTAAACCCATAATTGTGAGTTCTCTCCTCTTCTGCCAACAGGAATAGCTCCCTGCCTTCCTCTAAGAGACAGCCTTTCAAATACTTCGATAGGAATCCTGTCCCTCCTGTCAAACTCCTCCTCTCCACATTGAACATTCCCAAGTCCCTCAGCCTTTCCTCCTAGGGCTTGGTCTCCAGGCCCTTGGTCATCCTTGTGGCTCTCCTTGTTGCACCTGCCCCATTCCATCCACATCGATCTTGTAGTGAGGCCTCCAGAACTGCACACAATACTCCAGATCCCATGATCCTCAGTATAGCCATTCTAGGAGGTCAGAGATGACATTGCTGTCCTTTTTTAGCAGCAGGAAACCTGGTTGGCTCCAACCCCAATGTATATGTGCACACACAAACATTAGCACACAACCTCTTCTTTCACTATTTATGAAGTATTTGTTGTGCGCGTAGACCCCATCTGCCTCCTGCCAAAGTTATCACTTGTAGACTGCTCATCGTTCGCACTCCCTGTCTTTAACCTTTTCTTTCTTCCTGCTTAAGGATTTGCTGGTGGGAGACAGGACCGAGTTCAGCCATTTTGTGAAAGACCCTTTCTATGTGGTGGATGCTAGAGCACGGTATGTAGATCTAACTTTGTTTCGATGTTCAAAAATGTTTTGAGATCTGTTCTGCACCAGTGAAGAAAATAATTTCCAAATCTGCAAACTCTTCTAGATGACACGGCCACTATCGGGTCAAAAAAGCCTGCATAATCCCTAATTCATTTTAAACAATACTTTATTTCATTCAACATGTACTTAACAGTATTTTTTTTTAATGAGAACCTAAAGGAAATTGGGGTAGGAAGGCTGTATTTTAATCAGCAGGGATTGGGTCAGGACAGACATGAAGCCGTCTTGTACTGAATCAGACGATCGATCCGCCAAGGTCAGTGTTGCCTGCTCAGGCCGGCAGCTGCTTTCCAAGGTCTCAGGCTGAGGTCTTCCCATCAACTGTCACCTGATCCTTAATTGAGGATGGTGGAGATTGATCTAGGGTCCTTCTGGGTACAAAACAGTGGCTCTTCCACTGAGCCCCCAGCCCCTTCCCAGGAAATGATATCACCTATTTTATTCCCTTTAAACCACCCCTTTCAGTTCTTGGCAGTTTGTTTTTCCTTTCTGAAGAAGAGAAGAGATTGGATTTTATAACTCGCCCTTCACTACCCAAAGTAGTCTCAGAGCAGCTTACAGTCTCCCTCCCTTCCCCCCACCCCACAACAGACACCCTGTGAGGTAGGTGAAGGTAAGAGAGCTCTAACAGAAACTGATCTTGAGAAAACAGTTCTGCTGCGAACTTGTGACTGACTCAAGGTCACACCAGCAGCTGCATGTGGAGGAGGAGCTGGGAATCAAACCCTGTTCTCCCAGATGAGAATCCACATACTTAACCACTACACCAAACTGATGCATATTTTCAAATAATAAGGCAACCCAATAACTGTAAGACGATAAACCCAGAACAAGGACCCTGAAATGAATCAGAAACCTTTAAAACGGGCAGTTTTCTCGCAAATAGCTTCGGAAAGGCATCTTTGGGACTGAGTGATGAGAGATGTAGCCAATGCAGCACTGAATGGTTTTCTTTTTAAAGTAATTAAGTTAGGGAAGTTCCTGGCGTCTATTTTAAAATGCTTAAACATTCATGCCGTACATGCTCATACCATTACAACCTGTTATAAATGGAGTCAGGCTGCAAGTCAGTCTGCTGGCATTATCAAGGAACTGTTCTCAGGAAAAAAAACAAAACATAAATGCGACTGCTTCTTTGTTTGTAACTGGCAGCTGCTGAGGCCAAATTCGGAGTCTTCATTTTAGCTTCAGCTGGGTAGCCGTGTTGGCGCACAGAAGCAGTCCTAAATTCCACTCCAGTAGTACCTTAGGGCTGCAATCACGCACACTAATCCACTTTCGATTCACTTTCAGTGCGCTTTCCAACTGGATTTTTACCAGTTCACAAAGTAAAGACCAGTGGAAAGTGCATTGAAAGTGCATTATTTGGACCACAGCCCGAGAGAGCAAGAAGATTTTCAGGGTATAAATTTTCAAGGGTCAAAGCTTTCTCCGTCAGATTACAAAGGTATCTGCTGAAGACAGCTTTGACTCTCAAAATCTTGTTGGTCTCTAAGGTGCTACCGGACTTGAATCTAGCTCTACGGTTTTCCTTTTGGAGAGAGCCAGTTTGGTGTAGTGGTTAAGTGTGCAGACTCTTATCTGGGAGAACCGGGTTTGATTCTCCACTCCTCCACTTGCAGCTGCTGGAATGGCCTTGGGTCAGCCATAGCTCTGGCAGAGGTTGTCCTTGAAAGGGCAGCTGCTGGGAGAGCCCTCTCAGCCCCACCCACCTCACAGGGTGTCTGTTGTGGGGGGAGAAGATATAGGAGATTGTAAGCCGCTCTGAGTCTCTGATTCAGAGAGAAGGACGGGATATAAATCTGAAGTCTTCTTCTATAAACCAACACCCCGGCACCCTGGCTAATAATGGGTTGTGTCCAGGGCTTTTTTTTTTGTAGCAGGAACTCCTTTACATATTAGACCACACACCCCCGATATAGCCTATCCTCCAAGAGCTTTACAAGGCTCTTAGTACAGGACCTACTGTAAGCTGCAGAAGGATTGGCTACATCAGGGGTGTGTGGCCTAATATGCAAAGGAGGCTCCTGCTACAAAAAAAGCTTTGGTTGTGTCCTACTACTCTGATCTGATAAGTGTGAACCATTCTTCTGGAGAGAAAATCCAGAGACAGGGCGGAGGGGCAGCCTGTGTTGGCAAAACCCCCAGCACCACCATCCCCCACTGGGCCGTAGAAAAATTGTCTTCCACGAGACCGGTCCCTGGTGCCAAAAAGGTTGGCAGCCACCGCTCTCTGGGATACGTGAGCATCATTGTCAGATAACAGAAATACAATCTTTTCAGTTTCCGAATGTGCTTTTAAGGTGGTTGGTATTCCGGCCAGAAATTTAATTCTGGGGGCATAGTAGTAGTATTAGTATTAGTAATAATAAGAATAATATTTAAAGCTTATACAATATGAATGTAACAATAGTTATATAGTCAAAAATATTTAAACTACGGTATATAAACTTCTATAATAATAATTTTTGGAGCTATATCATGTTCTGCCATATGATTTGCTAGAGGATATCATACTGCTACTACTTTGTTTTGATATTGCTCGCTAGGTGAATTTGAGAGACTGTATGCCAGTTGTGCAGTACAGAATACTCCCTGATTTTTTCATGCCATTGCTGTATAGCTGGTGGAGAATGGTCTGTCCATTTAGCTCTGAAGAATTCATTACAAGAATTCATCAGGGTACAATTTATTGGTTCTTTACAACTGGAGTTGTGTCCAGAAATGAACTCTAGAGCACATCTGAAGAGGAACTTCACAACAGCAGTTATCAACTAGAGCACAGAGGCATGGATGGGCCTTTAACATATTTAACATATGAAGCTGCCTTATACTGAATCAGACCTTTGGTCCATCAAAGTCAGTATTGTCTACTCAGACTGGCAACGGCTCTCCAGAGTCTCAAGCTGAAGTTTTTCACATCTATTTGCCTGAATCCTTTTTAGTTGGAGATGCTGGGGATTGAACCTGGAACCTTCTGCTTCCCAAGCAGATGCTCTACCACTGAGCCACCATCCCTTGGCTCTCCAGGGTCTCAAGCTGACGTTTTTCACACCTATTTGCCTGGATCCTTTTTAGTTGGAGATGCTGGGGATTGAACCTGGGACCTTCTGCTTACCAAGCAGATGCTCTACCACTGAGCCACCATCCCTTGGCTCTCCAGGGTCTCAAGCTGAAGTTTTTCACACCTATTTGCCTGGATCCTTTTTAATTGGAGATGCTGGGGATTGAACCTGGGACCTTCTGCTTACCAAGCAGATGCTCTACCACTGAGCCACCGTCCCTCCCTGACATCCATGAAAGCATCTTGCTTGTCTCCTCTTCCCCTCCACTGAATCAGCATGTCACAAGTCTTCCTTCACTGCTTCTTGTCTCCTTTCCATGAAGCATCTGCCTCGACATCCGTACAGAAATAGGACAACGGGAGCAGGAAACAGGCTATTAAAATGATGTACGTCACTGCCAAAGCAAACATTCCTTTCTGGCATCTTAAGATCTTTTAAGATGGTTTTATGTGTGTTATCATGCACATTTCTCTGGCAGAAAGCTTTTAGTACCAGAATGGTTAAACAGTATTTTCCAAAATGGTTAAACAGTATTTTTCACTGAGTGGAAAAACAGACAGTCCAGTTAAATATGTAAATGAACATATATTCAGATAGATCCAGGTGGGTAGCTGTGTTAGTCTGAAGCAGCAGGGCAAAGTGGCACCTTTGAGACCAACAAAGTTTTATTCAAGGTATAAACTGTTGGGTGCTCACACACTTCTTCAGATACAGTGAAGTGGAAATTACCAGTGTATACATCTAGTTAGAGGGAGAGCACCAAATTAGAATACAGCATAATTATGTTTTAACATAGGGGGAGGGACCGTGGCTCAGTGGTAGAGCATCTGCTTGGTAAGCAGAAGGTCCCAGGTTCAATCCCCGGCATCTCCAACTAAAAAGGGTCCAGGCAAATAGGTGTGAAAAACCTCAGCTTGAGACCCTGGAGAGCCAAGGGATGGTGGCTCAGTGGTAGAGCATCTGCTTGGTAAGCAGAAGGTCCCAGGTTCAATCCCTGGCATCTCCAACTAAAAAGGGTCCAGGCAAATAGGTGTGAAAAACCTCAGCTGGAGACCCTGGAGAGCCAAGGAATGGTGGCTCAGTGGGAGAGCATCTGCTTGGGAAGCAGAAGGTCCCAGGTTCAATCCCTGGCATCTCCCAAAAAAGGGTCCAGGCAGAAAGGTGTGAAAAACCTCAGCTTAAGACCCTGGAGAGCAGGGGAGGGACGGTGGCTCAGTGGTAGAGCATCTGCTTGGGAAGCAGAAGGTCCCAGGTTCAATCCCTGGCATCTCCCAAAAAGGGTCCAGGCAAATAGGTGTGAAAAACCTCAGCTTGAGACCCTGGAGAGCCACTGCCAGTCTGAGAAGACAATACTGACTTTGATGGACCAAGGGTCTGATTCAGTATAAGGCAGCTTCATATGTTCATTTGTTCAACAGATTCAACGGCCAAACAGGAATCACAGGCTTAGTTTAGATGGTTATCATTTGTTTGGGTTTAAGTTGCCTCCGTGCTTGAGAGAAAAAGAAGATATTGAATTTATATCCAGCCTTATACTCTGAATCTCAGAGTGATCACAATCTCATTTACCTCCCCCCCCCCACAACAGACACCCTGTGAGGTTGGTGGGGCTGAGAGAGCTTTTCACAGCAACTGCCCTTTCAAGGACAACTCCTGTGAAAGCTGTGGCTGACCCAAGGCCATTCCAGCAGCTGCAAGTGGAGGAGCGGGGAATCAAACCCGGTTCTCCCAAATAAGAGTCCACACACTTAACTGCTACACCAAACTGGAGAGGGGATGGATGGAGCATAATGGCAGGGTCTCAGTTAATTACTCTCAGCATTCCATAAGTCAGGATACAATTGTCCATCAGTCTCCAATATTTATTTAACTGTGTCTCCTTCCCTCCCTGCCCCGGAATTAAACCAAAACCAATGTTTGGCCACTGAGTCTGTTAAACATCTTCATTTTGCTGTATGTTCATTTACTGCTCACACTCTACCTATATGAATGGACTGGCAATTTCCATTTAATTGTATCTGAAGAAATGTGCAGACATATGAAACTTATTCGGACATGAATATTGGAAGCAGCAGCAGTGCTTCTGAACATACCGATTAGCCAATGTCAAAAAGAAAGTGATGAATGGTGGTAACTGTTCCCAGACATTTAGGGTGTCTTGGATGAAATCCCTTTCTATGGTCCTTTAGAAAGCTAAGCCATTATGGTGTAAGTGTATGTGTCTTTATAGGGATTCACAGTTGGAAGAAAGAGCATGTTTCTAGTCCTTATCACAAAAGACAGCATTGAAAGAAAATTGTGCTGATTAAAGGCTCAGAGGCTGGGGGGTAGGCCTCAGATTCAGCAGTAGCTCATAGGAGCACAGCTCCTGAACCTTCCTAACGGTTCCCCCTTTTCCTCCCAACCTACCTTGTAGTAGTAATAGTAGGTGCAGCTGCATAACCATCCCTGGATTAGGAGAGCAGGCAGCCAGCCAGCCACCAGGGGCTTTGCCACACCCCCAGCAGCCCTCATTAACCCCTGGAGAAGCCGACACCACCATTTCTCCACTTCTTATGTGATTTTGGGTGGCAGGTGGCTTGCTGGTCTTTTGACTGGGTGGTGGAGCAGCCCAGGAGAGCCCCAGGAAACCGAGGCCTGTTTGGGCAGGCCTCGCTCACCCGGGGCTCTCCTTTTTTGCATCAGGTTGCTTTTGGCTGAGGGGGGGAGCATATGCTAATGAGTTATGCTAATAAGCTCCACCACCTATTTTTCTACAAAATGATCCCTGGCCGGGAGGAATCCACGTGTGGAATTTCAACAGGTTAAACGTGGTGGGAACTCCCATGTACCTTCTTTCGCTTCCCTTCATGCACGCACAACCATGTATCATGCATGTTTTTAGCCCATCTCCTCCAGAGCCCTTGATAAAACATAAAACGTTCCCAAATCAGCAAGGACGACACAGATATTGCACTGGGAACATAAGCAGATGTTCTCTATCTGCTTGGAATTTTATTTCCATAGCTGGATTTGTGCTTGGAGGGTTTGGTGTTTTTTGTTTTTTTTTTAATGCAGAAGTCTCCAGTCTGTATTTATATAAAATTGACATGCCGGTTTGATTTAGTGTCTCTTTCAAGATTCTGTTTTTACACCCTGTCCTAGTTCATTCAACAGTAAAGAAAGAAGTCAGATGGACAAACCAGCGTTTGCCCGCTACTACCCTCACCCTCAGCATAGCAGCGGGAGTGTCGGTAAAGCATCGCCACCAAATGACGGCCCAAAAGCTCCAGATCTTCTCAAACATCTCAGCAGAATGTCAGCGTTTGCCCCGGTGCCGGTGGAGACGAGCAGCCCTTGCTCTGATCTTAAGCAAAGCTCTAAGCTGGTTACTCCTTCCAGATCTGGTCGGGCCTCAACAAGCAATGTTGGGAATTCCACACCAGCTCTTGTAGATTCTCAGGTCATTGGAGAAGGCCACGGAGTCAGATGGCAACCCACACTTGACAGAGATGACAGTAGCAAAGTTCAAGCCCAGGTTCTAGACAACAGGGACTGTCCTCTCAAGGATTCTACAGAGGAAAACTCTTGGAGAGGGAAGGCTGTTGGGCCTCAAAGACACCTCCCAACCAACGCCAAATGGGTTCATCCAGTCAAAGACGACAGCCTCCCAAAGAACTCCATACCTCAGACATCTGGGCAGAAGGCCTTCCTGCGGTGGCAAAGCCTTCCCTCACAAAGTAGCTCTTCTTCTGAGCCAGAGACTCTTTCTGGCCAAGGAAGACTCTCGCTCCGCATCTCAGAGTCGTACCTGCAGATGACCCCTCCACCGTTCCATCGAGAAGAAGACGATGATGATGTTTTCATCCAAGAGGCGGGGCCCCATGGCCCCGTCACCGAATCAAAGCATTTGTCCCCTCTGTTTCCACCTCCGCCTCTACTTCCTGTGCGGAGTTCCAGCGCTGTGGCAGGCACCACAGATGAATTTCCACCTTCTTGTGTTGCTACGTTGGAACTGGATGAATCAGCAATGGACAAAGCTGCAGGTTTTGGAGAAAAAGGATCTCCGGAAAGGTGAGGAAATCACTACTACACCCTTCCTTTCCCTCACTTCCTGTCCATCTGTCTGTTTGTGGGAGGGGGTGATGGTGCTTGGTGTAGTGGTTAAGTGTACGGATTCTTATCTGGGAGAACCGGGTTTGATTCCCCACTCCTCCACTTGCAGCTGCTGGAATGACCTTGGGTCAGCCATAGCTCTGGTAGAGGTTGTCCTTGAAAGGGCAGCTGCTGTGAGAGCCCTCTCAGCCCCACCCACTTCACAGGGTGTCTGTTGTGGGGGAGGAAGATAAAGGAGATTGTGAGCCGCTCTGAGATTCGGAGTGGAGGACGGGATATACATACAATATCATCTTCTTCTTCTTGTTCTGCTTCTTCTTGTTGTTCTGCTTTTTCTGCTTCTTCTGCTTCTTCTGCTTCGTTAGGATTCCAGTAACAAGATTTGCTTGCCCCTGAAACAAAATTTCTCCGATCTGCTTGCCCCTGAAATGAAATGAGTTTACTTCTTGAAATTTCCCTCTGCAAAGGCTAAGATAAGATATTCTCTGTGTTGTCAAAATGGTTGATCCTTTTGTGCTTAACATGGGATGATATTTGATTTCAGCTTGTGATGTTTGTTTCTGGACAGAAGATAATCAGGCAGAGAGTTGTGTTTAGAAGCTGACTGTGTTTGACCATTCGAGGGCACTGACCCTTCATGTCTGCTGGCTGCCATGAGAGGCCATGTAATGACAGGTTGTGATATTTCATATGTGAGTCTGCCCCGATCCAAACAATCAAGAGAGGATGACAAAGATCAGGCTTCAAAGTAGAATTCCACATTCAGGCTTGAATGGTGAACTTGGGGGGGGGGGGGTTTGCCAAATTCTGAATATTGAGATATAGATAAGGAAGTAGGTAGATGTTGATTTAGAGCCTGTTTGGTGGAATGGATAAGAATGTTAGATTTTAATCTGGAGAAACAGGTTTGATTCGCCACTCTTCCACACCCAGCCACCTGGGTGACCTTGGGCCAATCACTGTTCTCTCAGATCTATTCTCTCTCAGCCCCACTTGCCTCACAGGGTGTCTAGTATTGGGAGAGGAAGGGAAAGCCTCTCTGAGTTAAGGTGGGGTATAAATCCAATTCTCCTCCTCCTCCTCCTCCTTTTGCAACTCTGTCCCAAACTAAGCGGAAGGGTAGGCATGCTAGCTAAAAAGTACCATTCTTCCAAACGGGTGGGATTCTAGCAGGAGCTCTTTTTCATATTAGACCACACACCCCTGATGCAGCCAATCGTCCAAGAGCTTACAAGGCTCTTTTTTGTAAGATCTTGGAGGATTGGCTACATCAGGGGTGTGTGGCCTAATATGCAAAAGAGCTCCTGCTAGAATTCCACCCCTGCTTCCAAATAAAGGTTGTTAAGATCCAAGCACTTTGATAGTGGGAGGCCTAGTCATGAACATATGAAGCTGCCTTCTACTGAATCAGACCCTGGGTCCATCAAAGTCAGTATTGTCTACTCAGACTGGCAGCAGCTCTCCAGGGTCTCAAGCTGAGGTTTTTCACGCCTATTTGCCTGGACCCTTTTTAGTTGCTGATGCTGGGGATTGAAACTAGGACCTTCTGCTTACCAAGCAGATACTCTACCACTGAGCCACTGTCCCTCCCCTAATCAAGTCACAGCTGACCCTGTAACGGTTTTCAAGGCAAGAGCTGAATTAGAGGTGGTTTTGCCATTGCCTGCCTCTGCACGGGAATCCTGGACTTTCTTGGTGGTCTCCCATCCAAGTACTAACCGGAGCCTACCCTGCTTAACTTCTGAAATCTGTCGATATTGGCCTGTTGATTTTGGTGATTGCTAGGCAACCCCAACATTATTGCTGAGCCTGATGCAGAAGCTAGGGGCAGATCCAGTGGCAAGCACCAGAGAATCCACCCAGCCTGTCAGCAGCCACTTCACAATGCGGTTGGCCACTGGACTTGTCCCATTTCAGAGGCGGCAACTGCTGCACAACTGGGCCAGTCCTATTGGTGGCCAGCATGCAACTGGGCCTTCCAATCTAGTGACAGCAACCCCACACAACTCAACCTGGCTTCAGCTATAGCCACTGAACATCTGGACTCAGTTCTGTACCCAATGCACAAATTGCCTTGGGGAAGTACCTTATATTTTGTTGTACCTGGGCTTGCAATTTAGCCTGATCTCGTCAGATCTCAGAAGCTCAACAGGGTTGGCCCTGGTTAGTACTCAGATGGGAGACCAAGGAAGTCCAGGAGTTGTAGGAGGGCCAGAAGTCCAGGACAACCAAGAAAGTCCAGACGTCAAGGAGGGGAGGGACAGTGGCTCAGTGGTAGAGCATCTACTTGGTAAGCAGAAAGTCCCAGGTTCGATCCCCGGCATCTCCAACTAAAAAGGGTCCAGGCAAGTTGGCGTGAAAAATCTCAGCTTGAAACCCTGGAGAGCCGCTGCCAGTCTGAGTAGATAAGACTGGCTTTGATGGACCGAGAGTCTGATTCAGTAGAAGGCAGCTTCATATGTAAGGCAGAGGAAGGCAATGGCAAACCACTTCTGAACGTTTCTTGCCTTGACCTGGGTGGCCCGATCTCATCAGATCTCAGAAGCTCAGCACAGTTGGCCTTGGTTAGTATTTGGAAAGGAGATGACCAAGGAAGTCCAGGGTTGCAAACCACCTCTGAACGTCTTCTGCCTTGAAACCCTGGATGGACCAGTCTAGCCCAGTCTTGTCAGATCTTGGAAGCTATGCAGGGTTGGCCCTGGTTAGTATTTGGAGGGGGAGCCACGAAGGAAGTCCAGGGTTGCTACGCAGAGGCAGGCAATGGCAAATATACCCTGAATATCTCTTTCCTTGAAACCCCCAAGGGACTGCAATAAGTCAGCCATGACTTGGCATAAGTTTCCACCACCAGTTTACAATTATTTTCTTTCCCTGTTGATTAACAGAAACTTTAAAAAATTCCCCAGGAGCATCAGCGAGGTGGAGAGAGCAGGATCGAGCACCACCATCAGCAAGAACATGTGGGTTCCTCCAGCTCCGCTTGGGACCCCAGAATCCAAAGGAAATCGCCTCGTGCCTTTGCCGGAAGCACAACAGCAGCCACTAGCTGTTCGAGAATCCGTTATTGAAGCGCCTGTCAGCCAGCCTAGAGAGCCCATCATCGTAAGTAAGGCATACGGAAACGGTGGGCTCAGCCTCGAGAGTTCCTCAGGGAAGAAGTCTCCAGAGGACATCAAGGAAGAGACCTTGGCAAAGGAGATCATCCACAAGGACAAGTCCCTGGCAGGGATCCTGGATCCGGATGCCAAGATGAAGACCACCATGGACTTGATGGAAGGGATATTCCCTAGGGGAGGCAGGATGCTTAAGGAGAACAAAAGGAGGACGGTCGCACAGAAAAGAACAGCAGGTCATTCTGCCCCTCAGGATGACAAGTGGGTACCGTTTTTCTTTTACATCCATTGGTTTAGCAGTCCTCCCTCCCTCCCTCCCTCCCTTCCTTCCTTCCTTCCTTCCTTCCTTCCTTCCTTCCTTCCTTCCTTCCTTCCTTCCTTCCTTCCTTCCTTCCTTCCTTCCTTCCTCCCTCCCTCCCTCCCTCCCTCCCTCCCTTTTCTGTTTCCTCCCTCCCTCTCCTTCCTTTCCTTCCTTCCTTTGCCAATTCTTTAATTTTGTTTCTGGAGGGAGCAAGGTCTTGGGTCTCATTGCATCCCCTCCCTCATTATGGAAAAATTGAATAGCCAAGTGGGAAATCCTGTGCTAAGGCACCACTTCCTCATACCCATTCTAAAAATCAGCCTACATGGGCTAAGTTTGCCTTCAGTTGAAGGAGGTGAATGCTCCTTAGCATTTAGAAAGAAATATGGTCTTAGAGTTTGTTCTCAAGATCAGGGGAGACCTGGAGTCTGACACGACCGTGAAATACCTCCATTTAGTCATTCCCTTCTCCCCATAAGGACGGGAAGGTGGGGGGAGTACATGAGTCCCAGGCCTGCTTCCAGCCTCTCTCTCTGGGGATGGTCTGGGTTGGAGGGAGGGAGAGAATAACATCCCCATAGGCCTTCTGAAACCTCAGATCATTTGACTCCTTTTCTCTGACCTGCTGGGCATCTGCTTACCCAGTTAGAGGCCCTGTGATTCTCACATGAGTCGATAATTCATGGGAGTGTGTGGGGAAGGGGTTGCTTTGCTTTCTTTTTTCCAAAAGGGCAGGGCATGTAGATCCAGATGTGGCTGGCAGGGTGTATATTCTGGCTTCCCCATCAGTAGAGGAGAAAAGATAACAAGGGGCTTAAATGGCAGCAGCGACTCCGAGGGAGTTCTTAGTCAAAACAGCATTGAGAATCATTTGGCCCACCTCCGGTTGGAGCAGCCATATGGTACCCAGCTGAGATAACTCCAAGGCTTACCTGGTCGGCCCAAAGGCAAAACACCGACTAAGCCGCTGTAAGGAATTTCATTCCTGGTTTTTATTTATATCTTTTTTTTATTATAATACAATTTTTATTAAGTTCCAAAGGAAATGGGAAGGGGGTGTAGGAAAGATAGGGAGAAGTAATTCCATATATACAGAGCTACTTCATTATCTTATCTTATTTCTGTGAGCTACATTAACTTATATTCCTCCACATAAATTTGCATGCCTCAGTTCACAGTTCTAATGTAAAAATCTTCTATATTAAGCGTGTTCATATTCCAATCTGATCTTGAATTAATCACTTCGTGTCATCAAGTTGTAAAAAGTTTGCCAAAGTTCTTTCAAGTCCCGCTTGCCATTTTCCTTCATTAAATCTGTTAAAATGTCCATTTCCACTGTTTCAAATATTTTCTTCATAATCTCTTCTTTTGATGGTATTTCTGCTTTCTTCCACTATTTCGCGTACACTATCCTAGCAGCTGTCTTAACTTGAACAATGATATGTTTAACATTTCTATCCGGTACATCAGAAATAATATTAAGCAAGAACATTTCTGGTTTAAATGACAATGTCAACTGCAGCATTTTCTGTAATAACTCATGTATCATACTCCAGTATCTTTTGGCTCGTTTTTATTTATATCTTACCTATCCCAAATTTAGGCAGATATATATAATATATAATTTTATTTTTTTTGAAGAAGCAGTCCTTCAGACATTCAAAAATACGCTTTTATAGTAAATATTTGTGACATGGTGGTTGAGAGTTGGCACACTGCCCCATTCAGCCCAGCTGTTAATACATTCTGGGGTTTTATTTGTGAAGCAGCCAAGCGGGGTCACGGTTCGTTTCCCATTCCCTTGGGCCACCCTTGCAATCTTCACAGCTGTGTCCCTCAGAAACGATTTGGTGGTGAAAAACTCTGACAAGTCGTGGCCAACTTACAGCGACCGTATTGGGTTTTCGAGGCATATTGGGTTTGCCTGCCTCTGCACAGCAACCCGGGACTTCCTTGGTGGTCTCCCAGCCCAGCACTAACCGGGGCTGGCCCTGCTTAGCTTCTGAGCAGTGTTCCCTCTGAGCTGAGTTAGCGTGAGCCAGCTCACAAATTTTTAGCCTCCAGCTCACACATGTTTGTCTTCGCTCAGAAAGGATGACCCCCCCAGAGCGCACTAATTGATGCAGTAACTCACACAACTTTCATGCCAGCAGCTCACCACTTTAATACCAGGAGCTCACAAAGTAGAATTTTTGCTCACAAGACTCTGCAGCTTAGAGGGAACACTGCAAAGAAGGATGACCCCAGAGCACACTAATTGATGCAGTAACTCACAGCTTTCATGCCAGCAGCTCACCGCTTTAATACCAGGAGCTCACAAAGTAGAATTTTTGCTCACGAGACTCTGCAGCTTAGAGGGAACATTGCAAAGATTGGGCTAGCCTGGGCCATCCAAGACAGGGCCAGAAATTCACAAGTACCTCCCCCATTGGCCATGCTGGCTGGGGCTGATGGGAGTTGTAGGCAAAAAACATCTGGAGAGCTACTGTTGGCCACCCCTGCTTTACTTCATTTATACCCCACCTTCCACCTCAATGGAGACTAAACATGACCTCTGTATTGTTCTCCTCTGCCCCTTTTTGTTATCACTACACCCCTGTGCAGTAGGCCATGCTGAGAGAGTACGACTTTAAGCAGGGCTTTTTTGGTAGCAGGAATTCCTTTGCATATTAGGCCACACACCCCTGATGTAGCCAATCCTCCTGGAGTTTACAGTAGACCCTGTACTAAGAGCCCTGTAAGCTCTTGGAGAATTGGCTACGTCAATGGTGTGTGGCCTAATAGGCAAAGGAGTTCCTGCTACAACAAAAAAGCCCTGATTTTCAAGATGCCAATGCCTAATCCTGGGATGTTGTGCATGCATGGTGTGTGTTTTGCCCCTGAGACTCCCCCTCTCCATTTAAAGCATCTTAAGTTTGTGGATGTTAGCAAAGAATTTTTCTGCCTGAATATCTGGCGAATCTCCAGAATCTTGGGCAGAGAGAGGTCTACCTAAGATTCTTGAACTATTTGTTTGCTTATTCCTTTACTTCGTTTATACCCCACCTTCCTCCCCAATGGAGACTCTTGTCAGAGTAGATACCTGTGTGGACCAACATTCTCAACGTTTGGCTGCTTTATATGTCCCGATTTAGTACGGACAGGTCTATAAAATAGTCACCGCGCGCCATCTGGTGGCAGTCCCTAGTTAAAGTTAAAAAGGTAAAGGCTGCCGTCTAGTCGCAACCAATTCAGAGTGAGCCCATGAAGCTCCACGTCTTGGGGTTTTCAAGGCAAGAGACATTCAGAGAGGGCTTGCCATTGCCTTCCTCTGTTTTACTGTTACTGTTTTTTTCTCATTTGTAAATATATTTATTGAGATGTCGCTCACCACCCTGAGCCCTGCATATGGATGGAAGGAAGGAAGGAAGAGGCAGACATACAGACGATGACAGACAGACAGACAGACAGACAGATAGATAGATAGATAGATAGATAGATAGATAGATAGATAGATAGATAGATAGATAGATAGATAGATAGATAGATAGATAGAAAGACAGACAGACAGACAGACAGACAGGCAGACAGATAGATGCCCTGTTTGTCCTTGGTGATCTCCAGGCCTTATTTTGGCAAGAGCTCACAGGAGCAGAGCTCAGGAACCTCTACATTTTATTGTGCTTTCTTTCTTACACCACCACCACCACCACCCCGCCAAAAAAATACTTGCTTCTGGGCTCCATTGTTCAAACCTCCTGTGAGAATTTTGCTGTACTCTACGATTTGGCAAGCCTTCTAATATTTTTCTCCACAAAAAAAGGGAAAATAACCGAAACATACGAAGCAGACAGATGGAACTCGCATCACTGTGGCCACATAAGAGAAAGTAATCTAAAAAGTATGATGACAGTAAGGCTTTATTATGACAATTATAATTCAAGAAGAATTTTAAGCATATGCTGAGCTGATATAATTTAGTAAGCCTTCCGGTGACATCAGGGTATGTGGCATATGCCTTTGAGCTCTGGCACCTCTTTTTCTATGAAATTTATTTTATTTACTTTCGATTTATATCCCGCCCATTCCAAATGGGCTCAGGGCAACTAACAATCATGATTAAACCAACATCTCAATTTCAGGTATAAAACAATAAGACATAAACAGTTTACAATTTAAAACAAAGTATTGGTGCTGTATAGAATATACAGTTCTGAATATACAGATTATACAGTGACCCCTGGTGATCTCCCATCCAAGTGCTAACCCAGCCAACCTTGCTTAACTTCCAAGATCTGGTGAGATTGGGCTAGCCTAGCTAACCAGGCCAGGGCATAAAAAGGTAAAGCATACTATCAAGTTACAACCAATTCATGGCAAACCCATGAAGTTTTGTCTCATTGGGCTTCTAGAGGCAAGAGATGAGCTGAGGCTGGGGTGGGAGTTTGCCATTACCTTCCTCTGCTTAGTGGTCTTAGTCTTTCTTGGTGGTCCCCCATCCATGTATTGACCCTCATTAGCATCAGGCTAGATCAAGATGGGTAGCTGCGTCAGCCAGTCTGTAGCAGTAGGAAAGAGCAAGAGACGGCGGCTCAGTGGTAGAGCATCTGCTTGGTAAGCAGAAGGTCCCAGGTTCAATCCCCGGCATCTCCAAAAAAGGGTCCAGGCAAATAGACGTAAAAACCTCAGCTTGAGATCCTGGAGAGCCGCTGCCAGTCTGAGTAGACAATACTGACTTGGATGGACCGAGGGTCTGATTCAGAAGAAGGCAGCTTCATATGTACCAGTAGCACCTTAAAGCTCTAGCATAATTAGCGGCAGGGTAACAGTGACTCACAAATGCTCATACCTAGCCTAACACAAAGTTTGTTAGTCTTTAAGATCAGGCTAGAAAGAGAAAACAAGCTCAGTGGTACCTAAAGACAGCGCTGGTGCTAGGGCGCTGGCACAAGGCCGGCACCCTGCGCACGGCGCTCCTTCCCACCCCTGCCTGCATTCCTCCTACCCTCACCGTCGCCCTCAGCGAGGGCAAGCTCAACCAGCAGCCGCACAATGCACACAGCGTACCCTGCTGTCAGTTTCTGTAGCTCCGCCCCTTGCATTGTATCTGTGCTTCCAGAAGCACAGACACGGCACAGGAGGCAGAGCTAGGGCAGCCAGGCAGCACGCGCACAGGAGGCAGAACTACGGCAGCCAGGCAGCACGCGCACAGGAGGCTAGAGCTAGGGCAGCCAGGCAGCACACGCACAGGAGGCAGAGCTACGGCAGCCAGGCAGCACGCGCACAGGAGGCAGAGCTAGGGCAGCCAGACAGCACGTGCACAGGAGGCAGAGCTAGGGCAGCCAGGCAGCACGCGCACAGGAGGCAGAACTACGGCAGCCAGGCAGCACGCGCACAGGAGGCTAGAGCTAGGGCAGCCAGGCAGCACACGCACAGGAGGCAGAGCTACGGCAGCCAGGCAGCACGCGCACAGGAGGCAGAGCTAGGGCAGCCAGGCAGCATGCGCACAGGAGGCAGAGCTATGGCAGCCAGGCAGCACGCGCACAGGAGGCTAGAGCTAGGGCAGCCAGGCAGCACGCGCACAGGAGGCAGAGCTAGGGCAGCCAGGCAGCACGCGCACAGGAGGCAGAGCTACGGCAGCCAGGCAGCACGCTCTTTGCGAACTGCACTGCCATCAAGCTCATATATTTTCCTCACCAGGGACGAGGGTGGGAGGGCTGAAACCAGCACCCTACCTACCTCCGGGCCACGCTCCCGGCAGCTTAATGGACGCACTTTAGGCCGTGCCTAGAGAATAAAGATCATGCCTTGGACTCTCTGAATGAGATGAGAGCTGTTGGTAGGTGGAGGTAATAATGCCGTCTTTGCCCATTTCTTAAGCCAAGGGAGGAAGTCGAGCCTCTCTTCCAGACTGACTGCTACGTGTGTGTGTTCTCTGTTCCGATACAGGAGAGAAGACAAGGAAGCGGCCACAGCGCTGCTGCCCTGCCCCGCCTACTTCAGCGTGTCTGCGCCCAAAGCCGAGCTCCTGAACAAAATCAAAGATTTGCCAGAGGCAGTAGGAGGGGACGAGGAACAAGTGGACGTCAATGAGAAGAAGGTGAGTTCAGAGCAGTCTCAGACTAATAGCCCCGAGATCAAACCAGGAACTTGGCAATGGCTGGGTGAATTCCTACCCTCTGCAGTTGCACTGAAAGCCAGTTGCTAGCCTTTCAGGTGATAAAGGCAGGAAGCTAAGTAGAGTCAGCCCTGGCTAGTATTTGGATGGGCAACTTCCTTGGAATACCAGCAGTCTGGAAGGCAGGGGCAGGCTGATCTAACAAGAGCATTGACTCTTGAAACTCATACCCCAAAGAACTGGCTGCTCTCTGAGTTGCTACTGGACTCAAATCGAGATCTTCCTGGTTACCTGATTCCTGTGCATGTAGTAACCGTTGGTTGGTGACCTCTTATGTTTGGTGTCGCCAGTTGAGACTTGTAGACTTTAATCTGGGAGAACCATGTTTGTTTCCCCACTCCTCCACTTGCAGCTGCTGGAATGGCCTTGGGTCAGTCATAGCTCTTGCAGAGTTGTCCTTGAAAGGGCAGCTGCTGTGAGAGCCCTCTCAGCCCCACCCACCTCACAGGGTGTCTGTTGTCGGGGAGGAAGGGAAGGAGATTGTAAGCTGCTGTGAGAGTCCCTCTCTTCTTCTGGCAAATGCTTTTTAACTCTGTAGCTAAGATGGTGTCATCAGTTTTGGGCACCACATCTTAAGAAGGATATAGACAAGCTGGAACAGGTCCATAGGATGGCGACAAAGATGGTGAGGGGTCTGGAGACGAAGTCCTATGAAGAAAGGTTGAAAGAGCTGGGCATGTTTAGCCTGGAGAGGAGGCAGCTGAGAGGTGTTATGATCACCATCTTCAAGTACTTGAAGGGCTGTCATATAGAGGATGTGGTGGAATTGTTTTCTGTGGCCCCAGAAGGTAGGACCAGAACCAGTGGGTTGAAATCAAATCAAAAGTTTCCGGCTCAACATTAGGAAGAACTTCCTGACCGTTAGAGCGGTTCCTCAGTGGAACAGGCTTCCTCAGAAGGTGGTGGGCTCTCCTTCCTTGGAGGTTTTTAAACAGAGGCTAGATGGCAATCTGACAGCAATGAAGATCCTGTGAATTTGGGGGGAGGTGTTTGTGAGTTTCCTGCATTGTGCAGGGGGTTGGACTAGATGACCCTGGAGGTCCCTTCCAACTCTATGATTCTGCGCACCACAAAATACTAACAATACACACCACAAACAATATGCACCACCGAGGCTTTTTTTGTAGCAGGAACTCCTTTGCTTATTAGCCCACACACCCCTGATGTAACTAATCTTCCTGGAGCTTACAGAAGGTCCTGTGTGGAGAAACGCCATTTTAGGCTAGGGTTTGTCTGGGGGTTGGCTGGAGGAGTCTGTCAAACTGGGATCAGGCTTCGGCCTAGTTTCTTCCTCCTCCTCCCCCCACCCCTCCTTTCTGGAAACAGCAATTCTGAGGAGGCCTTCTAGAGAGACAGGAGGTTGGACTAGATGACCCTGGAGGTCCCTTCTAGGGTTGCCAAGTCCAATTCTAGAAATATCTGGGGACTTTGGGGGTGGAGCCAGGAGACTTTGGGGTGGAGCCAGGAGCAAGGGTGTGACAAGCGTCACTGAACTCCCAAGGGAGTTCTGGCCATCACATTTAAAAAGACCACACACCTTTTTAATGCCTTCCTTCCACAGGAAATAATGGATAGGGGCACCTTCTTTTGGGGCTCATAACATTGGATCCCCTGGGCCAATCTTTTTGAAACGTGGGAGGTATTTTGGGGAGAGGCACTGGATCTTACAATTTGGTGCCTCTACCTCAAAACAGCCTCCTTTCAGAGCCCCAGATACCCGCAGATCAATTATCCATTATTTTCTATGGCAGGGGTGGCCAAGGGTAGCTCTCCAGACGTTTTTTTGCCTACAACTCCCATCAGCCGCAGCCAGCATGGCCAATGGCTGGGGCTGATGGGAGTTGTAGGCAAAAACATCTGGAGAGCTATCATAGGCCATCCCTGTTCTATGGAAATAAGTCTCCGTAGGGAATAACCGAGTTCCTAGCAGACATTTTCCTCCCCACCCCCTCCTTTCTGATGACCTTGAAGTTAGGGTTGCTAAATCCAATTAAAGAAAAATCTGGGGACTTTGGGGGTGGAGCCAGGAGACTGGGGTGGAGCCAGGAGACATTGGGGGCGGAGCCAGAAACAAGGGTGTGACAAGCATAATTGAACTCCAAGGGAGTTCTGGCCATCACATTTAAAGGGACAGCACACCTTTTTAAATGCCTTTTTTCCATAGGAAATAATTAAGGATAGGGGCACCATCTTTTGGGGCTCATAGAATTGGACCCTCTGGTCCAATCGTTTTGAAACTTGGGGGGTATTTTGGGGAGAGGCACTAGATGCTATACAAAAAAATTGGCGCCTCTACCTCAAAACATAGCCTCCCCAGAGCCCCCGTGAATCAATTCCCCATTATTCCCTATGGGAATCGTTCTCCATAGGGAATAATAGAGTGCCCAGTAGACATTTCCCTCCCCCCCACGCTTTCTAAAGGGGGGGGAGGGCCTCCAAACCAGGGAATCCCCTGCCCCCTTCCTCTCTCACACACACAAATACTTACTAGATCTTCTTCCTGCAGAACTTTGCTTGCTGTGAAAACGAAAGCAAAAGAAAGGGAGGGGCCGTTCTCCATGGAAACTATTACTGACCCTTTCCAATGAAGCCCTTCCTGTTTCCTGCGCAGCCTTAAAGGCATACATTTTACAAACGGATCAGGAGCTCTACAACTACATGATGCCTACACGCATGTTCTCCCCCCTCCCCCGCTTCTGGATTTTTGGAGAGCAGGGGAGGAGGCTGCAAATTCAGGAGTCCCCCACCAGGGCGGTGGGGTTGGGAAGCCTAGTCCCTTCCAACTCTATGCTTCTGTGATTCTATCAAACTGCCTTCCGCTTCGTCCTTCTCCTCCCTTCCAGGCTGAACTCATCGAAAGCTTGTCCCACAAGCTGGAGACTCTGAACGACGCCAAGGAGAGCCTGCTGGCCGACGTCAAGCTCAACAACGCCTTGGGAGAGGAAGTGGAGGTTCTGATCAGCGGCTTATGCAAGCCCAACGAGTTTGAGAAATACCGGATGTTCATCGGAGACCTGGACAAGGTGGTCAGCCTGCTGCTTTCACTCTCGGGGCGCCTGGCCAGGGTGGAGAATGTGCTCAGCAGCCTCGGCGAAGACGCTGATAATCAGGAACGGGTACGTATGTGGGGGCAGAAAACTCGGACTTCTGCATGAGTGGTGTTTCCTTCTTCCTCAGTAAGGGGGTTTCGTTCCTGGCTGGCCCACCCAGAGAACGCGGGCACTGCACCGATTAGGGCTGCCAGCCTCCAGGTGGCGGAAAACGTAGGAGGCTGTGGAAAACTACTAGGCAAACGATAATTACAGCTAGCGTGACAACTTAGTGTAAGAATTACACACTCTCCACAATATTATATCAGTGCTTAATCACACACTGCAATATATTCAGTATTTATGTTAACAGCTTTAAAATGGAAAGTACCACAGGCGACTTTTTAACAATAATACTTCTGAAGAAAACATGCAACGTTTGCCAGATTTGAACAGCAATTACTTCTGCGTGCAACATGCGAAGTTTGCAGTATACGTGACCAATAAAGACAACAGTCCTTGAATGAAGCGTAGGCTTGGAAGAATGAATCAAGACTGTTTTCCTGTTGATTATTCATGCGCATTGATTCAGTAACGTGGTAACACGCTTCCTAGGTTTTCTTATCTTTGCGTGTTTCGATCGTCTTCTTCTTTGACCACACAGAAGCAATTGCTCTTTAAATCTGGCAAACGTTGCATGTTTTCTTCAGAAGTATTGTTGTTAAAAAGTTGACTGTGATACGTTTCCCTTTTAATGCCGTTAACATAAATACTAAATATATTGCACAGTGTGATTAACCACTGATACAATATTGTGGAGAGTGTGTAAATCTTATATTAAGCTGTGTTACTCTAGCTGTATTTACTGTTTGCATAGTAGTTTTTCCCAGCCTCCTACGTTTTTCTCAACCTTGGCTGTGTTTCCCTTGTTTAGTTGCCAAGCCTCCAGGTGAGGCCTGGAGATTCCCAAGAATTATTTCCAATCTCTAGATAAAAGAGATCTCCCAGAGAAAATGGCTGTTTTGGACAGTTGCCAGATTTAGGACCAGTAAATTGCTTTGGTTAAGCCATTCTTTAGAGCTGTTGAACTTCAGTTGGCTTCAACAACAAACAAAGTGTTGGCTTCAGATTAAATTGGCAATTCCCACCAATTCTCCCTCTCCCTCCATTTCATTCCTCAAGGTCCCCTCTCCCACAGGAGAAATGTTCCCTCTAAGCTGAGTTAGTGTGAGCTAGCTCCCAGTGTTTTAGCCTCTGGCTCACACATTTTTATCTCAGCTCAGGGAAGGACGGCCCCAGAGCAAACTTAATTTATGCAGTAGCCCAATCGCTCGCTCAGAGCTTTAATGCCAGTGGCTCATGAAGTAGAGTTTTTGCTCACAAGACCACAGCTTAGAGGGAGCGTCGCTTAGGAGCAGCAATTTGGAGAGATCAGTGGGCTGCAGGGGAGGCGGGGGAAAGGCAGAACGTCCCAGTCTAGCGCTGGGAAAATCACTCACACACTACATGATGCACTTTCAGTCCCCGTTGCAACTTGGTTTTCTTGCACGAAACGCCAAACTCCCCTTGCATTGGAAGTGGGATTATTCAGTGTGGGTGGAAGCGATATTGGGGCAAATCCAGGGCTTTTTTTGTAGCAGGAACTTCTTTGCATGTTAGGGCCACACGCCCCTGATGTAGCCAATCTTCCAAGAGCTTACAGGGCTCTTAGAACAGGGCTTACTGTAAGCTCCAGGAGGACTGGCTACGTCAGGGGGTGTGGCCGAATACGCAAAGGAGTTCCTGCTACAAAAAACAGTCCTGGGCAAATCCACCTTAGAGGCCGTGACGATTGGAACCTTGGACTCCAGAACTGTAATCCCCAAGGGTCGTTTTGTAGAAAAATAGGTGGTGGATCTCATTAGCATATGCCCCCCCCACCAGCCGATGCAAGAAAGGAGAACCCCAGGCAAGCAAGGCCTGCTTGGGATAGCTTGAGATCCAGCCAGTCCAAGCAGGCTTCGCTCACCTGGGGCTCTCCTTGGCCACCCCTCCCCACAGTCAAAAGGCCGCAAGCCATCCGCCACCCAAAATCACAGAAGAAGTGGAGAAAGGGTGGTGCAGGCTTCTCCAGGGGTTAATGAGGGCTCCTGGGGGTGTGGCAAAATTCCTGCTGACTGGCTGGCTGGCTGCCTGCTCTCCTAATCCAGGGATTGTTATGCAGCTGCACCTACTATTCAGTGGGCAGGATCGGTGGAGGGGAGGAGGGGGAACCCTCAGAAAGGTTCAGGAGCTGTGCTCCTGTGAGCTGCTGCTGAATTCAAGGCCTAGTAATGCCAAATCTCTTGTCTGTCTCCTCCCTCTCCTGCCACCCTGGGACAGAGCTCTCTGAATGAGAAGCGGAAGATGCTGGCTGGCCAGCACGAGGACGCCCGGGAGCTGAAGGAGAACCTCGACCGTCGAGAGCGAGTGGTCTTGGACATTTTGTGCACTTACCTCTCAGAAGAGCAGCTTCAAGATTACCAGCATTTTGTGAAGATGAAATCCGCCCTGCTCATCGAACAGCGGGAGCTGGACGACAAGATCAAACTGGGGCAGGAGCAGCTCAAGTGCCTTCTGGAGAGCTTGCCCACGGACTACACCCTCCGGAGTAAAAAAGCAACGGAGACCCCAACACCCATGGGTACCTGCCAGAGCAGCAATAGACTTCCACCACCAGCATCTTCACTCTGACCCTACCCGGACGGGTCTCCGTCAAACTCTTCTTCTCAAATTTATTTAATCAGAGACTGCTTTTAACTTTTTTTTTTTTGTAATTGACGGCAGGTTTAATTTGTTCTTTTAAATTAACAAACGGCATGGAAAGCTTTTCATTTTTCTCCTGCCCCTCGCAAGATCCTCATGGGGAAAAGGAACTGAGTCCTTGCGGCTAACAGAGACTGAAAGGAGGTGGCGCATTATCCCAGCAGGTTAGACTCGTTGTAAACAAACACAAGCTGCCCCCCCATGAGGAATCTGGGGGGATTTCCTCTGAGCACCAATGGTTGTTAAACTAATGAAGGATCTACAATCATGAAGCCTTAATTAAAATGTTAACGAGAGACCTGCTCTCCTGAACAATATCGGTATTTATATATTTTTTTTAAAAAGCTGCAAGGTGGAATTCTGTAAAGGTTTTTTTTTTGTACAATAACATTAACCAGTTATTTGATTCTACTTCTGTACGTGCGTAGGAAATTTTTTTTTTTTGTACTTAACAGAGAAAAACAAAAGAACTATTCCTTGCCCCATCCCCTCCAGAGACCATAGCTTGGAGCAGCTGTATTGATCTCTAGTGGATAAAAAAAAGACTAGTGAGAAAAGCTCCAGGCCCCGATTCGGGGCGCTTACACACAACCGCTCCGCGAATGCAACCAGTACTTAGTGCTCCTTGGTCCGTATGTGGATACAGAGATGCATCTTCAGCAAGAAACAGATGGGGAAAGTGTAACAGCATTGGGGGTTTTCTCTGGTAGGAGAAATGCCAAGAATTTTATCCACATGTGCACAGCCATGCACATGAAATTTTAGACATCTGCTCCCCCATTTTTGCAAGGTGCTAGTTGTCCCCCATAGTTTGCGGTATCCAGCCCTGACCTACGTGCATATAGAGCAAAGTTCTGCCCCCCCCCCTTTTCTGCATAGCAGGATCCAATGCAGTTGGTGAGCAAAGATCCATGCACACAGTGCCCCAACTTTTGAACCCCGGGCAGTCACAGGGCTGGAGGAGGGGACGTTTATCTCTTTTAGTACCCACTGAATGTACCAGTAAGTGCCCTTTCTGAGAAACCTTTGCACAGCGAAATTCCGTCTTCCAATTCTGCGACGTGAGGCAACCACCTGTTCAAACAAGCACTTGCACGAACCAAACAGCTCAGGAGTTCGACGTGAAGCCGAAGCAAAGAGATTCCCCCCACCCTTGCCTCTCTTGGACAACTAAAAAAAAAACATTTCTTTTTTAAAACAAAAACACAGAAAGCATGGAACCGCATGCGGCCTGGGAAATATTTGAATGACTTCTTGAGATGGTTCTTTGAATGTCTTTATTTATAGATCGCTTTCCCCCACACACAAAAGGTTTTGTACACATTAGCCGATTTTTGTTTGTTTGTTTAAACCACAGTGGTTCTTTGTTCTCCTAATCCCATTGGAATTGACCTTAGCCAGAACGGAGCAAATAGAGTCAAACTACCCCACTTTCAGTGTTCCTTTGTCCTTCTTAGGTGTCTGTACTTTTGTCTGTGTGTGTGTGTGTGTCAAACCATTCTTCCAAGGCATTCAGACAGTGCATGAAGTTCTCCTGTTTCTGAAAGCAACCCTGTGATGTAGATTAGGTTGAGTGTGTGAGAGAGAGACTGACCCTCTCGAGTCACCCCATGAGCTTCATGGTTGAAGGGAGATTTGAACCCAAGCCCAGTCTGGCACTCTGTACCTCACTGCCTCTGAGATAAACAGAATCCCACCTCTCCATGGTCTGTAGGGCTCCCTCTTGGGGTTGGGAGGTTGGGCAGAATGGCACAGGGGACAACGCTGTTTTTCAAGGCTTCTGAGTACACGTCATGCCGGCAGTTTCAGCGCGTAGCTATGTTGGTCTGCGGCAGAAGGGCTGGATTCGAGTCCAGGAGCACTCTAGAATCCAACAAGATCTTCAGGGCATGAGCTTTCAAGAGTCAAAGCTCCCTTCATCAGATACAAAGGGAGTTTTGGCTCTCGAAAGCTTATACCACGAAAATCTTGTTGGTCACTGAAGTCTTAGTGGACTTTGTCACACTGTCAGGGGACCAGGAAGGGCCTTCTGCTGGCTGCCACCACTCTGGTAAAGGTCTGTCTGGGCACCCAAGAGCACCCACCCACCTATTTCCTTCTTAACAAAACCTTTTAATCTGTGACCAAAGAGATGTGAGGACCCAGGCTGTTTAGCAATAACAAGTTTATGATAAGTGCTCAAAAACAAGCGGTTTGTTCGAACTTTTTAGTGCAACAGTGAATATGAAAACAGTATAGGTTGGTACAAAGAAATTCCATCTAATGCTCAAGACTCGCTGCCCCCCCTTTGGGTGAGGGATCTCTGGCCAGGCCTGTTTATGCTTTCCTCCCAGGTCCCACCCCTCAGCCAGTTTTCCCTCCAAAACTGCTGCCGCCCAATCGGAGACACAGAAGGTAGGCCCTGTAGCTACTCCCACACAGGCTTCTCTGGAGCCTGTAGGCCTCACTAAGCCTAGGATCATGACAGACTCAAATGTAGTTAGGGCTGCCAGGTCTGGCTCAAGCAATATCTGGGGACTTTGGGGGTGGAGCCGGGAGCCAGGTTCTGACAAGCACAATTGAACTCTGAAGGGTGTTTTGGCCGTCATATTTAAAGGGTCCACACGCCTTTTAAATGCCTTCCCTCCATTTGGAAATAATGAAGGATAGGGGCACTTTCTTTGGGGCCCCAATCTTTTCAAAATGGGGTGGGGTAGAGGAGAGGTATGAGATCCTGTGTTGAAATTTTGGTGCCTGCACCTCAAAAAAACAGCCCCCTAAGAGCCTCAAATACCCACAGATCAATTCTCCATAATACCAATCTCTATAGGGTATAACGGAGTGCCCAGCAGACATTTCCCTCCCCACTAGGGTTGCCAATCCCCAGGTGGGGGCAGGGGATCCCCCGGTTTGGAGGCCCTCCCCCCGCTTCAGGGTCGTCAGAAAGCGGGGGGAGGGAAGGGAAATGTCTACTGGGAATTCTGTTATTCCCTATGGAGATTTATTCCCACAGAAAATCAAGGAGAATTGATCCACGGGTATCTGGGGGGACTGCTTTTTGGGGTAGAGGCACCAAATTTTCAGTATAGCATCTAGTGCCTCTCCCCAAAATACCCCCCAATTTTCAAAAGGATTGGACCAGGGGGTCCGATTCTATAAGCCCCAAAAGAAGGTGCCCCTATCCTTCATTATTTCCTATGGAAGGAAGGCATTGAAAAGGTGTGCCATCCCTTTAAATGTGATGGCCAGAACTCCCTTTGGAGTTCAATTATGCTTGTCACAGCCTTGATCTTTGCTCCACCCCTAATGTCTCCTGGCTCCACCCCCAATGTCTCCTGGCTCCACCCCCAAAGTCCCCAGATATTTCTTGAATTGGACTTGGCAACCCTACTCCCCACCCCCCACTTTCTGATGACCCTGAAGCAGGGGGAGGGCCTCCAAACGGGGGGATGCCCTGCCCCCAGCTGGGGATTCAGCAACCAGAGTGATACCCGGGAAGGGGGAAGGCACCATGCCCCACCAAATTCAAAAACAATCAGAAACCTCGAAATATCAAAAATATCCATTTCTTACACAATATTCCTATACGCAATATATTCATGCAGAAACAGTTATAGGAATATTTTGTAAGAAATGGATATTTTTGATATTTCGAGGTTTCTGTTGATTTTTGAATGTGGTTGACATTTTGCATGGCAGCTTGCCTCCTCGCCTTCCCAACTGGGGCTCAGCAACCTTAAATGTAGTTACACCAGCATTTCTCAAATACAAGCCTGCCAGGTGAGACAGGTACAAGAAGAGGCGTGGAGATGCTTAGTCCTTTCTCTGTTTGCCATTGCTTTGCTGTTAATGGGATGTCCTGATTGTGTACCCCCACATGGGTTTTTTTAGATTGAGGGGATTAAAAATGGTAAAAAAAACAGTAAAACCATCAGGCTTGTAGGGGATATTTGTAAGGAATGGTGGGTGACTGGACAGTGAATGGGTTGTACCTTCTCACCCCTCTCCTTTACAACCCCACCACCATCACCTTAGTAAACAGAGAAAACAAGATGAGGAAGCCAGATCTTCCTGCATACAGGGGTAGTTAGTTCTACCTAAGGTTGAATTGCTACCAAAAATTAAATTTTAAGAATATTGGTTGTGACTGTTTTTTCTTTCATAGCTCATAATAAGGGTGGGAATGTTACCAACGAGAGAAAATATCAGGTGCTCTTGACATTTTTTAAAAAAAATTGATTTGTGTCTATCGGTAGAGCCATGCACGCACGGCAAAGATGTACATAGCAGTTCCATGCCTCCCACAACTTGGATTGGGACTGCAGCATTTGGGGAAACAGTACTCAAGCCATAAGAACATAAGAAACATAAGAGAAGCCATGTTGGATCAGACCAATGGCCCATCCTGTCCAACACTCTGTGTCACTCAGTGGCCAAAAACCCAGGTGCCATCAGGAGGTCCATCAATGGGGCCAGGACACTAGAAGCCCTCCCACTGTTGCCCCCCCAAGCACCAAGAAGAGAGAACATCACTGCCCCAGAGAGTTCCACCAATACCCTGTGGCTAATAGCCATCCCTTGCCACATGTATGGTATGCCATTTTCCTAACCTAAAATGGATATGGGGAGCCGCTACATATCCCAATGGGGATACTACATGCACTGATAGCCACATGTATGTGTCAATCCCCAGTGAGGGATTATAGATGCTCCTTGGTGCCATTTCAGGTCATGAAAAAAGCAGAGGGCGGGGCTTAAGTACTATCGCCTCACCCATTGCCATCCTGACCCAAATCATCCCCCCACCCCCGGCATTGCCTGGGAAGCACAGAACTCCAGAAGTCGTTTTTGTACCATGCAAATTGTATGATTTTGGTACGTACAGGACTGTTTGTAACTTTGAGGACAAGCTTTTCAGAAGGAATGAGTTAGCTAGAAATACAGGTGCTGTTGAGGCATATTCTCCCATCCCCCCTTCCGTTGGCCTGAGCGACGGGGGGGCAACCAATGCAAATGTGAGCAATAAACATAATGCCTCCCTTAAAATGGTGCCTCTGGTTTAATGCGACATCCAACTGCAGTGTATCTACAACTATTGCTGCAATTTAAAGCAGGGAGCCATCACCCTCGGTCTTCTTAAAGGATAATAACTGAGACCGATTCTCCACTAGTCTTATGCCGCTCTCACGCTCCTCTTCTCCGTGGGGCTTCCGTCAGATTTCACACTATCTGCCCTGAGGCTGCAACTAGCTCCGCCTTTTTCGCACGCCAAACAGAAACTGGTTTTTAGAGGATCTTGTTTGCTGCGCCAAAGAAGGGGAGTTGCAGCCCCAGGGCAGATCGTGTGAAATCCGACAGAAGCTCCGTGAAGAAGAGGCGAGTGAGAGCGGCATAAGGCTAGTGGGGAATTGGTCTGAGTCATTCAAGAGGGCTTTTCTATGCAGGCAATAGAATTGCACTGTATAAAATGAACTCACAAAGCTACTTGGAGATATTATTAGGGACTGTAGTCTATACTACGGTGTTCAGCTTGCTGAAACTAGGATCCTTCTATGGGATTTAGAGTCATGTTAACCCTTATGGTTTGCTCCAGTTCTGTTTTTGGATTTCTGATTGGTTCTACAACCCTAATCCTATTGCATTGTTTACTGCCTTGCATTGTTTATTGCATCAGAGAGCCAGGTTTGATTCCCTACTCCTCCACATGCACCTGCTGATGTGACCTTCAGTCAGTCACAAGTCCTGTCAGAGCTATTCTCTCAAGAGCAGTTCTCTCAGAGCTCTCTCATCCCCACCTACCTTACAGGGTATCTGTTGAGGGGAGGGAAAGGAAAAGGAGATTGTAAGCCACTCTGAGACTCCCGAGTGAAGCGTAGGGTATATATCCAATTTCTTTTTCTACTTAACATCTTCGCTTGTTGATTATAGGGACTCATTCTGCATAATCCACCTTGAGTCCAAGGAGTGGACTATAAATAATCTAAATAAAGGACTTTTGCTAGGCTGAAGGAGATAGTAGAACCACAGGCACCCAGTACTGTGCAAATTGGTCAAAGTAGGTGCACAATGCTCCCAACTACATTGATAGCAAATGCAGTCTCATCATGGGTACATACTCAGGTTATTTGCTCCATCTTGGATGCTGCTGAAAAACAGGCCTTTCCTGCTTGCCCATAGCATCCTGGTGCTTTTGTGCACATCCTGGGTTTCCCAAACCTGCTTCATTGCAGTATTTTGGACAAAGATGACAGCAAAGATGGGGTGGCACCAATACAGACAGGTGATTCTCCTGCCCACAACAGCGCCATTTTCTCTTCCCCACCTCCCTGCTGTATACGGTTTCCCACACACGGGGTTTTTTAAAATATAAATTAAACATGGAGTTTCTATCACCTTCTGTATAGTCATTTTTGTTGTTGCTGAGATTAGTGCCTTTCCCCTTGTATCTCTGCAATAGAAAGGGGCAAGAGATTTTTAAGATATTCAACAGTTGATTTTTTAAAAAAAATGAAAAAGCTGCTGCTGGGGGGAGGCAGGAGTGGCTGCTGGCAGAGGACTGGGGCACAGAAAATCACACCTTCCCCATACCCAACTTGCAAAGGCTGTTTCCAATTCCTGGACAGGGAGAAGAAGAACTGCAGCTGTTTCCCCACGATAAACAGACCCCTTTGTCCAGAGTCCCTAAAACCACAACTGCAAACAGAAGTTGAACTAACGGACCAGCTGGGATTTGAAGTGGGCTGACAGGGCAGCTGCATTTATTTGCCTCCCCCCCCTCTCCTTTTCATCATTTGTACACACAGATGCAAGTCGCTGGTTGTCCACAAGAGCAGCCAAGCTAGATCACAGAATAAAACCCTGTTTAGAACCACCATGGATATATTTGCTTGTCTGGCACAGCATTCCCCTCTCAATCAATAAGACACTCCAAGCCCAGACTGAGAGCTATTCTTTACAGCAGGACGCATGCCACAGCATAGCTGGGATTGGCCAGTTCCCTAGTTAATACAGCCCTCAAGCTCTCTGCAAGTATTCACGCTGGTTTCCTGTAACAGGTGGACTGCCCTCTGCCCCTCTTGTATGCCTTCTCTGCTCTTAGAAGACCTTGTTAGTGAGATAGTTTTAGACAACCATGTGGTGATGTTGCCTTCGCAGCCCCACTGAGTAGCCTCAGACCAAGCCAAGGACAGCGGGGGGTCCAATTCTTTGAGCTCCAAAAGAAGGTGCCATTATCCATCATTTCCAATGAAGGGAAGGCATTTAGAAGGTGTGCAGTCCCTTTAGATGCGATGGCCAGAACTCCCTTTGGAGTTCAATTATGCTTGCCACAACCTGGCTCCACCCCCAAAGTTTCCTGGCTCTACCCCCAGTGTCCTGGCTCCACTCCTCCCAAGTCCCCAGATAGCTCTTGAATTGGACCTGGCAACTCTAGACAGCAGACTCTGCTGGTAGTAAACATCATGGCCTCACAACTTTACGCAGGTCACTAAGCAAGACCATAGCTTGAGGGTAACTGTGCTAACATTTTCAGAAGTACAGGCTCTTTAAGGGCATTTCTTCCTTCTAGCCCAGGGGTCTCCAATCTTTTTGAGCCTGCCAGCACCATGGGAATTTTGACACAGCCACAAAATGGCCACCACAGGCCAAACCAGCCACAAAATGGCTGCTGCAGTTTACCTTCAGCCAGACAGTGAAAATCCTTGTGCAGTAGTAGCAGCTGAAAGCCAGTTTGTTGTAGTGGTTAAGAGCAGTATTTCCTCTTAGCTGAATTGGTGTGAGCTAGTTCAGTTTTTTAGCCTTTGGCTCACACATTTTTCTCTTAGCTCAGGAAAAATGGCCTCAGAGCAAACTGATTTATGCTGCAGCTCACAACTTGAATGCCAGCAGATCACAAAGTAGAATTTTTGCTCGCAAGACACCAGGGGTGAGGAATATCTGTCCCAAGGGCCATTTATGGCCCTTGGGAATTGCTGGGCCAAGCAGAGCCATGTGGCAGCCTCCCTAAGGCCTGGCCAGTCAGCCAAGATCGCTTCAGGGCCTGGAAAAGTCACTGTCACAGTTAAGTTTTCCCCTCATTTCTTTATTTCACTTTGTTTCTTCTCATTTCTTTGTTTCCCTTAATTCCTCTTTCTTCCCCCTCCCCTTCCTTCCCTTTTCTTCCCCCATTTCTTTATTTCCCTTTTTTCCCATTTATTCTCCACATTTATTTCCCTTCATTCCCCCCATTGCTTTGTTTCCCTTTCTTTTCATTTATCTTCCCCACACTTCTTTATTTCACTGTCTTCTCTTTCTTTCCCCCATTTATTTCCCTTTATTACTCTTTCTTCCCCCCAAAATTCATTCCCCTTTCTTCCTCTCTCTCTCTGAAACCTGAGTGGTGGGCATTGTGAAGGACTGCTGTTGGGGTATGTGGGTGCCTTTAAAGGTCTGCTAAGAGCAGCTGTAGTTTCTGCATAAAGGGAGAGAGGGAGGGGTGGCAGGCGTGGGGGGTGGGAGCCACCTTCTACCAGTTCAGTTTGCACTTGATTATCCCAGATGATGTGGCCTAATATGCTAATGAGTGTATGACCTAATATGCTAATATTAGGGGATGTGGTATAATATGGTGATGAGTTCCTGCTGGGCTTTTTCTACAAAAGAAGCCCTGGACCTAGGCATTTGCCTACGGCGGCAGACCAGGGTTTATGTGTACCAAATTATACTCTCCCCACATGACTTCAATAGAAAAACAATGATTTGCATTAATTTCGCCAGCCTGAATCTGTCTCCCTCAGCAGAGCACTGTTATTTGATAATTTTGTAGACATTTGCCTACGGCGGCAGGCCAGCTTGTGTGTGCCCCAAAGTACACTCTCCCCACATGACTTCAATAGAAAAACAATGATTTGCATTAATTTTGCCAGCCTGAATCGGTCTCCCTCAGCAGAGCACTGTTTTTTGGTAATTTTGTATGGCCCACAAATGATGTTATAAATATCCAAATGGCCCCTGTCACCCCTGGCTTAGAGCACTGGTTAAGACCGGTGGGCTCTCCTTCCCACTCTACATGGCCCTGGGCCAGCCACAGTTCTCTCAGCCCTGCCTACCTCACAAGGCATCTGCTGTGGGGAAAGGAAGGGAAGGAGATTGTCAACTACTCTGAGTGAAGAGTGGGGTATAAATCCAATCTCTTCTCTTCTCCAAAGCAGTGTTTTTAAAAATTTGCACAAATCTCCAACGGCCAATCAGAAGCCTTGCTGGGCAAAAGCCCCAGCCTCCTCTAGCCATCTCAAAAGAGCAGCGCATAACAGAAAGACAGGACAGGCTGTTTTGAAGAACATGCCTGAGTTTATTCGACACCGAAACAAGACTGCAGGAACACCCATCAGAATTTGAGCGCTTTGATTTTGAAGTCGCCTTCCACAGAGAGGAAATGTATCTTCTCCAGGCCCAGCCGGTTGGGGAAAGAGATCTCTTGACCTTCGGCCAGCTTCACTTTCAGCTCAGAAGCATCAAAGGAGACTGTGACCTGGGAACACAAGAATAGGGTTGTTACGTGACCAGCTCGGAATGCAAAATTCCCAGCTCAGAACGCAGCAGCATTTGAAAACTTAAGGTTAGATTTAAGCCCCTCCCATGTGTAACAACCCCCCTCTCATCCATCTCTGGCTCATGTCTAGGGCAGAGCCATGGCATACTTATATATCCCACTTCTCTCCCCTATGAGGAAAACAAAATAGTTATAACAGTGTTCTCTCCCCCACTGTTATGTATGTGGATACATGTGTTACCAAATGGTGTTCCTGCCTGGCTCTTGCCTGGAGAGCCAGTTAGGTGTAGTGGTTAAGTGTGTGGACTCTTATCGGGGAGAAACGGGTTTGATTCCCCACTCCTCCACTTGCACCTGCTGGCATGGCCTTGGGTCAGCCATAGCTCTAGCAGAGGTTGTCCTTGAAAGGGCAGCTGCTGTGAGAGTCCTCTCAGCCCCACCCACCTCACACGGTGTCTGTTGTGGGGGAGGAAGATAAAGGAGATTGTGAGCCGCTCTGAGACTCTTCGGAGTGGAGGGCGGGATATAAATCCAATATCTTCTTCTTCTTCATTGGAGCCTGAAGGACTGAGTTTGGGGACTTAGGAACAATGGGCAGTAGGATCCAAATCCTAACTGCTCTGCTCCAATCACAGGCCCCCTGCTGGTTTGAATGACCCAATAACGTGCTAGCACGGGAACCCAGTGTTGTATATAGTTGGCCCAGTGGGCCCCGTTCGTCAGTTTTGTTAGTGCAGCCACCTACCACGCTGTACTCACGAAAGAGCTTGCTATCACTACCAGCTCGCCTCTTCAATGCCTAAGAACCCACTATATTATACCCACGCATACACCCCATTTTTTACAACCATCCTATGAAACTACAAGAAAGCTATTGGCCCCAAATCATCCAGCAAGGCTCCATGACGGAGCAGGAGGATTAACTCGGATTCTAATCCAACATCCCGCACAAGACAAAATGGCCTCCCTTTCAAAAGCACAGTGCGCTGGAGAGCCCCAGAGAAAGAGGGGGAATGTTCGGCTGGATTCCTCGCCACGCCCTCACCTCTGCTTTCTCGCCCTGCTGAAAAGGGAAGGTGCTCTCTCGCTGCTCCTCCCCCCAAACCCCGTCACGCATGGAGTTGAGCACGATGGTGTTCACGTCCCCGTGACAGTCAAAGCGCGGATTGAAGTGGAGCAGCAGGTTCTCGCTGTCTTGCCCAACATTCACCACAAACCTGAGGAAAAAAACGCACAGAGAACGTCAACAGCAGTGACCATGCAGCCACTGCCACTGTCCCCCCGCTACTACAGACAAATGCATTTCGGTCAGCTTTCTGCACTTGACAAATCTGGTTTCTTTCAACTTGTAGCTTATGGCTACAGAGTCACAAAGGAAGGGCACTTACTTTAAGGAATAAATGCAGAAGAAGAAGATGGTACCGGATTTATACCCCACCCTTCACTCTGAATCTTAAAGAGTCTCAGAGCAACTTACAATCCCCTTTCCTTTCCCCACAACAGATACTGTGAGGTAGGTGGAGCTGAGAGAGCTTTGAGAGAACTGTTCTTGAGAAGAAGATATTGGACTTATACTCCATGCTTCACTCTGAATCTCAGAGCAGCTCACAATCTCCTTTACCTTCCTTCCCCACAACAGACTCCCTGCAAGGTGGGTGAGGCTGAGAGAGCTCACCCAGAAGCTGCCTTTTCAAGGATAACTCCTGCGAGAGCTATGGCTGACCCATTCCAACAGCTGCAAGTGGAGGAGTGGGAAATCAAACCTTGGTTCTCCCAGATAAGAGTCCACACACTTAGCCACTATACCAAACTGGCTCTCAATGCGCCAATTTATTTACTTCATTTATATCCCACTTTTCTCCCGCTGGGGGAATCCAAAGCAACTTCCATCCTTCTCTCCTCCATTTTATCTTCACAACAGCCCTGTAAGGTAGGTTAAGAGTGTGACTGGCCCAAGGGCACCTGGCAGACTTCAAACCTGGCTCTCCCAAATCCTAGCCTGACACTTTAACCACTCACCACACTGACTTTGCCCTAACTATACAGGCTTTTTGCCCCTCTCAAATTTGGTGAGTTCCTGGGAGATTTTAGGCTAGATCTCCCAAAATGGAAACAGCAGATGAGGGGGGGGCAACATCTGTGCCTTCTTCTGTGGGGCAAACACCTGTGCAAAGGGGCTGTTGGAAGGTGGGGGAAGGTAGAGCCCCCTTTTCCCAGTGCCTCAACCTTAAAGAGGGTGCTGTAGCTGCTACTGAGCAAGAACGATGCGCAGGAGAACCGCTTTTGAAGAAAGGATCTCACCTAATTTACCTAGGGGGTTTGCACTGATCCCACGCATGCAGCAACGCTGGGAGAACCCATTTTGATTCCCCACTCCTCCACCTGCAGCTGCCAGAATGGCCCTGGGTCAGCCATAGCTCTCAGAGCTGTACTTGAAAGAGCAGCTTCTGCCAGAGCTCTCTCAGCCATACTCACCTCACAGGGAGGAGGAAAGTAAAGGAGATTGTGAGCCACTCTGAGATTCAGAGTGAAGGGCAGGGTATAAATCCAATATCATCTTCTAGGTTGGAAACTACCTAGAGATTTTCAGGGGGGACTTCAATGGGGTAGAATGCCATTGAGTCCATCTTCCAAAGCATCCATTTTCTCAGGGGAACTGATCTCTGTTGTTGGAAGAGAGAAAGATGCAAATCACTTTGGGAGCCCATTGGCAGGATATAAATAAGCCACCAGTCTACATTAGATGCTTAGACCAACACATCGCGCTCTCTTATTCACGAATAACTCAGGAAGGCAGAGCCAACGGAGACAAAGAGAAGAACAATCGCCATTGCCAGCCAGTGGAGAGCATTTTCAAGTGAATGAAAAAAAACCCCTGCCTGCCATGCCTCGATATGGAGGCGCCCACCAGCCTCCTCTGCCCAGGGCGGGTTCTCCTCCCCTTCTCCATTTACCCTTTGGCATCCGGCAAGACTTTCCCCTTTACTTGGACGCTGTCTCCGGCCTGGAGCTTGAGCTGAGTCGCAGTCAGTCCCTGGAGAAAGGAGGCCAAGCACAGGTTAGGTCAGGATCAATGTTCCCTCTAAGCCAGGGGTGTCAAACTCATTTGTTATAAAGGCCAGATCTGACATAAATGAGACCTTGTTGGGCCGGGCCATGTTGGGCTGATGTTAGCACCCATTGGTCTTAAGGATGCTTTCTTTGTATTTCTCCCATGGGATCCAGGGAACTGGGCAAAGGAAGCTCTGGCTCTTTCCTTCCTTCCCCAGGGGATGAGCCTCAGCCAATAGAAGGAAGAGAGGCTTGGCTCAGTAGCTCTGCTGTGCAAATGAGCAAGCCTTGCAAAGCAAGCTGTTATGCAGAAGGAAGCAAGAGAGAGGGAGAAGAAAGCAGATGACAGTCGGTTGCTCGGGGGCCTGATAGGAGCCCTCTAGGGGCCTGATTTGGCCCCCAAACTGCATGTTCGACACCCCTGCTCTAAGCTGTGGAATCTTGCGAGCAAAAATTCTACTTGGTGAGCTCCTGTCACTAAAGTTGTGAGCTACTGCAGAAATTATTGTGCTCTGGGACCATTTTTCCTGAGCTAAGACCAAAATGTGTGAGCTAAAAATCTGTAAGCTTGCTCACACTAAGCTTTAGAGGGAACACTAGCCGGGAGACATTTGGGGGAGAATATGAACGACTCTCGTCTCCCCTCACTGCCTTTGCAGTCGCTCTCAAGAGCCAACAACCACTGCCCAGAGGCCTGGAAATCAACAGAGCCTCTGGTTCTTAGAAGTCCCTTAGGCCAGGAAGGTTTCTGCAGACTCCATAACTGAAGCTGCTTGCCTTCCTCTGCCCTGTCTTTCTTCACAGCTGAGCAACAGTCACTTTTTAAGAAGTCAAAGTCTTTGGTATGCAGCCAAGAAAGCCCATGGAGCCCAATAGAGGCAGCTTTGCCACTGGTCTCATTGCTAGGTTAAAAGAACTCAGCAGATACAGAGACAGGTCAGCTTCACAAGCAGCCAGGGATCATCAGTGAAGTTCTGAGCAGGCAGAGGGGCAACAGACACCTCCAGGGCTTTTTAGGTAGCAGAACTCCTTTGCATATTAGGCCACACACCCCTGATGCAGCCAATCCTCCTGGAGCTCACAGTAGGCTCTGTAAGAAGAGCCCTGCAAGATCTTGGAGGATTGGGTACATCAGGGGTGCGTGGCCTAATATGCAAAGGAGTTCCTGCTACAAAAAAAGCCCTGGGCACCTCCAGCAGTCTCCTTTGCAGATCCAGATTCCGCAGTTTATAATCCCCATACTCCTTTTTACTTTCCCAGCATTCACTGCATCTGCATTTGTTTACTAACATGTATCTTTTCCTCTTCCCAGTATTCACTGCTCCTGCCATTCACTATGCACCTTCTCCCCTTCCCAGCATTCGCTGCTCCTGTTTGCCATGCACCTTTCCCCCTTCCCAGCATTCACTGCTCCTGCATTTGCTATGCACCTTCTCCCCTTCCCAGCATTCATCGCTCCCACATTTACTAACCCTGTACCCTTTTCCCTTGCCAGGATTCATTTCACCTGCAGATTCAAGTTCAGTAGCGCCTTAGAGACCAGCAAGATTTTGGGGCTGTAAACTTTCAACAGTCACAGGTCTCTTCATCAAACACAGGTAGGAACAGAGATCACTGATCTCACACCTCGCCTACAAACCACGAAAAATGGTGAAAGGGGTTCCTTGTCTCCACGAGGGGAGAGGCACCGTTATCTTTGACCAGCTGTGCTTTCAAGAGCAGCCTGGTACAGAACTGCAGCAGGAGACACTTTTCCCCATCGCATTTTCTCCATGCCCGGAACAATTCTTCCTCCTTAAAATGCTAGATACCACCACCAAGATGCTCAGCCAGTCACCAAGGATAACACAGGTACAGCAGGGGTCCCCAACCTCTGGGCCATGGACCGGTACCTGGTCCATGGCCTGTTAGCAACCGGGCTGTGAGTTGTATAATTACTTCATTATATATTTATTGATTTGATTTATATCCCACCCTCCCTGCCAAAGCAGACTCATATTACAATGTAGTAATAATAATGACAACTTTGCATTTATATCCTGCTCTCCACTCGTAATTTCAGAGTCTCAGAGCGGCTTACAATCTCCTTTACCTTCCCTCCCCACAACAGACACCCTGTGAGATGGGTGGGGCTGAGAGAGTTCTTACAGCAGCTGCCCTTTCAAGGACAACTCTAGGAGAGTGCTATGGCTGACCCAAGGCCATTCCAGTAGCTGCAAGTGGAGGAGTGGGGAATCAAACCCGGTTCTTCCAAATAAGAGTCTGCACACTTAACCACCACACCAAACTAATAGAAATAAAGTGCATTATTGTATCATTCTGAAACCATTGCTTCCCCACCCCCTTCCAGCCCCTGGAAAAATTGTCTTCCACAAAACCGGTCCCTGGTGCCAAAAAGGTTGGGGGACCACTGAAGTAGAGAACATAAGGGATATGTCATCTGTTATATCTAAACAATGGTAACGTTTATTGTAAACATCTAAAAAGTATTAGAAGTTTCAACAACATTCAAAAAGAGTCAGTGGCAAAGATTAACACATTCCAGACATTCCACAACAAAGACTCATTTACTGAAAGCACACAGAAAGGTGTTCTTAAAGACACCATGCAACATAAAGCTTCCTCACATGAAAAATGCTCCTAACACCAAGTCCACAAAAAGATCCTTACAGGATTCCAATCGCAAGTAAGGAAATATTTAATAATATCCACAGAAAGCCCCTCCACACTGACCGGTGTCCCCCATTTCCTTGCTGGCTTTAAACGGAACCAATCGTTCTTGTTGCTTTCGCCCTAGGCAGAAGCTCCCATTTTCTACTCGGGGGCTGCACTCTTACGCAGGGAGTCCCTCTCCTTTTCGTCAGTCACCAAGGCTGGCACAGCAGGGGCGTGGCACTTACATGCTGGCTTCTCTCCCTCTGGAAACCAGCTTGCTTCCGCCCAAGCGCACCCTGTCAAAGGATGAGGGCAAGCGGCTCCCTGAATACAGTCCTAGCTCAGACAACCTTGCTGTTAAACCAGGGCTCTTCCCAGGGTTGCTGTGCAATTCCTGGAGATTTGAAGGTGAAGCCTAGGGAGGGAAGGGAGCGCAGTGGGATATAATGCCACAGATGCCACGTTCCAAAGAAGCCATCTTCTTCAGGGGAATTGATCTCTATAGCCTGGATGTTGAGATCTACAGGCTCCCCCTGGAGGTTGGCAAGCCCCACTCTTCCCCACCCATGGAAAGATCAAGCCCAGCTGCGAGGTTTAGGTATGCAAAGGCAATTATTACCCATAGCTGTGAAGCTCTAGTTTCTCAACCCTGTCCTGCTTTTGGACAGCTGCAAGAACAGCTACACAATCCCCCCCAAAAGCAGCAGGCCCCGGAATCATCATCTTGAATACAAGGAATGCAGTGCCCTGAGCTATTCATCTGCACAAGCTGTTGCTCCACATTCTCAGTGTCTCCTTCTTGTACAGCCCAGCAGGTCTTTAATAGCTTGGTCTGATCAGCACCCAAAAAGAAACTGCTTGGGTTTTATGGTCAAGAGCTGAGCCTTTAACTTCCATCCAAGAACAATCATCAGTTGATTTTTGCCCTTTAGAACTACAGAACTTGTAGTCTTCAAAGGGGAGAGGGAGGTAAGGACACGATGCTTGCACTCTGGCTCAATTTCCACCACATTTATTTGCAATCTCTTCTCTAGTTAAATAGTTATCATCATCTGGCATTGTGTGTAGTATCACCAGGAGATCCAAAAATCATCTGGCAGCCAGAAGTTCTAGCTCTGTGTGCATTACGCACCATCAGGGGGGGGTTGTAGAAAAAGCCCAGCAGGAACTCATTTGCATATCAGGCCACAACCCCTGACATTACCATTGCTTCGCGCAGGACTTTTTAAAATAGAAAAATCCCAGCAGGAACTCATTTCCTTATTAGACCACACCCTCTGATGCCAAGCCAGCCATTCCTGCTCAAAAAAGCAAAAAGCCCTGTGCACCATTAGGTGGCAAGCTAGACTTCTTATTTTTTTAAGGCAAGAGACATTTCAGAGGCAGTTTGCCATTGCCTGGCTCTGCGTCACACCCCTGGTATTCCTCGGGGGTCACCCTTACAAACACTAGCCAAGGCTAACCCCCTGCTTAGCTTCCGAGATCTGACTAGCATAGGCTAACCAGGGTCAGCGCAACTAAACGGTAAGAAGTCAGCACTATTCAACACGGCCAACACCAACCAGACAGGGCCTTTTTTTGGAAGAGAAAGCCCAGTAGGGACTCATCTGCATATTAGGCCACACCCCCTGATGCCAAGCCACCCAGAGACGCATTCCTGCTCAAAAAAGCCCCTGCAACCAGACAGCCTGCATATTCAAACCTGCAAATTTCAAATCCTTCCTCCAAAAAAAAAAAAAAGTACCAAGTACTCAAAAAAGGTGAGCATTAAAAAAAAAAGGTTGCAAAAGGCAGCCCAAGTACTTGTAGCTAACCAGAAAACAAACTAGCCTTGACAGAACAAAGCAGGAGTCAAGTGGTACCTTTAAGACCAACCAAGTTTTATTCAGAACGTAAGTTTTTGTGTGTGTGCTAAAAACACACTTCTTCAGGCGAGGAGGGTCAGGTACAGTGGTCTGATCCCCTCGTCTGAAGAAGTGTGTTTTTAGCACACGAAAGCTTACGTTCTGAATAAAACTTGGTTGGTCTTAAAGGTGCCACTTGACTCCTAATTTGCTCAACTGCTTCAGATCAACACGGCTGCCCACTTGGATCTAGCCTTGATAGAAGCAAGTGACACATTGACCAACTTTTGGCTAGCACAACTTCATTCCCCTGGCTCAAAAAGTCCCAGTCCCCCACGGCTCCCTGCACTAACTCAGCCTCCCAGACTCACACTTTCCATGCTGCAGCCCTGTAGCAAAACCTCCAGCCCGCAAACCCGATCTCAGCTCACTTATGACTCAGCAGAAAGAGCCCCCCGCGGACTTTAAATAGCTGGGAAAACTGCATCACGTGGCACAGAAAGGCTTGCTGCGATTGGCGGGTCAGCTCCCATCTCCGGCAGGGCAGCCCCAGAGGGGAAGAAACGAGGTCAGTTCCCTCAAAGGCAATGAATGGGCTCCACCGATGATAGGAGGTAGCAGCTGCGGCTGTTATTTTTTTGCAATCGATAGTTGCAGCAGCCGCCGCCGCGGCCTTCGGGCTGGCCTGGCACTCCTCGTGGCGTTTGTTCATTGTTTCCTTGAGCTGGGTTGCAGGCTGGGGGAGCCGTAAATCAATAAAAGGGAGAGAGAAAAATAGCACTTCTCAGATGCAAATCTCGTTCTTTGGCCTTGGTGAGGGCAAGGGCTGGAGGCAAGAGGAGATCACATCTGTGCTTTGCAGGGATTGGCCCCAGAAATCAGGCCTTGGACAGTCCAGAGTCCAAAACAGAGGCCTCTCTGAGAATCACAGCTCATCTGCAGACTGCAATCAGTTCCCCCTAGAAAAAAATGGCTGCTATGGACAGGGCTGTAGCCAGCAGTGGGGACCCAGGGCTGGTGCCCCCTATAGAATCTGCATCCCCCCTACCCAATCTTCGGCTCGGTGTAGTGGTTAAGTGCAAGGACTCTTATCTGAGAGAACCAGGTTTGATCCCCCACTCCTCCACTTGCAGATGCTAGGATGGCTTTGGGATGGGTCAGCCATGGCTTTCACAGAGTTGTCCTTGAAAGGGAAGCTTCTGGGAGAGCTCTCTTAGCCCCACCCACCTCACAGGGTGTCTGTTGCTGGGGGGGGGGGAGAGAAGGGGAAATTGGGTGGGGTGATGCAGATTCTATAGGGTGCATTGGCCCTGGGCCCCCTCTGCTGGCTACAGCCCTGACTATGGAGGGTGGCTTCTGTGACCTTGCACCCACCCAAGGGGGAGGGACTGTGGCTCAGTGGTAGAGCATCTGCTTGGTAAGCAGAAGGTCCCAGGTTCAATCCCCGGCATCTCCAAAAAAGGGTCCAGGCAAATAGGTGCGAAAAACCTTAACTTGAGACCCTGGAGAGCCGCTGCCAGTCTGAGAAGACAATACTGACTTTGATGGACCAAAGGTCTGATTCCCTATCGTTATTTCTAATGGAGGGAAGGCATCTAAAAGTCGTGAGGTCCCTTTCAATACGATGGCCAGACCTCCCTTTGGAGTTCAATTGTGCTTGTCACACCCTTGCTCCTGGCTCCCCACCCCCCGCAGTGTCTCCTGGCTCCACCCCCAAAGTCCCCAGAGATTTCTTAAACTGGACCTGGCAACCCTACCACTGAGGTCCCTCCCCAACCCCAAACGTCCAGAAATTTTCCAACCCTGAGTTGCCAACCCTGCCTCAGACTGCAGCGCAGAGATCGATTCTCCTGGAGCAAACGGCTGCTTTGGAGGGTGAACTCTATGGTATTATACCCCACCATTGTCTCTCCTCTCATAAGGCTGCCAATTTCCATCTGGAGCCTGGAGATTTCCAGGAATTATAACATCTCCAGATTAGGGGGATCAGTTCCCCTAGAGAAAATGGCAGCTGGGGTGTGTGTGTGGACTTTATGGCATTATTCCAAGCTAGGGTTGCCAGCCTCCAGGTGGGGCCTGGAGATCTGCTTTTACAACTGAGAGCCAGTTTGGTGTTTTTATTTTATTTTATTTATATCCTGCCCTCCCGACCGAAGCGGGCTCAGAGAGCCAGTTTGGTGTAGCGATTAAGTGCACGGACTCTTATCTGGCAGAACTGGATTTGATTCCCCACTCCTCCACTTGTAGCTGCTGGAATGGCCTTGGGTCAGCTACCGCTCCCATAGGAGTTGTCCTTGAAAGGGCAGCTTCTGTGAGAGCTCTCTCAGCTCCTCCCACCTCACAGGGTGTCTGTTGTGAGGGAAGGAGATAAAGGAGATTGTAAGCCGCTCTGAGACTCTAATTTAGAGAGAAGGGCGGGGTATAAATCTGCAGTCTTCTTCATCTCCACCTGGCAGAGATCATTTTCCCTGGGGAAAATGACTGTTTGGAAGGGTGGACTTTATAGCATTGTACCATGCTGAGAACGCCCTCCCCAAACCCCACCCTCTCTGAGCTCCACCCCCAAGTCTCCAGGTCTTTTCCAACACAGACCCGGCAACCCTATTCCAAACTGTGGTCCCTCCCTCCCCAAACTCTCCTCCAGGCTCCATCTCTCAAATCTCCAGGAATTTCTCAAGTGAAGTTGGCAGGTACATTTCTAACATTTAGGGGATTCCTGGTCCTTTAACACAGGCATGTCCAACTTCGAAGTGCTGGTGAACTACCACCATGAAAAAGAGCCAGTTTGGTGTAGTGGTTAAGTGTGCAGACTCTTATCTGGGAGAACTGGGTTTGATTCCCCACTCCTCCACTTGCACCTGCTGGCATGGCCTTGGGTCAGCCATGGCTCTGGCAGAGGTTGTCCTTGAAAGGGCAGCTGCTGGGAGAGCCCTCTCCAGCCCCACCCACCTCACAGGGTGTCTGTTGTGGGGGAGGAAGGGAAAGGGGATTGTGAGCCGCTCTGAGACTCTTTGGAGTGGAGGGTGGGATATAAATCCAATATCTTCTTCTTCTACCACCATGAAAATTAAGTTTCAAATTAGTTTCGAATTAGATTTTAACCCACCATAGTTGTGTTCCACCAACCCACCCCCCTCCATTTACAATGCACCTTCTGTCACTTAGCCTGCATTTCATCCACCAGCTTTTTGAAGTTGGGTGAATATTGTGTGAGGGCCAGTCTCAGGGAATCCTGGAGATGTTCATCTGTCATGTTGGAACGCTGTGTACTCTTTGTCATTTTCAGATGGGAAAATGCAGATTCACACAAATAAGTTGAACCGAAACAGGAGTGTACAGCTTCACTGCATCTTCTCAAGCTGGGGAATTTGTCTCTAGGCACTAGCTTCCAAAACGATTCTTGCTCAGCACGGGTCTTGAGAAAAATGTAATTTTTAAGGGTTACTATTTCGTTTTCAAGAGATGCCTTGTTCAATGAGTAATTTTTACTGATAGCAGCTGCAGTTTCTTTAATGTCCATATCTGCTTTGAATGGGTATGACAAGTACTCCACAACTTTTTCAATTCTTTGGAAGTCACATAATCTTTTTTCGAATTCCTGGATAACAGAGCAGATTTCTGTCACATACTTCTCGTCCTGAAAATCAAAATTTGGATATTGTCCCAGATGGTCCTGCTTATTAGGAAAATGATCAAAAGTGTTGTTTGCAAGGTCAGTCATCATTAGCTCACATTTGCTCTTGTAGGTTGAAACTGTACTCATCATCTCGCCAATGCATTTGTTGTTACCTTGTAGTTCAATGTTCATATCACTTAGTTCGCCTGTAAAGTCAGCGAGAAATGCCAGATCACATAACCACTCCTCATCTTCCAACTCTGTTTTGTCATCTCCCCTCTCCTTCAAAAACCTTCTTATTCCATTCAGCAAATCAAGAAATCTTTGCAGAAATTTGTGCCTACTTAGCCACCTTACATCTGTGTGCAAAATGATTTCCGTTGCCCCTTCATCAAGAGTAAGATTGAAAAGCCATCTTTGACGTGATCTTCCACGAACTGAATTTACAGTTTTGAAAGTGATGTCCATGACAGTCTTTATATTGAGTCTCTTGCTTGCCAAAACTTGCTGGTGCAGTGGTAAGAAAGGAAATCTGGAAAGTCGTCATGCTGTCTAGAGGCCTATGAAACCATTAACCTCACCTGTCATTGCTCTTGCTCCATCAGTAGTGATGGAAACAAGTTTATGCAATGGAAGATTACACTTTGTCACAAAAGAATGGAAACAGTTGAATATTTCCTGACTGGTAGTTCTCCCTTTTAAAGAAATCTTTCCAAGTAGTTCTTTAACACTGAGGTCTTCAAAAACCATCCAGATAAAGACTAGTAATTGGGCTATGTCACTTATGTCTGTAGATACATCCAGTTGGAGTGAGAAAACAACACCAACTGAAACATCCTCCAACAATTGTTCAGTTGTGCCTCCACACCTTTTCTATTCGCCACACAACCGTGTTTCTTGACAATTGTTCATCTTGAACAGCAGCTATGATCTCTTTCTTATTCTTAAATCCTTCAAAAAGATTGTCTGCTGCTTCAAGAAAACAATTTTTTGACAAATTCTCCTTCATTGAAAGGTTTGCATTTCTTTGCGATCAGGTTGCTGACCTTGAAGGATGCCATGGCTTCATTGACCGAATGTGACCTTGGCTTCGCCATCAACTGTTGCTGTGCAGCCAATTTAGATTTAAGTTCTTTGAGCTTCAGTTTACGAATTTCACTTTTGGGTGGAAAATCAGCATCAAACTTATTGCTATGCAGAGCCTTATAATGACGCGCCAGATTACCTGTTTTAGGCAAGGATACAGCGGCGTTACAAAGTACACAACAACACTTGTCTTTCACCATGATGAAGAAGTAGTCCATTTCCCATTCATCATGAAAGTGGTAGGTTTTGCTCTTCTTTGGAACACTCATCTTCGTTATACTGGGGTGGCTGGGGTGCTAAGTTAACACTGGCTGAATCTGGTCCAAAACTGTCATTGTCCCAAAGTATTAAAGATCAACAGGAACTGAAGACCTCTGGATGATGCCAAAACCACACATGCAGTTCTAAAAGTAAAAATAAGAATTCATCATACTGGCACCAATAATCAAATACCACCACACCAAACAATCATCAGAAAAACCCAAACACCTGTCCAGCAAACCATGAGACCAACTGGGGCTGGTGATCTACCTCTGACCCCTCGGCGATCTACTGGTTGGATATACCTGTTGGATATACCTGCTTTAACAGAAGGCTTAGTGGGTGGAAATGGGCAGGTGAAGCTGTTAACGGATTGGAGATCAATCACAGCACCTGATAAATAACAGCCCAGTAAACTTTGTTAAAGAGACAGAACATTGTTTTTCTCCAGGGAGTTGGCAGGCGTTCCAGCTCGCCTGACAGGAAAAGGCCCTGTCTCATTAAGAAAGGCTTAATTGGGTATCATTGATCAGGTGATGTTGCTTATAGCTCCCTGCCCTAGAAAGCATCGGCTGCCCATTTCCACAGTTTGGGCTCCTGTTAAACAGACAGGACATTTTTCTCCTGGCCTGTTCTCCAAAGTAACAGATTCCAAGACCCTTTGCACTCCAATTGGCAGGGTTTTTATTGTAGCAGGAACTCCTTTGCATATTAGGCCACACCCCCTGATGTAGCCTGTCCTCCAAGAGCTTACAGTACTAAGAGCCCTGGACTAAGAGCCCTGTAAACTCTTGGAGGATTGGCTAAATCAGGAGTGTGTGGCCTAATATGCAAAGGAGTTCCTGCTACAAAAAAAGCCCTGCCAGTTGGGAATGTCTGGTTTGCTTTTATGGCTTGGGCTGGTCCTGATTTACTTTGGTGTCCCAAGGGGTGATCTATATGTCCCATTCCAGTCACGCGACTCAAAACCATTACAACCCCTTCTCCACTGCAACATTTCCTTGCCTATGTAAGTGCTGTCAAGTCAAAAGCAATTTACAGTGACCCCCAACAAGGGGTGTTGAAGGCAAGTGAGATGCAGAGGTGGTTTTGCCACTGCCTTCCTCTGCAGAGTCTTCCTTGATGGTCTCCCATCCAAAGCTTATGATGATCCCAGCAAGGGGCTTTCAAGGCTAGTGAGAAGCAAAGTGGTTGGCCATTGCCTTCCTCTGCAGAGTCTTCCTTGGTGGTCTCCCATCCAAGACTTACAGTGACCCCAGTGAGGGGCCTTCAAGGCAAGTGAGAAGCAGAGGTGGTTGGCCATTGCCTTCCTCTGCAGAGTCTTCCTTGGTGGTCTCCCATCCAAGACTTCTGGCAACCCCAGTGAGGGGCCTTCAAGGCAAGTGAGAAGCAGAGGTGGTTGGCCATTGCCTTCCTCTGCAGAGTCTTCCTTGGTGGTCTCCCATCCAAGACTTCTGGCAACCCCAGTGAGGGGCCTTCAAGGCAAGTGAGAAGCAGAGGTGGTTGGCCATTGCCTTCCTCTGCAGAGTCTTCCCTTCCATGTACTGACTGTGCTTAGCTTCCAAGATCTAGCTATACCATGCTGCCTTCCCTCCCAAAGTATCTTTTTCTTTTTTTTGGCCATGAAGTCATAGCTGGTTTATGGTGACCCTGTGAGTTCTTAAGGCAAGAGACAGAGGTAGCTTTTCATTATAAGAGCATAAGAGAAGCCATGTTGGATCAGGCCAATGGCCCATCCAGTCCAACACTCTGTGTCACACAGTGGCCAAAAAAACTCCCAAGTGCCATCAGGAGATTCACAAGTTGGGCTAGCAGCCCTTCCACTTTGGCCCCCCACCAAGCACCAAGAATACAGAGCATCACTGCCCCAGACAGTTCCAATAATATGCTGTGGCTAATAGCCACTGATGGACCTCTGCTCCGTATTTTTATCCGATCCCCTCTTGAAGCTGGCTATGCTTGTAGCCACCACCACCTCCCAAGACCACCAAGGAATCTGCAGAGGAAGGCAATTATCTGCCTCCATGTCACAATCCTGGTATTTCTCGGCTGTATCCTATCCAAATATTGACTAGAGCCAACTCAGCTTAGCTTCTGAGATCTGACCAGATTGGGCTAGCCATGACAAAATACCTTTAGGAAGGAACAAGCTGTTTCCAGCATGGATTGGAAGAGAAGGGAATGCTTAATACCAGGTGTGGCCAAACTTGTTTTAACACAAGAGCGACATAGAATAAATGTCCGATGTTTGAGAGTCGCAAGACATGAACATCAGATGTTTGAGAGCAGGAAGGAAGGAAGGAAAAATAGACGGAGAAGAGGGAGGGAGAGGTGGAAAGAAAACAACCTTGACTTTGAATGCATTCTCCAAGCTGACAGCTGGCTTAGCTTGGAGAAGTGATTTATAGAGAGAAATGCCTTCTCTATGCCAGCTGATGGGGCAGTGGGGGCTTTGAGAGACAGACAATATGTGTGAAAGAGCCATATGTGGCTGAGTGGCTCCTGATGCAGTGCGGCCAACCCCTGCTTAATACTGTCCTCGAAACTTTTCCTCACCACTAAGTTTTATCCTCGATCCGTCACAAATCCCTGTTCTCAAGACGCTCTCTTCTTAAGCCAGCTTGAGGCGGTATCTAGCTTTTTTAAAAAAATCAAAACAATTCAATAGTTAAAAAAAATTAAAATCAATGAAAGCAACGTACTCATTTAAAAGCAGTCACTAAGGAGTGCAAACCTGATGGCTTGCTTAGAAATCAACTGGGAATGAGCTGTAAACCCCAAGTAAATCCAACAGCAGATGTGTCTCTTTTTAAAAAAGTGAACAGAGTCCATGATGCGGGAGAAGAAGAGATAAGGTGTTTTGTTAGGAGAGCGCTCGTCAGCAGGTTAAAAATTATATTTTTTCCTGAGCTTTTTAGAAGATAGAGTTAGTAAAAATGATAGAGAAACAACAGTAGGCTTCTTAAAAGATTGATGATGATGATATTGGATTTATATCCCGCCCTCCACTCCGAAGAGTCTCAGAGCGGCTCACAATCTCCTTTCCCTTCCTCCCCCACAACAGACACCCTGTTAGGTAGATGAAGATATTGGATTTATATCTCGCCCTCCACTCCGAAGAGTCTCAGAGCGGCTCACAATCTCCTTTCCCTTCCTCCCCCACAACAGACACCCTGTTAGGTAGATGAAGATATTGGATTTATATCACGCCCTCCACTCCGAAGAGTCTCAGAGCGGCTCACAGTCTCCTTTACCTTCTTCCCCCACAACAGACACCCTGTGAGGTAGATGAAGATATTGGATTTATATCTCGCCCTCCACTCCGAAGAGTCTCAGAGCGGCTCACAATCTCGTTTACCTTCCTCCCCCACAACAGACACCCTGTGAGGTAGATGAAGATATTGGATTTATATCCCGCCCTCCACTCCGAAGAGTCTCAGAGCGGCTCACAGTCTCCTTTACCTTCCTCCCCCACAACAGACACCCTGTGAGGTAGATGAAGATATTGGATTTATATCTCGCCCTCCACTCCGAAGAGTCTCAGAGCGGCTCACAATCTCCTTTACCTTCCTCCCCCACAACAGACACCCTGTGAGGTAGATGAAGATATTGGATTTATATCCCTTCCTCCACTCCGAAGAGTCTCAGAGCGGCTCACAATCTCCTTTACCTTCCTCCCCCACAACAGACACCCTGTGAGGTAGATGAAGATATTGGATTTATATCCCGCCCTCCACTCCGAAGAGTCTCAGAGCGGCTCACAATCTCCTTTACCTTCCTCCCCCACAACAGACATCCTGTGAGGTAGATGAAGATATTGGATTTATATCCCGCCCTCCACTCCGAAGAGTCTCAGAGCGGCTCACAATCTCCTTTACCTTCCTCCCCCACAACAGACACCCTGTTAGGTAGATGAAGATATTGGATTTATATCCCGCCCTCCACTCCGAAGAGTCTCAGAGCGGCTCACAATCTCCTTTACCTTCCTCCCCCACAACAGACACCCTGTGAGGTAGATGAAGATATTGGATTTATATCCCTTCCTCCACTCCGAAGAGTCTCAGAGCGGCTCACAATCTCCTTTACCTTCCTCCCCCACAACAGACACCCTGTGAGGTAGATGAAGATATTGGATTTATATCCTGCCCTCCACTCCGAAGAGTCTCAGAGCGGCTCTCAATCTCCTTTACCTTCCTCCCCCACAACAGACACCCTGTGAGGCAGATGAAGATATTGGATTCATATCCTGCCCTCCACTCCGAAGAGTCTCAGAGCGGCTCTCAATCTCCTTTACCTTCCTCCCCCACAACAGACACCCTGTGAGGTAGATGAAGAGATTGGATTTATATCCCGCCCTCCACTCTGAAGAGTCTCAGAGCGGCTCACAATCTCCTTTACCTTCCTCCCCGACAACAGACACCCTGTGAGGTCGGTGGGGCTGAGAGGACTCTCACAGCAGCTGCCCTTTCAAGGACACAGCTCACAATCTCCTTTACCTTCCTCCCCCACAACAGACACCTTGTGAGGTGGGTGGGACTGGAGAGGGCTCTCCCAGCAGCTGCCCTTTCAAAGACAACCTCTGCCAGAGCTATGGCTGACCCAAGGCCATGCTAGCAGGTGCAAGTGGAGGAGTGGGGAATCAAACCCGGTTCTCCCAGAGAAGAGTTCGCACACTTAACCACTACATCATACTGGCTCTCCTTATGTTGCTCACTTGTGCAGATATTTGCTAAAGAGGCAATGTCTGGCCTAGCAACAAACAGCTAGGAACAATATTGTAAAGGTAGCCTCTAGTATAATAAGGAAGTAGATAGTTTTTGCACTATATGACAAAACTTACTCAAAAGTTTTTCTTGTTTAAGCTTTAAAACAGAAATAAGGAGAAGGCTAAAAGCTCATTAATAACATATATTTTGCTTGCTAAGGAAACTTGTTTATAAGAAAGGAAGTGTATGGCCTAACCGCTGACAATTGACAAGAGACATTACTTAAAAATGAAACCATTTGGTCTAGGGAATGAAGGGAACCAAGTGACCCTTACAGTATAATGAAGCTTACAGAACGCAATTAAAGAAATGAAAACTAATCAGCATATTAGGAAACCCTCCCCTGGGAGGCATATTCTAGGATTTAATGAACACGCGTCGTATGCAAGGGCAGGGAGCACATACTTGGGAGCATATGAAGAGGGAGGGAATGAAAGGCATTCCGGAAAGAATGGAAATGAAAGTAACCTCAGTTTATGGGTGAAATCACAGGATGTGACACAGGTTGTGACACCAGTAGATCCTGGAATAATGGAACTGTACTATTGTCACTAAAAACCCATGTAACCGATTATTTGGCGAGTTTCTTCTGTGCAAGGTTCCCTGCTTAATGCATTAAACCGGCATTTCCCATTTGCAGGGTCACGACCCAGCACCAGGCCACGTAAGCCTCAATACTGGATCACAAGAAAAGCCAAAGCTAGCCCCACCCCCAGCAAAGCCTGAGCTCTGCTCTGCTTCCTTCCCCCATCTCTGTGTTGTGCAGAGAAAAGCTAGCCTTGAAGACTGACACAGGCTGCAAAGCCTGGGCTCCATTTGGCTTCCTTCCTCCATCTCTCTGTTGTGCAGAGAAAAGCTAGTCTTGAAAACTGACACAAGCTGCAAACCCTGAGCTCCATTTGGCTTCCTTCCCCTATCTCTCTGTTGTGCAGAGAAAAGCTAGCCTTGAAAACTGACACAGGTTGCAAAGTCTGAGCTTCATTTGGCTTCCTTCCCCTATCTCTCTGTTGTGCAGAGAAAAGCTAGCCTTGAAAACTGACACAGGTTGCAAAGTCTGAGCTCCGTTTGGCTTTCTTCCTTCCCCCGTCTCTCTTCCTTCTCTCCCCCTCCCAGTGTTTAAGAGAAAAGCTGGAGTTTTGGTTCAGTGTGCCCCGGAAGTGACATCACTTGGCCCTTGACTTGGAAGTGACACCACAGAAAATGACATAATTCCTGTCTCCCAGCTCCACCCCCAAAGGCTCCTGGCTCCACCCCTAAATGTTAGTGGGCCATGAAGGAGAAGTGTAAAAATAACCAGGCCATGGGGAATGGGGGGAAGTTTGAGAAACCCTGCAAACAGTTAAAAGCTCCATCCTGCGTTTGTCTCATTATTTCATGGTAAGCAATTTTACTTCTTACAATTCAATGCAGTAATACAATACTTTGGGAGGGGGCGGGGCGGAAGCTGCAGAATTTCAGTATAATGTGAGGGAATTTATATATATATATATATATATATATATATATATATATATATATATATAAATAATGTGAGGGAATTGTTTCTGGGAAATTAAAAAAAAAAATCCAGGATAATTTTTTTGAAGCTCTCCAGTTCCTAAAAGTTAATAAGTTGGAGATCAAGTTTACATGTGCTCAATTTGGATGAAAACTGTAGCATGATGGGAAGTTTGTCTCATTCCTTTTTAATGTCAGCTTAAGTTGAAATCATCTTACGTTAAATATCTTCAGCTCCTGTGGCAGTGAGTTCCACAAGTTAATGAAGCATCTTTGGAAGAAGCCCTTCCTTTTGTCCATCTTGAATCTATTGCCTGTCGTTTTCATCGGGTGTCCCTCAGGTCTAGCGTGGCAGTCCCTGCGTGGTGCTGTGGGTACCATGGCGCCTGCCAACATCTTTTCTGTGGCCTGCCAAGTGTTTTTAGAAAGTGGGTGGGGCCAGGCAGGGCTTCTGCCCAGTCAGGCTTCTCATTGGCCACTGGAGATTTGATTGGCTAAGCGGATTTCTTTATAATATTTTGGCAGCAGCTGCCACCACCGCACAAGAATCTGCTGTGTGTGACTAAAGTTCAGCGGTGGCAGTCATTTTGTGGCTGGCTCCTTCTCCTGCGGCAGCCATTTTGTTAATACACCCACCATGTTGTGTCAGAATTCCAAATGGCTCTCAGGCTCACAGGTTGGGGGGCCCTGGTCTAGTGAATGGGAAAAGGAGAAAAAGCTCTCAGTGTCCACTTTCTCTACCTGGTGCATAATTTTACAAATCTCCAGGATGTTATCTGTAGCCTTAAAAAGGCCCCACATGACAATAACAGCATTGTCCTACTTTACAGGGCTGTTGTAGACATTACTGAGATAATGCCTATGAAGTCTAGTGGTTAGGCTAGCCAATCCCGGGGGGGGGCAGGGAATCCCCAGTTTGGAAGCCCTCCCCCCATTTCAGGGTCATCAGAAAACAGCGGGGGGGAAATGCCTGCTGAGCACTCCATCATTCCCTATGGAGGCTGATTCCCTTAGGGAATAATGGAGAATTGATCTGTAGGTATTTTGGGCTCTGGGGGGCTGTTTTTTGAGGTAGAGGCACCAAATTTGTAGCATAGCATCTAATGCCTCTCCTCAAAACACCCTGCAAGTTTCAAAAGAATTGGACCAGGGGGTCCAATTCCATGAGCCCCCAAAGAAGGTGCCCCTATCCTTCGTTATTTCCAGTGGAGGGAAGGCATTTAAATGGTGTGCAGTCCCTTTTAACGTGATGGCCAGAACTCCCTTTGGTGTTTAATTATGCTTGTCACAACCTTGCTCCTGGCTCCACCCACAAAGTCCCCAAAGTGAATTGGACTTGGCAACCGTACTAGTGCTCAATTTGAAGTGCACTGTACAAATGCAGGGTATTTCCGTATTACACTTTGAGTCATCTAGGCTTTTCATGAGTGCGTAATGAAGGCCAGTCCTCATTGCCTTTGAAAACAAACAAATCTGGGCAAACTCAAAGCAATCCTCCATTGTCTCCTGACAGTAAAAGAATCTTGCTGCCTTAAGTAGGACAAAGATTACTTTCCAGCAGTGACCCCTGGGGATTTCAAGAGACAGGCAAAGCTGTTTCCACTTTTGCTCCTGTGTTTAGTTCATCTCTCTCTTTTTGAGGCCTCATTTTGGGCAGGAGCTCACAGGAGCAGAGCTCTGGAACCTCTAAATTTTATTGCGCTCTTTCTTTCTCCCCCCCCCCCCAAATACTTGCTTCTGGGCTCCATTGTTCAACACCCGTGTTAGAATCTTGCTGAACTCTAAGATTTAACAAACTTTCTAATATCCCCCCCAACACAAAAAAATGGGAAAATAACCAAAACATATAAAGCAGACCAATGGAACTCTTCATCATGCCCCTGTAGACATATTTGTTGTTCAGTCGCACAGTCGAATCCAACTCTTTGGAACCCCATGGACCAAGTCACGCCAGGCTCTCCTATCTTCCACCATCCTCTGACGTCTGCTCAAATCTGAGTTAGTTAGTTACATCAGTAACGCTGTCCAGCCATCTCATCTTTTGCCGTTCCCTTCTTCTTTTGCCTTCTTTCCAGCACCAGGATCTTCTCCAGTGAGTGCTCCCTTCTCATTTGGTGGCCAAAGTATTTGAGATTCTGTAGTGGAAATTAGATAAGTGGTGAGCCATACAGCCCTTCTCCATGTGAATGCCAGTCCCAGGACAGCAAGGGGTTAAATCTTACACAGCATTGTAAATGAAGAACACCTGGGATGGAAGAGCTGTGTAGATAAGAAGCAGGCAACTGTGGAGAGAGGGCGGTGGTGGCATCGGTGGCAGCTTTGGAAGATGGTGGCTTTGGACAGCAAAGGAAGAACAGCTTCAAGCACAGAAGACAGTTCAGGAGTGAAGAGGGAGAGGACAAACTTCTAAGCTGTGTGCAAGCTGTGGAAAAACCCTGCACTCTAGCCTGGTTTCCTGGATAGTCTGCTAGCCTTGTGAAGAAGACTTTTCTTTCTCCTTATAAAGCTCACTGGGTGGGTGAGGGATATTTTCATTTGTTAAAGCTGAATAAAGTTGCATTTCTTTGGCCACAATTTAGTGCTTGTAGGAATCTCTAGAACCATGGGTAATGCAGCTTCAGCTTCAGCATCTGACCTTCCAGGGAACAGTCAGGGTTGATTTCCCTTAGGACTGACTGATTTGATCTTTTTGCAGTCCAAGGGACTCTCAAGATTCTTCTCCAGCACCACAGCTCAAAAGCATCTGTTCTTCTGTGCTTGGCCTTCTTTATGGTCCAACTCTCACAGCCATACATTACTACTGGGAATACCATCGCTTTGACTATACGGACTTTTGTTGGCAGGGTGATGTCTCTACTTTTTATTATACTGCCTAGGTTCGCCATAGCTGTGGACACATAGGAGAAAGTAATTTCAAAAGTATGATGGGGGTAAGGTTTTATTATGACAATTATAATCCAAGAAGCATTTTAAGGTAGATGCTTGGCTGATATAATTCAGTACATCTTTCGGTGATGTCAGGGGTGTGTGGCATATGCAAATGAGTCATGCAAATGAGTTGTGCTAATGAGCTCTGACACCTCTTTTTCTGCTAAATGGCCCCAAAGGGATTTGTTGAGGATGGGCAAGTGGGCATCAACATGGCAAATAAGGTTCAACGTGGCCAAGTGCAAATACACATTGAGGCCAAAAATCCTAACTATAAATACATGGCGGAGACTGACCAAGAGAGAGATTAATGATTAAAAATGAGAAGAATGATTAAAGGTTTGGAACACTTTCCCTATGAAGAAAGGTTAAAAGCTTGGCAGATGATTCAACAAGAGATATCTAAGATCCTGGGATATGAATTTAACAAAGAAGCAGAGACTTTTCTGCTGGGATTACAAATGGAAAAATTTCCAAAAGAAGATAGAACTTTAATATGGTACTTGCTCTCAGCTGCTAGGACATTGTATGCGCAGTTGTGGAAGCAAGAAAAAATACCAGAAAAATGGGATTGGACTATAAAAGTTATGTCATGGAGTGAAATGGACAAATTAACAAGAAAACTAAGAGACTGCGATTTAGAACTTTTTAATCGGGAGTGGAAGAAATTCAGAAGATATGTAGAAAAAGAGTGGAAAATAAAAGGACATTGGACAATTTTTGATGATTAAGACTTTTAAGACAAGAATATAACTTTTGAAGGGGGGATCTTTTTCTTTATCAATTTTTGTTTTTTCTTGATAGTTAAAGGTACCTTTAATATCTGTTTTTTTCAAAAAAAAAATAACACTGGCGGGGGTCAAGTATTGGGGGGAGGGGTGGGAGAAAAGTAAGATGTGGGGTAGAATGATGTTTTTTTTTATCTTAAGCTTTTTATAAGTTGTAGATATAGTTCTACTACCATATGTTACTAATAAAATTGTTTATGCAGGAAAAGCTTGGGGCTCTTTAGCTTGGAGAAACGTCGACTGCAGGGTGACATGATAGAAGTTTACAAGATAATGCATGGGATGGAGAAAGTAGAGAAAGAAGTACTTTTCTCCCTTTCTCACAATACAAGAACTTGTGGGCATTCGATGAAATTGCTGAGCAGTCAGGTTAGAGGATAAAAGGAGGTACTTCTTCACCCAAAGGGTGATTAACATGTGGAATTCACTGCCACTGGAGGTGGTGGTGGCTACAAGCATAGACAGCTTCAAGAGGGGACTGGATAAGCATATGGAGCAGAGGTCCATCAGTGGCTATTAGCCACAGTGTATATATATATGTGTGTGTGTATGTTATATATATATATATATATATATATATATATATATATATATATATATATATATATATATATATATATATATATATATATATATATATATATGAATTTTTGGTCACTGTGTGACACAGAGTGTTGGACTGGATGGGCCACTGGCCTGATCCAACATGGCTTCTCTTATGTTCTTCTGTGACACAGAGTGTTGGACTGGATGGGCCACTGGCCTGATCCAACATGGCTTCTCTTATGTTCTTATGTGACACAGAGTGTTGGACTGGATGGGCCATTGGCCTGCTCCAACATGGCTTCTCTTATGTTCTTGTGTGACACAGAGTGTTGGACTGGATGGGCCATTGGCCTGCTCCAACATGGCTTCTCTTATGTTCTTGTGTGACACAGAGTGTTGGACTGGATGGGCCACTGGCCTGATCCAACAGGGCTTCTCTTATGTTCTTGTGTGACACAGAGTGTTGGACTGGAGGGGCCACTTGCCTGATCCAACATGGCTTCTCTTAATAATAATAATAATAAATTTTATTTCTATCCCGCCCTCCCCACCTCAGCAGGCTCAGGGCGGCTAACAACATTTTATAAAAACATACAATAATAATAATAAAACCTTCAAGTTTAACAATATAAAACATCAACAATAAACTTAATAACATTAAAAACCAGTTCAATAAATACAGTTATTCTGCGGTATAGTTCTTCAACCGCGTTGGCGGCTCCTTAATTTCTGATCTTCCTAACAGTCCGGGTGTGCAAATTTGAAGAGGACGGTCTTGCAGGCCCTGCGGAACTGCTCAAGGTTTCGCAGGGCCCGCACCTCCTCGGGGAGTCGGTTCCACAGAGTAGGAGCCGCAATCGAGAATGCCCGTGCTCTGGTGCTCTGATATTTTATCTCCTTCTGCCCGGGGATGGTCATTAGATTTTTCCCGACTGACCTCAGTGCTCTCTGGGGTTCGTATGGGGAAAGACGGTCCCTCAGGTAGGCAGGTCCTCGGCCATATAAGGCTTTAAAGGTAACGACCAACACTTTGTACTGGACTCGGTATACAATCGGCAGCCAGTGCAGTTCACGCAGCCCCGGCTGTATATGCTCCCGTTTTGGGAGCCCCAGCAACAGGCTGGCTGCCGCGTTCTGCACTAGCTGCAGTCTCCGAGTCCGGCACAGAGGTAGCCCCAAGTAGAGGGCATTACAGTAGTCTAATCTTGAGGTGACCGTTGCGTGGATCACTGTTGCGAGGTCCCGGCGCTCGAGGAAAGGGGCCAACTGCCTTGCCCGCTTCAGATGGAAGAATGCTGACTTGGCAGTGGCTGCTATCTGGGCCTCCATTGATAGTGAAGGCTCCAGTAAAACACCCAGGCTCTTTACCTGGCGCGCTGCTTTCAATAGCGCACCATCGAAGGCCGGGAGAGCTATTTCCCTTCCCAGAGCGCCGCGACCCACGCAAAGGACCTCTGTCTTCGCTGGGTTCAGTTTCAGCCCACTCAGCCTGAGCCATGTCGCAACAGCCTGTAAAGCCCGGTCGAGATTCCCTGGTGCGGAGTCGGGCCAGCCGTCCATTAGTAGATAGAGCTGGGTGTCATCTGCATATTGATGGCAACCCAGCCCAAACCGCCGGGCAATCTGGGCGAGGGGGCGCATATAGATGTTGAACAACATCGGGGAGAGAACTGCTCCCTGAGGCACCCCGCAATCCAGTGTGCGCCTCCGGGACCGTTCCCCCCCAATAGCCACCCTCTGTCCCCGACCTAGGAGAAAGGAGGAAAGCCATTGCAAGGCCGACCCCTCAACCCCAATGTCGGCGAGGCGGCGCGTCAGTAGCCGATGGTCGACTGTATCGAATGCAGCCGACAGATCTAACAACATCAGCACCGCAACGCCGCCTCGGTCCAGTTGCCGTTGGAGGTCATCCACCAAGGCGACCAGCACCGTCTCCGTCCCATGGCCCGGCCGGAAGCCCGACTGACATGGGTCCAGGACAGAAGCGTCATCCAGAAACCTCTGAAGCTGCAACGCCACAGCCCTCTCAATAATTTTACCTAGAAACGGTAAATTAGACACCGGTCGATAGTTCGCCAATTCGGCCGGGTCTGCTGTAGCTTTTTTCAAGAGAGGGCGGACCAAGGCCTCTTTTAGGGGTGTTGGAAATTGCCCCTCTAAGAGGGACCTGTTTATGATGTCCCGTAAAGGACATCTAAGCTCCCCCTGGCAAGATTTAATCAGCCAGGAGGGGCAAGGGTCCAGATCACATGTTGTCGGGCGAGCAGCAGAGAGTATTCTGTCGACTTCCTCCAGGCTGAGCGGGTCGAAGTGGTCCAGCACTAAACCTGAAGACAGGCACGGAACCTCAATTTCACTCACTGTATCCAAGGTGGTAGGCAGGTCTTGGCGGAGCAACGAGATTTTATCTGCAAAATATCTCGCAAATGCCTCACAGCCTATTTCCAATTCTCTAACGTTTGGTTTGCCTTGAGGCAACGTTATAAGATCCCCGATTATTCTAAATAATTGTGCTGGGCGCGAGTTTGCAGATGCAATCCTGGTTGCAAAGTATTCTTTCTTTGCAGCCTTGACTGCCATCTCATAAGACTTCATAAACGTTCTATAGGATGTTCTCGTTGCTTCGTCCCGAGTATGCCTCCACTGCCTCTCTAGTCGTCTGAGCCCTTGCTTCAGCCGGCGCAACCCCAAGGTGTACCATGGGGCCAGCTTCGTACGAGGGCGTAGAGGACGCCGGGGTGCAATTTCGTCGATAGCCCTGGATAACTGGCCCTGCCAGATCTCCACCAGGTCATCGAGGGAATTGCCAGTGGGCCAAGGATCCCTCAGGACCGTTCCGGGTCCATCAGGCCCCGAGGGCGAGCCAAAATAGGCTCTCCGCCCATACAGGGTTGGGGCAGCATCCCCATACGGGCCTTAAGGGCTAGGTGATCCGACCATGGTATCGCTTCTACGGCGATATCGTTCACCAAAATCCCGGACGCAAAGATCAGGTCTAATGTGTGCCCGGCCTGATGCGTGGGAGTCGTGACAAATTGAGAGAGTCCTAGTGTCGCCATGGACGACACCAGGTCCATCGCCTGAGTGGAGGCCGTGTCGTCGGCATGGACGTTGAAGTCACCCAGGACCATAAGCCTCGGGTACTCCAACGCCCAGCCCGCCACTGCCTCCAATAGTGATGGTAAGGCGTTGGCTGGTGCGTTAGGCGGACGGTACACCAGCCAAACTGCCAACCCCTCTTATGTGACACAGAGTGTTGGACTGGATGGGCCATTGGCCTGATCCAACATGGCTTCTCTTATGTGACACAGAGTGTTGGACTGGATGGGCCATTGGCCTGATCCAACATGGCTTCTCTTATGTGACACAGAGTGTTGGACTGGATGGGCCATTGGCCTGATCCAACATGGCTTCTCTTATGTGACACAGAGTGTTGGACTGGATGGGCCATTGGCCTGATCCAACATGGCTTCTCTTATGTGACACAGAGTGTTGGACTGGAGGGGCCACTGGCCTGATCCAACATGGTTTCTCTTATGTTCTTAGATCTTGGCGTCATGGTAGATAACTCACTGAAAATGTGGAGACAGTGTGCAACTGCAATTTGCCAACGCTATGCTGGGGATTATTAAGAAGGGAAGGAACTGAAAACAAATCAGCCAGTATCATAATAAATCAATGGTGCAGCCTTATTTGGAACATCGTGCACAATTCCAGTCGCCACACCTCAAAAAAGATGTTATAGCATCAGAAAAAGTGCAGAAAAGGGCAACTAGAATGATGAAAGGGTTGGAACACTTTCCCTATGAAGAAAGGTTAACGTGCTTGGGTGTGGGAATCATGCCCTGAGAAACTGCTTGATTCCTGGGTCCCACAAAGACCACAGACAGGAACGTGGGTGCGACCATGTGCCTGGCATACCAGCCTGGAGTTCCCATATTCCTCATTGCGTCTGAAGAGTCAAAAGGGCACAGGCATCTCACATCCTGTTCACTCACATTCTCACTCTTTATGCTGACCCTTGCAGTATTGACAAATTGATGACGGTATTGAATCCTGTAAGAATCCTGGTCTCCCTCAAACAGATGTTTCCTGTTGTTTTGTTTAAACACTATGTACTAAGCAAATATGTAGCTTCAAGACAGAATGTATAAATAAAGTAAAGGCTGGCTGAGGAAGTCAGACCTCTGTTCTTCCTGAACCTACATGTGTCGACTGATGATTCCTTCACTTGGGGCTCTTTGGTTTGGAGAAACGATGGCTGAGGGATGACATGGTAGAGGTTTACAAGATTATGCATGGAATAGAGAGGGTAGAGAAAGAAGTACTTTTCTCCCTTTCTCACCATATAAGAACTCGTGGGCACTCAATGAAATTGCTGAGTAGTCGGGTTAGATCGGATAAAAGGAAGTACATCTTCACCCAACAAGTGATTAACACGTGGAATCCACTGCCACAGGGGGTGGTGGCAGCTACAGAAATAGACAGCTTCAAGAGGGGATTGGATAAGCATATGGAGCAGAGGTCCATCAGTGGCTATTGGCCACAATGTATAGATGGAACTCTCTGTCTGGGGCAGTGATGCTCTGTATTCTCGGTGCTTGGGCGGGCAACAGTGGGAGGGCTTCTAGTGCCCTGGCCCCCCTGGTGGACTCCTGATGGTACCTGGTTTTTGGCCGCTGTATGACACAGGGTGTTGGACTGGATGGACCATTGGCCTGATCCAGCATTGGTGGTAAATGCCCCGTCATGTTGCCGCCGACTTATAGTGACCCCATAGGTTTTCAAGGCAAGAGTTGTTCAGAGGTTGTTTACCATTGCTTGCCTCTGAGTAGCAAACTCTTGGATTTCTTTGGTGGCCTCCCATCCAAATACTAATAAAGAGCCAACCCTGCTTAGCTTCTGAGATCTGACAGGATCAAACTAGCCTGGGCCATGCAAGTAAGCAGGCCTCATTTTGGGTAGGGGCTCACAGGAGCGGAGCTCCGAAGCCTCTAAATTCTGTGCTCTTTCTTTCTTACCTCCCCCCCCCCCAGGGTCCAGGGCCAGATGGGGGGGGCAGAGGGGGGTGCTTGCCCTGGGTGTCAGCGGAGGGTGTGTGTGAAAAAATGGGTATGAATCCATTGTATTCTATGGGACCATAAGATAGAATGGCCCATAAGGGGGCGTCATTTTTTTATTTTATTTATTTTATTTATTTGGTGACTTCTATCCTGCCCTTCCCACACGTGGCTCAGGGCGGCTTACAACGACAATAAAACAGTAAAATCAGAGCAAGTTATTACATTTAAAATCAGACAATTAAAACCTAAAAACCTTAGAATTATAACATTAAAACTATACAGTATAATCACAGAAATCTGGTAGCTACATTATCTAATCAGGCATAGGCTAACCGGAAGAGGGTTGTCTTACAGGCCCTGCGGAACTGAGTAAGATCCCGCAGGGCCCTCACCTCTTCCGGTAGCTGGTTCCACCACATAGGGGCCATTGTGGAAAAGGCCCTGTCTCTAGTTGCCTTGAGACGCACTTCCTTGGGCCCGGGGATGGTGAGCAGATTTTGAGTGCCAGACCTCAGTACTCTCTGGGGAACGTGTGGAGAGAGACGGTCCCTCAGGTAGGCAGGTCCCAGGCCATATAGGGCTTTAAAGGTGATGACCAGCACCTTGTACCGGACTCGGTATATTATTGGAAGCCAGTGCAGAGCCCGAAGGCCCGGCCGGATGTGCCCCCACCTTGGGAGGCCCAGTAACAGCCGGGCCGCAGCATTCTGCACTAGCTGCAATTTCCGGGTCCGGCACAGGGGCAGCCCCATGTAGAGGGCATTGCAGTAATCCAACCTCGAGGTGACCGTGGCCTCCCTCAAAAAAATATTTACGTCCTGCTGGGCTCCATTGTTCAAACCTTAGTTTGGTGTAGTGGTTAAGTGCTCGGACTCTTATCTGGGAGAACCAGGTTTGATTCCCCACTCCTCCAGTTGCACCTCCTGGGAATGGCCTTGGGTCAGCCATAGCTCTGGCAGAGGTTGTCCTTGAAAGGGCAGCTGCTGTGAGAGCCCTCTCAGCCCCACCCACCTCACAGGGTGTTCTGTTGTGGGGGAGGAAGGGAAAGGAGATTGTGAGCTGCTCTGAGACTCTTCAGAGTGGAGGGCGAGATATAAATCCAATATCCTCATCTACCTCACAGGGTGTCTGTTGTGTGTGTGGGGGGGGGAGGTAAAGGAGATTGTGAGCTGCTCTGAGACTCTTCGGAGTGGAGGGCGGGATATAAATCCAATATCATCTTCTTCTTCTTCTCTGTGACAATTTTGCTGAACTCTAAGATTTAACAAACTTTCTAATATTTCACCCCACAAAAAATGGGAAAATCTTTGTCACACCCCTGTAGTCACACAGGAAAAAAGTAATTTTAAAAGTACGATGGGAAGTAAGGTTTCATTGTGGCAATTCTAATTCAAGAAACATTTTAAGGTAGATGCTGAGCTGATATAATTTAGTACACCTTCTGGTGATGTCAGCATGTGTGGCATATGCAAATGAGTTATGCAAATGAGTTGTGCTAATGACCTCTTTTTCTACAAATTGACTCCTGCAGGTAAGGTTTCCAGGAGAGAGAGAGAGAGAGAGAATGTCCCCAAATCAGAATTCCATCCAATGCAGAGAAGTTCTCCTAGAGAGAAAACCTATTGCTTGCTTTGACCAGTAGGTGGCACTCTCGGCACAAGCACAGCTAAAATGGAAGGGGGGCAAATTCCATACAACCAGATTAGGTCTTATTTACTGTTATAAACTAAAAGGTTACCTTTTTTTTTTTTTTAGCAAGCACATTTTTCACAGGTGAAGACATTGCACCGACAGCAGCAGGAAATACAGTTTTAAAAGGAAAACAGCTTTAAAAAGAAAACTGGGAAGGTTGTGTAAGTTTATTTGTAGTGTTAATTTATTATGCCTTAAAGTGCCTCCAGGGCCATTCTTTTGAATAGACCAGCCAAAGCTGAGGGTTGTGTCTACATGTACGTTTGAACCTGAGATCTCTTGCATACCAGATATGTGTGTCACTTCTGGGTTATAACCTACCACAGCCTGTGTGACAACTGCAAGCCCAAGCCCTTACGTTGCCAATCTCCAGGCAGAGCCTGGAAATCTCTCAGGATCACAACTGATCTCCAGACCAGAGAAACCAGTTCCCTGATGCTTGAGGGAGGGGGGGTGGAATCCATACATCACTGTCTTCTCCCCAAACCTTGCCATCCCTAGGATCTGCCTTCATGTCACCAGGAATTTCCCAGCCTGGAGTTGGCAACCCTACATGGCCTTCATGCCAGCGATTTCCTCACATGACTATTTTGAACATAATATTTTTCATAAAATATCGAGAGCCAGTTTGGTGCAGTGGTTAAGTGCAAGGACTCTAATCTGGGAGAACTGGTTTCGATTTCCCACTCCTCCACATGCAGCCAGCTGGGTGACCTTGAGTCAGCCTCAAGTTCTCTCAGAGCTCCCTCAGCCCCACCTACTTCACAGGGTGTCTGTTGTGGGGAGAGGAAGGGAACTGCAAGCTGCTCTAAGACTCTGAGTGAAGGCCCGGTTTAAATCCAATTTCCTTCCTCCCCTTCCCCTCACTTCCTTGCAAACCTTCATAAATATCTGGGGGGGGAGCATGAAGTCACAACCGATTTATGAGACCCAGGGGTGGAATTCTAGCAGGAGCTCCTTTGCATATTAGGCCACACACCCCTGATGTAGCCAATCCTCCAAGAGCTTACAAGACTCTTTTTTGTAAGCTCTTGAAGGATTGGCTACATCAGAGGGGTGTGGCCTAATATGCAAAGAAGCGCCTGCTAGAATTCCACCCCTGATAAGAACCCCATAGGATTTTTAAGGCAAGAGCTGTTCAGAGGGGGCTTTGCCATCACCCGCCTCTGCGTAGCAACTCTGGGCTTCCTTGGGGGTCTTCCATCCAAATAGGAGCCAGGGCTGACCCAGTTCAACTTCCAAGTGCTGACAAGATCAGTCTAGCCTGGGCAGTACCAATTTTAGGTTAAAAAAATAATCATCGGGGAGCTTGAAACTCTAGACTGCATTTGCAAGACTGCTTACACATAGCCAATGGTTGGGGGGGAGTGTGTGTGTGTGGGGGGGGGAGAGACTTACCATCCCAATGAGTTGGGCTTTTTTTGTAGCAGGAGCTCCTTTGCATATTAGGCCGCACACCCCTGATGTAGCCAATCCTCCAAGAGCTTACATTAGACCCTGTAAGAAGAGCCCTGTAAGCTCTTGGAAGATTGGCTACATAAGAGGGGTGTGGCCTAATATGCAAAAGGCAGTCCCCACCCCCCACCCCGCTGCCCAATTCCTGTCCATTTATTCACTGTGGGATTTCTGTGATTAATTTGTGCAGCTGAAGTTAAGGAAGAGACAGTGCTGGTGGAACGGAGGTCCCCGTTTCCTGGTAGGGCTGGTGGCATCATATTAGTTTGCGGGTTGTCGCTTTGAATCTTTTCATTGATGCAAACGCCAGGAGGCCAGTGGATGCATCAGGGGCAACTGCTTAGAGAGGATGCACATCAAAGAATAATCTTTGGGAGGTGGAGCCACACCCATACACAGAGGAAGCCAAGATACAGGGAACAAAAAAAGTATTTTTTTTTAATGTGCTGTTCCCCACCCAGGAAAGGTGCCAGTGGGTGCCCGTTTGGAGTAGTGGTTAAGTGTGCAGACCCTAATCTGAGATAATCAGGTTTGATCCTCTGCATGCAGCTGCTGTGTGACCTTGGGTCTTTGGGAGTTCTCTCAGAGTTGTTCTTTCAAGAGCAGTTTCTGTCAGAGCTCTCTCAACCCCACTTACCTCACAGGGTGTCAAGAGAGGAAGGGAAAGGAGATTGTAAGCTGCTTTGAGGCTCCTTTGGGTAGTGAAGGGCAGGGTATAAATCCTCCTCCTCCTCCTCAACTGTCTAATTCAGTATAAGGCAGCCTCGCGAGTGTTTTGCCCTCTTCCACTGTATCCTGACACAACAACCTTGTGAGGTAGGCCCAACATCACCTGGTGAGTTTCCATGGCAAGTGTGAGCATTCACACCCAGTTGTTCCAGGTTCGGGTTTCACATTCTAATTGCTAGCCCATGCCGGCAACAGCTCAGGGGATGCCTGGGAGCTTCTCCATGCAAGAAATTGTCTCCGCTATTGACCCCATCGCAAATGATTGGGAACATGAGATATAGGGTTGCCAATCCCCAGTTGGGGGCAGATGATCCCCTGGTTTGGAGACTGTCCCCCCACTTCAGGGTTATCAGAAAGCAGAGGGGAGGGAAAGGGAAACGCTTGCTGGGCACTCCGTTATTCTGTACGGAGACCGATTCCTATAGGGTATAATGGAAAATCAATCCATGGGTGGGGCTCAGAGCGGGAGCTGTTTTCTGAGATAGAGGCACCAGATTTTCAGCATAGCATCCAGTGCCTCTCCTCAAGAAACCCCCCAAGTTTCAAAAAGATTGGAGCAGGGGGGTCTAATTCTACGAGCTCCAAAAGAAGGTGCCCCCATTATTTCCAATGAAGGGAAGACATGTAAAAGGAGGGTGGCCCCTTTAAATGTGGTGGCCAGAATTCCCTTTGGAGTGCAATTGTGCTTGTCACACCCTTGTTCCTGGCTCCACCCCCAATGTCTCCTGGCTCCACCCCCTCTGCTTCAGTATGTCACAGTACATGTTGGCATTCATAACAGGATAGGTTCCACTCAGAACAGGCCTCGCCATGGTCGACCAAAGAAATTGAGTGCCCGTGCTCCGCGTCATATCCAGAGGTTGGCTTTGGGAAATAGATGCATGAGTGCTGCCAGCACTGCTACAGAGGTTGAAGGGGTGGGGGGGTCAGCCTGTCAGTGCTCAGACCATACGCCGCACGCTGCATCAAATTGGTCTGCGGGGCTGTTGTCCCAGAAGGAAGCCTCTTCTAAAGACGATGCACAAGAAAGCCCGCAAACAGTTTGCTGCAGACAAGCAGACTAAGGACATGGATTTCTGGAACCAGGTGCTGTGGTCCGATAAGACCAAGATAAACTTATTTGGTTCAGATGGTGTCAAGCGTGTGTGGCGGCAACCAGGTGAGGAGTACAAAGACAAGTGTGTCTTGCCTACAGTCAAGCATGGTGGTGGGAATGTCATGGTCTGGGGCTGCGTGAGTGCTGCCGGCACTGGGGAGCTACAGTTCATTGAGGGAACCGTGAATGCCAACATGTACTGTGACATACTGAAACAGAGCATGATCCCCTCCCTTCGGAGACTGGGCCGCAGGGCAGTATTCCAACATGATAACGACCCCAAACACACCTCCAAAACGACCACTGCCTTGCTAAAGAAGCTGAGGGTAAAGGTGATGGACTGGCCAAGCATGTCTCCAGACCTAAACCCTATTGAGCATCTGTGGGGCATCCTTAAATGGAATGGAGGTGCGCAAGGTCTCTAACATCCACCAGCTACATGACGTCATGGAGGAGCGGAAGAGGACTCCAGTGGCAACCTGTGAAGCTCTGGTGAACTCTATGCCCAAGAGGGTTAAGGCAGTGCTGGAAAATAATGGCGGCCGCACAAAATATTGACATTTTGGGCCCCATTTGGACATTATTACTAAGGGGTGTACTCACTTTTGTTGCCAGCAGTTTAGACATTAATGGCTGCGTGTTGCGTAATTTTGAGGGGACAGCACATTTCCACTTATACAAGCTGTAGACTCACCACTTTACATTGTAGCCAAGTGTCGTTTCTTCAGTGTTGTCACACGAACAGATATACTTAAATATTTACAAAATGTGAAGGGGCTGTACTCACTTCTGCGACATACTGTATTTCTTGAGTCAGACCCTAATGAGATAATTGGTGCAGATTGCAGAACTTCGGGAATCAAAACTCAGCACTGTCCACTAGGGGGCCTCCTAGAGACAATCTGCACAGCCGTTTCCCCTCTTGGCTTCTTTGCTTTATTCACAATGTGGGGAGAGCCGAACGGAGGGAGAACCAGTTGGCTGAACTGGTACAACCTGTGCACATACCAGCTCAATATAGGGCCAACTTAGCAATCTTATCAATTCTGCCTGCTCTTTTAGACACTGCATACATTTTCCACTCAGACGACACACATCTCCTCCTCGGTTGTTTTCTCTTTCAGCGTTTGCCCAACTCAGATGCCTGCCCCCCCCCCCCCCCCCCCGATCTGGAAAGCCAAGCATTGCCTTGGGAAAACATAATCCTCCTGCTAAGAGTAATTGTAGTTGACAGGACCGATGGGAAATTATGAATCTCTGCTCTCTAGCAAGCCTCTCTCTCCCTTGGGTCGTTTTTCAAAGCATAGCGTTTAAGGTCTTTGCAGTGGCCTACTCAATAACTCAGGCCTTTTTAAGAGAATCCAAGGACACTCAAAAGCATTTGATAATATTATTTATTGCATAGTTGTTGTATCTGGGCTTGTTGGAATGTTTATAGCTCAAGGCAAACTTCCAGACTTGGAGATCAGGTGTTTTCTTTGAACAGCTGCCATTTCTACAGGTGTGTGACGTATTTCATTGGCCTGCCCTGGGGGCCCATGCGGGTTCCACAAGCCATTAAGTCTGTCTTCACACAATAAACCAAATGCCTGCCTGCCTTCCTTCAGGATATTTCCTGTACTCCAGTGTTATGCTACCAGGACGATCCATGTGTATTGGCGAGGATGGTGATGGTGAATTGGCATCTCTAGTCTGGCGTAGTGGTTAAGTGTGCCGACTCTTATCTGGGAGAACTGGGTTTGATTCCCCACTCCTCCACTTGCAGCTGCTGGGATCGCCTTGGGTCAGCCATAGCTCTCTTATCTGGGAGAACCGGGTTTGATTCCCCACTCCTCCACTTGCTGGGATGGCCTTGGGTCAGCCATAGCTCTCTTATCTGGGAGAACCGGGTTTGATTCCCCACTCCTCCACCTGCAGCTGCTGGGATGGCCTTGGGTCAGCCATAGCTCTCTTATCTGGGAGAACCGGGTTTGATTCCCCACTCTCCACCTGCAGCTGCTGGGATGGCCTTGGGTCAGCCATAGCTCTCTTATCTGGGAGAACCGGGTTTGATTCCCCACTCCTCCACCTGCAGCTGCTGGGATGGCCTTGGGTCAGCCATAGCTCTCTTATCTGGGAGAACCGGGTTTGATTCCCCACTCCTCCACCTGCAGCTGCTGGGATGGCCTTGGGTCAGCCATAGCTCTCTTATCTGGGAGAACCGGGTTTGATTCCCCAGTCCTCCACCTGCAGCTGCTGGGATGGCCTTGGGTCAGCCATAGCTCTCTTATCTGGGAGAACCGGGTTTGATTCCCCACTCCTCCACCTGCAGCTGCTGGGATGGCCTTGGGTCAGCCATAGCTCTCTTATCTGGGAGAACCGGGTTTGATTCCCCACTCCTCCACCTGCAGCTGCTGGGATGGCCTTGGGTCAGCCATAGCTCTCTTATCTGGGAGAACCGGGTTTGATTCCCCACTCCTCCACCTGCAGCTGCTGGGATGGCCTTGGGTCAGCCATAGCTCTCTTATCTGGGAGAACCGGGTTTGATTCCCCAGTCCTCCACCTGCAGCTGCTGGGATGGCCTTGGGTCAGCCATAGCTCTCTTATCTGGGAGAACCGGGTTTGATTCCCCACTCCTCCACCTGCAGCTGCTGGGATGGCCTTGGGTCAGCCATAGCTCTCTTATCTGGGAGAACCGGGTTTGATTCCCCACTCCTCCACCTGCAGCTGCTGGGATGGCCTTGGGTCAGCCATAGCTCTCTTATCTGGGAGAACCGGGTTTGATTCCCCACTCCTCCACTTGCAGCTGCTGGGATGGCCTTGGGTCAGCCATAGCTCTCTTATCTGGGAGAACCGGGTTTGATTCCGCACTCCTCCACTTGCAGGTGCTGGAATGGCCTTGGGTCATGTTGTGTATGTGAACTGAAGTGTGTATATTTAATGGTATTCCTGCCTGGCTCATTGGAGCCGTGTGGACTGTGCTTGTGGCCTTGGGAACAATGGGCTGTAGGAGCCAAATCCCTGCTGCCCTCCTCCAGTCATGAGCCCCCTGCTGGTTGAATGATCCAGTGGCATGCTTGCACAGGAAGCACTGAAGTGTATATAGTAGGCCCCGTTGACCCAGTTCTCCAGTCTTAGAGTTCAGCCCTTCCCGTGTTGTACTTAGTAAAGGAGCTATGATCACTACCACCTCGCCAAAGGTCAGCCACAGCTCTTTTATGGGTTAGTCATAGCTATCGTAGGAGTTGTCCTTGAAAGGGCAGCTTCTGTGAGAGCTCTCTTAGCCCCACCTACCTCACAGGGTGTCTGTTGTGTGTGGGGGGGGGGAGGTAAAGGAGATTGTGAGCCGCTCTGAGACTTTGAGATTCAGGGTGGAGGGAGGGATATAAATTCAATTTCTTCTTCTTCTTCTTCTTCTTCTTCTTCTTCTTCTTCTTCTTCTTCTTCTTCTTCTTCTTCTTCTTCTTCTTCTTCTTCTTCTTCTTTTTCCTGCTCCATGTTCAGCATTATATTTCTGAGAAAGAGAGCCGATTTGCATTTGTGTCTCATCTGTGGGCATCTTGAGACTACCTGGCTGGCCACTGTGGGACACAGGATGCTAGCCAAAATTGGCTGATACCAGTAGAGCTCTTTCTAAGCCAGACCGAGACCAGAGAAAGTCCCCACATGGATATCTGAAGAGCCACAAGAAATGAGAGCTGCAAAACACAACCCCTTCCCCATCTTTCCCTATTTATACATCTCTCTCCTCCTCCTTGCAATGAAGAGTGTGATGGGGTCAGAGCTATTTTTGTGGCAGGATTCTTTTGCATATTAGGCCACACCCTTCTGATGTAGCCAAGAGTTTGCAGGGCTCTTTGTACAGGGCCTACTGTAAGCTCCAGGAGGATTGGCTGCATCAGGGGGTGTGGTCTAATACGCAAAGGAGCTCCTGCTACAAAAAGAGCCCTGAATGGGGTCTATTAGAATTGTGACCAGTGCAGAGAGAAAGAATGGATTATTTCCCTCTCTCTCTTCCAAACCACTGGAACTATGTGAGCTGTCCAATTAAATTGATTGGCAGCAGGTTCCCAGCCAACGGAAGAGAGTGTTTCTTCATGCCAATCTTAATGAGCTTGTGGAATTTCTCTCTACAGGATGCGGTGGTGGCTGTTAGCTAAAATGGCTTTTTAAAGAGCTCAACAAAATCTACGGACTGTGGATGGCCATTAACCATGACAGCTGCCAATCTCTTCCTTTCGAGGCAGGAGACTTCTGATGCCCAAATAGTGGGCGTTCCACAGAGCTTCAGCCTGACCCAGTAGAAAGACTTCTCAGAGTCATCTCTCTTGACCTTATGTTGTCAGCTCCAGATTGGGAAATACCTGGACATTTTGGGGTGGAGCCTGAAGAGGGGGAGGTTTGGGGAGGACGGGCTTTAATAGGGTATAATTCCATAGCATGTGCCTTCTAAAGTGGCCATTTTCTCCAGGTGAACTGTTCTCTCTCACCTGGAGATCAGTTGTAATCAGTGTTCCCTCTAAGCTGTGTTAATGTGAGCTAGCTCACAGTTTTTTAGCCTCTGGCTCACACGTTTTTTGTCTTAGCTCAGGAAGGATGGCCCCAGAGCAAACTAATTTAGGCAGTAGCCAAATTGCTCACTCACGACTTTAATGCCAGTAGCTCACGAAGTAGAATTTTTGCTCACAAGACTCCACAGCTTAGAGCAGGGGTGTCAAACATACAGCCCGCAGGCCAGAGCAGGCCCGCAGAGGGCTCCAATCAGGCCCTCCAGCAACTGGCTAATATTTTAAGCATGTTTTATTTTAAGTTTTTAAAAAATCTTTAATTGTGTGTCTGTGCCCTTTATAAAGTTTATATGTCCGCTACCTGGCATTACATTTTGTGATACACATGGCCCGGCCCGACAAGGTCTCATTTATGTCAAATCCAGCCCTCATAGCAAATGAGTTCGACACCCCTGCCCTACAGGGATGCCATAAGTTGGCTGCAATTTAATGTCATGTCAGTCACACACACAAGAATGAAGCTGGTTTAAAATAAGCAAGAATATTATTAGAATGCATTATGCAGATCATGGGGGGATACAGCATGCTGATTCGTGATTCATTCGCTGGAAACACGGAGGCGTTCAGAACAGCTGGCAGAATTTTCAGGTCAGGATTGATGGACCTGCGGTATCCCATCCAAATTCCGTGTTTACCGGGGGGGGGGGGAGAGGAATTGGCAGCAATATCGGCTGCAAATTGGTGATGGCGGAGGTTTGCACGAGGACCTGAGCAAATGTCAAAGCAGCGATGATAAAAAGAGAATTCTGCATAGCAGCAGCTGGAAAATGGAAGTTATCAGTGAGCTTTCGGAGGCCAGAAAGAACAGGGAAACTGAAAGAACATGCCATTCTAGTGAACGAGGCAGTCTCTGGTCTCCATCATGAATCACTTTTAGGGGAATCTTTCCCGGCTATCTGACAACCGCAGAAGAGTTCCAGTTTTGTAAAGGGGCCATTTTGCGGGCTCATTCTTTTGCCCCGCTGCCGCCCCCCCCCCCCCCTAGTTTCTTCTTGGTGTATGTGCCTGGTTTCTAACAAGCCAAGATAACTTTTTTCCATTAGGGCAAAACCATATAGGAAAACCGCATCATAAAAATTCTTTCCTCTTTCGGCTCTGGTGTTTCTCAATGAAAATATTTGGGAAGGGTGTTTTATGCAAAAGAATCTTTCTTCTGACAAGAGATGGGTGAGAGTTAGTTCATTCCCCCTTACCCCTATCCCAGGCTGCTGTAAGAAAGTCTGGTGTAGTGGTTAAGTGCACGGATCTGGGAGAACAGGGTTTGATCCCCCACTCCTCCACTTGCACCTGCTGGAATGGCCTTGGGTCAGCCATAGCTCTCGTAGGAGTTGTCCTTGAAAGGGCAGCTTCTGTGAGAGCCCTCTCAGCCCCACCTACCTCACAGAGTGTCTGTTGTGGGTGGGGGGGGAGGTAAAGGAGATTGTGAACGCTCTGAGACTTTGAGATTCAGAGTATAGCGCAGGATATAAATCCAGTATCTTCTTCATAATCATAACTGTAAGTGAGCACGGTGTGGGCTAACCATTCTGGGTGGAGCCAAGAGACTTTGGGGGTGGAGACAGGATCAAGGGTGTGACAAGCACTATTGAACTCCAAAGGAAGTTCTGGTCATCACATTTCTTTTAAATGCCATGCTTCCTTTAGAAATAATGGAGGAAGGGGGCACCTTCTTTTCAAGTTCATAGAATGTACGGCTGCCAATCCCCAGGTGGAGGCAGGGGATCCCACAGTTTGGAGGACCTCCCCCCGCTTCAGAGGGGGTGGGAAATATCTGCTGAACACTCTATTATTCCCTATGGTGACCGATTCTCATAGGGTATAATGGTGAACTGATTGCGGGTATCTGGGGCTCTAGAGGGGCTGTTCTTTGAGGTAGAGTTACCAAATTTTCAGCATAGCATCCAAAATACCCTCCAAGTTTCAAAAGGATTGGACCAGGAGGTCCAATTCTATGAGCCCCAAAAGAAGGTGCCCCTTTCCTTCATTATTTCCAAATGGAAGGAAGGCATTTAAAAGGTGTGTGTTCCCTTTAAATGTGACGGCCAGAATTCCCTTTGGAGTTCAGTTGTGCTTGTCACAACCTTGCTTCTGGCTCCACCCCTAAAGTCTCCTGGCTCCACCCCCAAAGTCCCCTGATATTTCTTGAATTGGTCTTGACAATCCTAATAGAATGGGAACCCCCCCAGCCGATCTTTTTGAAACTTTTTTTTTGGGGGGGGGGTTGAGGAGAAGCACCAGATGGTATGATGAAAATTTGGTGCCTATACCTTAAAAAAACCAGCTTCCCCAGATTCTCCACTGTACCCTATGAGGAACTGGTCTCCACAGGTTATAATGGAGTGCCCACCGGATATTTCCTCCCACCCTCTGCTTTGTGATGACCCTGAAGTGGGAAGAGGGCTTCCAAACCAGGGGATCCCCTGCCCCCAACTGGGGATTGGCAACCCTACCTGAAACTCTTATGGTTTTTGGTGATTCCCAAAGAGGACTCGATGCTGCTTCCGGGTTATTCCTGGAAGTGACATCATGCCATTGCTGATGACCAACCACTATGTCCCCGCTCTCCCATTGGTTGCTTGTCCGGGACTGGCAACCCTGTCCTGGCTTGTTTTCCCCCCAGTTTAATTAATTACTGCCTCATCTTGCCAGCTACCAGCTGTGGCATTCTTCTGTGAAGTCTTAATTATCAGTTTGGGCTGGAGGGATTGTTGTGGGGAGTTAAACACTGCTTTCCGCAGTTGCAGGCAAAGCACTTCTAATTACTTTTAATTAGGGAGGCCAGCCGGCCTGGAGGGAAATGGCCTGTTCCTTTAATAGAAGCTTAATGCGTGGAATGAGCGGCTGAAGTGTTTCTGGAATTCAGGTAACTCACTTCACCTGGCGAATGGCAGTCCAGGAAGCCTCTATTAAAAGGGACATAACTAGTGTTGCCAACCCCCAGGTGGTACAAAAGAGGATCAGGAGCTATGATATCCTCTATTTTTCACATTTTGCTGACTGTGGAACCTCCAGGTGCTGGCTAGAGATATCCCGCTATGAACCAGGGCTTCTTTTGAGTAGGGACACAGTTAAGAACATAAGAGAAGCCATGTTGGATCAGGCCAATGGCCCATCCAGTCCAATACTCTGTGTCACATAAGAACATAAGAGAAGCCATGTTGGATCAGGCCAATGGCCCATCCAGTCCAACACTCTGTGTCACACAGTGGCAAAAAAACCCCAGGTGCCATCAGGAGGTCCACCAGTGGGACCAGGACACTAGAAGAAGCCCTCCCACTATGCCCCCCCCAGCAAGCACCAAGAATACAGAGCATCACTGCCCCAGACAGAGAGTTCCAACAATATGCTGTGGCTAATAGCCACTGGGAAGCAGCCCCGTAGCGCAGAGTGGTAAAGCTGCAGTACTGCAGTCCTAAGCTCTGCTCACAACCTGAATTCGATCCCGGCGGAAGCTGGGATTCAGGTAGCTGGCTCAAGGTTGACTCAGCCTTCCATCCTTCCGAGGTCGGTAAAATGAGTACCCAGCTTATTGGGGGGGGGGGGGGAAGTGTAGATGACTGGGGAAGGCAATGGCAAACCACCCCGTAAAAAAGTCTGCCGTGAAAACATCGTGATGCGACGTCACCCCAGAGTCGAAAATGATTGGTGCTTGCACAGGGGACTACCTTTACCTTTAATAGCCACTGGTGGACCTCTGCTCCATATGCTTATCCAATCCCCTCTTGAAGCTGTCTATGCTTCTAGCCGCCGCCACCTCCTGTGGCAGTGAATTCCATGTGTTAATCACCCTTTGGGTGAAGAAGTACTTCCTTCTATCAGTTCTAACACGACTGCTCAGCAATTTCACTGAAGTTCCGGCTGGCTTGGTGTGAGGGGCCACGGCCTAAGATGCAATTGAGTCCCTGCTGGGTTTTTCCCTAACAAAAAGCCCTGTGTGAAACAATGGTGATGTCAGGGGTGTGTGGCCTAATTTGCAAATAAGTCCCTGCTGGGCTTTTTCTACCCAAAAAGCCCTGATTATAAGCAGTGTTCCCTCTAAGCTGCAGAGACTTGTGAGCAAAAATTCTACTTTGTGAGCTACTGGCATTGAAGTTGTGAGTTACTGCATCAATTACTGTGCTCCGGGGTCATCCTTCCTGAGCTAAGACAAAAATGTGTGAGCTGGAGGCTAAGAATCTGTGAGCTAGCTCACACTAACTCAGCTTAGAGGAAACACTGATTACAACTAATCTCCAGGTGACATTTTCTCACTTGGAGAAAATGGCTACTTTGGAAGTTGGGCCATATGGCATTATGTCCCATTAAAGTCTCTCCCTTCCCCAAACCCCGCTGTTCTCAGGGTTCAGGAATTTCTCTGCTGGGATCAGGCAACTTTAGACACAACATTCTTTTTGCTCCATGCAGCTGGCAAGCTTGCTTTTAATTCGACTTTATGGGATTATTTCAGAGCCACTATAATAATCAAGAAAATAAATTTAAAATAATGAGCAGGGGTTTTGCCTGCAAGGTGAAAAACAGTTTTTTATTCCTCTCCCACCTTTATTCCAGTTATTTATTCCTCTCAAACATAAGAGCCCCGTGACGCAGAGTGTTAAAACTGCTGTACTGCAGTCCTAAGCTCTACTCACATCCTGAGTTTGATCCCCGGTGGGAATTGGGTTTTCAGGTAGCCAGCTCGAGGTTGACTCAGCCTTCCATCCTTCCGAGGTCCGTAAAATGAGCACCCAGCTTGCTGGGGGGAAAGCGTACATGACTGGGGAAGGCAATGGCAAAGCACTCCATAAAAAGTTTGCCATAAAAACGTTGTGAAAGCAACGTCGCCGCAGAGTCGGAAACTACTGGTGCTTGCACAGGGAACCTTTCCTTTCCACTGCTCAAACAAGAACTGACAACTAACAATTGATTCATGGATGTTTTGGCTAGCCATGCGATATATAGCAAAGTCTTAACTGGGCTGTAAAACAAAGGAACAGAAGGGGAATTGCCAGTAGAAGTGGAACCTTTGCTGAATGCAAATCGCTTCAGAGTAAACACATAATTGGATTTTGCCCAGGGGAATGGGTTTTGCTGGGTTTTGTAGGGAGCAATATATTCTGCTGTGGGCCACCCACCCCAAGATGCAGGGATGCCAGCTTCCAGGTGGGACCTGGGGGATCCCCCAGAATTACAGCTCCTCTCCAGCCTACAGAAATCAGTTCCCTGCAGAAATCTGAGGCATTGGAGGGTGGGGTTTGTGGCATTGTATCCTCCCCTCCCCCCCAATCTCTGGAGTTTCCCAACCTGGATTTGGCAACTCTGTCCCTTATCCTCCATTACGGTTGCCGATCCCCTGGTTTGGAGACCCTCCCTTCACTTCAAGGTCATCAGAAAGTGGGGAGGGGTTTGGGAAACGTCTGCTGGGCACTCCGTTATTCCCTATGGAAACCGATTCCCATTGGGTATAATGGAGAACTGGGCCATGAGTATCTGGGGCTCTGGGAGGGCTGTTTTTGAGGTAGAGGCATCCAGTGCATCTACTCAAAACACCCTCCAAGTTTCAGAAATATTGGACCAGAGGGTCCAATTCTATGAACCCCAAAAGAAGGTACCTCTATCTATTATTTCCAAATGGTGGGAAGGTATATGAAAGGCACGCAGTCCCTTTAAATGTGATGGCCAGAACTCTCTTTGGAATTCAATTATGCTTGAAAAAGGCAACTAGAATGATTATAGGTCTGGAACACTTTCCCTATGAAGAAAGGTTAAAACACTTGGGGCTCTTTAGCTTGGAGAAATGTCGACTGCGGGGTGACATGATAGAGGTTTACAAGATTATGCATGGGATGGAGAAGTAGAGAAAGAAGTACTTTTCTCCCTTTCTCACAATACAAGAACTCGTGGGCATTCAATGAAATTGCTGAGCAGTCAGGTTAAAATAGATAAAAGGAAATACTTCTTCACCCAAAGGGGGGTTAACATGTGGAATTCACTGCCGCAGGAGGTGGTGGCGGCTACAAGCATAGCCAGCTTCAAGAGGGGATTGGATAAAAATATGGAGCAGAGGTCCATCAGTGGCTATTAGCCAAAGTGTATATATATATGTGTGTGTATGTGTGTGTGTATGTATGTATATGTGTGTGTATGTATATATATACACACACACATATATTGGCCACTGTGTGACACAGAGTGGATTGGATGGGCCATTGGCCTGATCCAACATGGCTTCTCTTATATTCTTATGTTCTAACCCTATCCTCCACCAGTAGCCAGGGGGTGGGGTGGGGCTGGCCACTCTAAATTCCACTCATGCCTCATTGCTAAAAAGTAATCATAGAATCATAGAGTTGAAAGGGATCTCCAGGGTCATCTAGTCCAAACCCCTGCACAATGCAGGAAACTCACAAACACCTTCCCCTAAGTTTACAGGATCCTCATTGCTATCAGATGGCCATCTAAAAACCTCCGAGGAAGGAGAGCCCACCACCTCCCGAGGAAGCCTGTTCCTTTGAGGAACCGCTCTAACAGTCAGGAAGTTCTTCCTAATGTTGAGCCAGAAAGTCTTTTGATTTAATTTCAAACCGTTGATTCTGGTCCTACCTTCTGGGGCCACAGAAAACAATTCAAAACGGTTCTTGTTGAGATAGTCCCTTCCCTGCCTCCGTGTCCTGCTATTTTCTGCCCTGTTTTGTGCATATCCAGTTCTGCCGAATGAGCTGGGGACCCCAGAGGCCGAAGAGCTGCCTCCTCAGAGCTTCCTCGCCTTGTGCTGACCGATTGCTCGAAGTGCGCTCAGAACTGACAGAGGAGCTCTCGCTTCCCACAGAGATGGCCCGGAGTCTGCGAACTCCCGAAGTTTGCACTCGGCCCTGATGAGATCTTTGTGACAAGCTCTCGCCTCTGAGTGGGGCTTCTTCTCCAGCCCAAGGCCGAGGGGCTTCAGTTGCCCCCAAAATAGAATATTCCGGGATGTAAGACTTCTTGTTGGAGGCCACATTTCAGGGAAAGGCGCTGATAAAACAAGAAGAGGCAGAAAGAGGCTACAGCAAAGCCCATCAGCGGTTGAAAGGAGTGTGCTGCGGTGGTTAGGGGGCTGGGCTAGGAACTGGGAGGCAGGGCCGGTGCGAGGGTGTTTGGTGCCCTAGGCGAGCTGCCCACTAACACCTCCCCCCCCCCCGGAAATTTAAAAACCAGAGAACATAAGAGAAGCCATGTTGGATCAGGCCAATTGCACATCCAATCCAACACATATTCACACACACACTGTGGCTAATAGCCACTGATGGACCTCTGCTCCATATTTTATCTAACCCCCTCTTGAAGCTGGCTATGCTTGTAGCTTCCACCACCTCCTGTGGCAGTGAATTCCACACGTTAATCACCCTTTGGGTGAAGAAGTACGGTACTTCCTTTTATCCAACCTGACTGCTCAGCAATTTCATCGAATGCCCATGAGTTCTTGTATTGTGAGAAAGGGAGAAAAGTATTTCTTTCTCTACTTTCTCCATCCCATGCATAATCTTGTAAACCTCTATCATGTCACTCTGCAGTCAACATTTCTCCGAGCTAAAGAGACCCAAGCGTTTTAACCGTTCTTCATAGGGAAAGTGTTCCAATTGTAGGAGAAATGAAGAATTGTAGGAGAAATGAAGAAACTTGAAACTATACATTTTTAAATAGATCCAAGTAGGCAGCCGTGTTGGTCTGAAGTAGTAGAACAAAATAGGAGTCAATTTCACCTTTAAGACCAACTTCGTTTTATTCAGAACGTAAGCTTTTGTGTGCATGCACGCTTCTTCAGATGAGGAATGAGGTACATCATTCCTCCTTCCTTGTCTGAAGAAGTGTGCATGCACACGAAAGCTTACGTTCTGAATAAAACGAAGTTGGTCTTAAAGGTGAAATTGACTCCTATTTTGTTATACATTTTTAATTTACATTTTTTTGTTTTAAATTTTAAATTTAAAAAAAAAACAACATTGTGAGATTAAGCAATAAAAATTGCAAGAATGCTACTTGAACCTTTTAGCTGGCGGTGCCAGGGACAAGACCTTCGCATGATCATTTCTACTTGATCCTTTCCGTTGGAGGTGCCAGTGACAAGACCTTGTGCATGCGAGAAAGATACTCTGCCACTGAACTATGGCTCCCACCCCATGGCTCTGTTAAAGTAGAGTAGGGAGGATAAGTGGCAGCATACAACTTCAACAGGAGCCGGTTTCTAGAAACTGTAATTGGCTCTTCTTCAGCTTTTACAATTGGTTAATTTATCCCTGCCGGCCTCCGAGGGGTGCACTGGGCAAGCACCATCTGCTTTCATGCTTCGCGGGTCTGTAACAGTCCCAGGGAACGCAAAACCAGCTGGGTAGCATCTGCACTCCATAGAGCCTGCTTTCCATTGGGGCAGGTAAGCTCCAAGGAGCACACACACTGCGCATGGGGAGAGGGGGTACCTCGTGGCACCCCCTAGGCCAGGTGGTGCTCTAAGCGGCTGCCAACTTGGCCTACTTCCACGCACTGGCCATGCTGGGAGGCCCAGATTTGAATTCCCATTCAGTTATGAAACTCGCTGAGTAGGACTGCTGGCAATGGGCTGAGAAATACCTGGAGATTTGGGGGGGGGTGGAGCCTGAGGAGGGCGGGGTTTGGGGAGAGAGGGATTTCATTGGGTTAGAATGCCATAGTCTGGAGATTAGTTGTAATTCTAGAAGATCTGCAGCCCCACCTGGAGGTTGGCAACCCAAGAGCTGCTAATGTACTCTAAAGATCAGGGTGGCCAAACTGGCTTAACGTAAAAGCCGCATAGAATAAATATCAGACGTTTGAGAGCCGCAAGACATGAACATCAGATGTTTGAGAGTTGGAATGAATGAACATCAGATGTCTGAGAGTCAGAAGGAAGGAGTATCAGATGTTTGAGAGTCAGAAGGAAAAAAAAACAGATGGGGAAGAGAGCAGGAAGAGGTAGAAAGAAAGCAACTAACTTTAAATGCATTCTCCAAGCAGCCGCTGGTTGTCTGGGCTTTATAAGTTATTTAAAGAGAGAAATTCCTTCTCTGCGCTGGCCAACGGGGTGGTGGGGGCTTGAAGAGCCACACAATATGTGTGAAAGAAGAAGATGATGATGATATTGGATTTATATCCCGCCCTCCACTCCGAAGAGTCTCAGAGTGGCTCACAATCTCCTTTCCCTTCCTCCCCCACAACAGACACCCTGTGAGGTAGATGAAGGTATTGGATTTATATCCCGCCCTCCACTCCGAAGAGTCTCAGAGCGGCTCACAATCTCCTTTACCTTCCTCCCCCACAACAGACACCCTGTGAGGTGGGTGGGGCTGAGAGGGCTCTCACAGCAGCTGCCCTTTCAAGGACAACCTCTGCCAGAGCTATGGCTGACCCAAGGCCATTCCAGCAGCTGCAAGTGGAGGAGTGGGGAATCCAACCCGATTCTCCCAGATAAGAGTCCACACACTTAACCACTACACCAAACTGGTTCTCCACATGTGGCTCCCAAGCCACAATTTGGCCACCCCTGCTATACACAAACCAAATGCAGGGAAATTGTACATCCATGAAGTCACAAAATGCTCTTTCTGAGAACTCAAGAAACTTCAAACAACTACAGTTCCTTTCTAAGGTGACCACCTTAGGAATTAAATACGTTTGAAACTGGTTTAAACGCCACATTCCCCATGCCACCAAAGGTGATGTTCTTTTGCTTTCCTGCATAATGAGAGACCTGTTGTTCTTGAGTTAAAGAGCCTTGAAATTTCCCCCTCTCACCGAGAACGGAGCTTGTCTCTCCATCTTTCCACACAAGCTCTGAAGCCTCGCCATACTTCGAGGTTGGACTTCGAACAAGCTGAGATAGCATCTCTGCCTTTTGCAACCTAGTCACGAACGCCCGAGCCAGGGGAGTTTGCGGCTGGTTTTGTCATTAACTACAATCTAATCTGCGATCAGAGGCTGGGGTTTTGAAACATAACCAGGGTTCCTTGCAAACATTTGTTCCGATAAAATCAAAATATTCGGGAAAACACACACAGCACTTAATCAAAAGGGTGACCAAAAGGCTGAAGGAGCTGGGGATGTTTAGCCTGGAGAGGAGGCAGCTGGGAGGTGATATGAACATATGAAGCTGCCTTATACTGAATCATACCCTCGGTCCATCAAAGTCAGTATTGTCTACTCAGACTGGCAGCGGCTCTCCAGGGTCTCAAGCTGAGGTTTTTCACGCCTATTTGCCTGGACCCTTTTTAGTTGGATATGCCAGGGATTGAACCTGGGACCTTCTGCTTACCAAGCAGAAGCTCTACCGCTGAGCCACTGTCCCTCCCCCATAGGATCACCATCTTCAAGTACTTGAAGGGCTGTCATCTAGAGGATGGTGTGGAATTCTTTTCTGTGGCCCCAGAAGGTAGGACCAGAACCAACAGGTTGAAATTAAATCAGAAGTGTTTCCCGCCCAACATTAGGAAGAACTTCCTGACCGTTAGAGGGGTTCCTCAGTGGAACAGGCTTCCTCGGGAGGTGGTGGGCTTTCCTTCCTTGGAGGTTCTTAAACAGAGGTTAGATGGCCATCTGACAGCAATGCTGATCCTGTGAATTTAGGGGGAGGTGTTTGTGAGTTTCCTGCACTGTGCAGGGGGTTGGACTAGATGACCCTGGAGGTCCCTTCCAACTTTATGATTCTGTGATTCATGACTTTATGGTAGGGAAAACTCCAAGAGTATATCAGGTGTTGGAGGACAAGAACAGGTTTCGTGAAAGGCCAATTCATCAGCTACAGGACAGAGTTCAGAAGTTCAGCACATAAAGAATAGCCATCCTTCCAGGCGGCAGGTGGCGATCTCCTGGAATCCCAGCTTATCAGGCAACAGAGATCAAATCAACCAGAGAAAGTGGTCATGTTGAAAGGTAGACTCTGTTGCATTATACCCCATTGAAGCCCCTCCCCTCCTCAAACCCCAGCAACCTCAGGCTCCACCCCCCAAAATCTCCAGGTATTTCCCAGCCCAGACCCAACAACCCTATCTCTACAAAGTAGCATGCATGGCGTTATACCTGAGGTGCCTCCCCTCCCAAAACTGTAGTCACAAGGGCTCCACCCTCAAATCTCCGGGTATTTCTGAAGCCTGGGTTGGCAACCCTATGTGGAATAAATCCACATCCCTGGGTAGGTATTCAGCAATGGACAAAACGCACTGGAGATCTGCTCATGGATTTTTCAGCATCTCATCTGGCTTGAACATTGGGGCCTAAACACCTCGTATGAAGTCCTACCTCACGGCAAAAGCAGAAAGTGGCATTGGTAGCAACCAAAATTGTTGGCAGGATGTATTCAGGCAAGCATTGCCAATATGATGCCTATGGGTGCCATGGCACCTATTAATATTTTTTTCCTGGTTCCCCGGTGCTTCTTTCTGCCCTGAAGGAGAAAGACTATCCTGGCTGTACTCCACTCTACCAGAGTAGGAGGTGGTGACCACCCCTGGCTTAGATGGCTGATGGCTGCTAAAGAAGGATAAAGAGCCCCGTGGCGCAGAGTGTTAAAGCTGCAGTCCTAAGCTCTGCTCACGACCTGAATTCGATCCCAGCGGAAGCTGGTTCAGGTAGCTGGCTCGAGACTGACTTAGCCTTACATCCTTCCGAGGTTGGTAAAATGAGTGTCCAGCTTGCTGGGGGGAAAGTGTAGATGATTGGGGAAGGCAATGGCAAACTACCCCGTAAAAAGTCTGCCGTGAAAAAGTTGTGAAAGTAACATCACCCCAGAGTCGGAAACGACTGGTGCTTGCACAGGGGATTACCTTTACCTTTAAAAAAGGATTCGATTCAGTCACATAGAAACTCCAGGGCCTCACCCTTCTAATAATCGGGTATTGGAAGGAAGTGATGTTATTTCCAGTGTTCCCTGTAAGCTGCAGAGTCTTGTGAGCAAAAAATCTACTTTGTGAGCGCTACTGGCATTAAAGTTGTGAACTCCTGGCATTACAGTTGTGAGCTACTGCATCAATTATTGTGCTCCCGGGCCATTTTTCCTGAGCTAGGACAAAAATGTGTGATCTGGAGGCTAAAAATATGTGAGCTAGCTCATGCTAACTCAGCTTAGAGGGAACGTTTGTCATTTCCTGTGCCCTGCTTCTATTGGGTGGCCAATTGCTAGAAAAAAGAACAGTCGACTTGACTCACCTGGAGCTGCTTCAGTACAGCGACTCTTTCCTGCTGAGTGAGATCTCGAAACTCACCCAGGATTTCATAACAGTGACGGATGGATCTTCCGTGGAGGACATTTGAGATCCGGCTATGCTTGATAGCTTTTTATTTTGCTGCCATTTTGATGTGCAGCCATTTTAGTTGACTGTAGTTTGGTGGCTTTTTTGTCTATTAAGATTGAGACTGATTTCGCACTCAGCTTACACCACTCTCATGTTCGTCTTCTTAGCACGGCGTCCTTCCGATTTCCCACTATCTGCCCCGGGCTGCAGCAACGGTTGGCGTTTTCACACAGCAAACAGAAACCACTAAAAACCAGTTTCTGTTTGCTGCGTGAAAATGCTGATCCTTGCTGCGGCCCGGGGTAGATAGTGAGAAATCGGAAGGACGCCGCACTGAGAAGACAAACATGAGAGCAGTGTAAGGTGAGTGAGAAATCAGTCTGATAGTTTTGATATGTTCCCTTTTGTTACTGTGACGTGCTGAGGGTATTCTCTTTAAGGTGAAAACAGAAACCCTTCAAATCAATAAATAAAGGGGTTGGAGTCAGCAGAAGAGCTTGTGAAAGGAGGGGAGGGGCAGTAGCTTAGCATGAGGGCATCTGCTTTATATCCAGAAAGTCTCAGATTCAGTCCTTGACACCTCCAGCGAAAAAGCTCCAGTACGAGGTGATGCAAAACAGTGTACCTGAGCCCCTGTGCATCTGGAGTTGATGGGATTTCCACTTTTTTATTTTCCTGGTTCTGGAGGGGGATCTGTTATCTGTTTTGCTACCTCTAGTGGTCGATTCAATGTAACTCCAGTTTATGCCAAGCATATCTCCCTGCAGATATAAACTGTAGGTTTTTATGCTGAATTTAAAACAGTGTCATATCAAGTCAATCACTAGAGGAAGTAAAACACATGTGAAACGGGTATGCGTGTGTGTGGAGACTGAAGAAACAGGAATTTACAAGTGAGGAAAATCAGAATGTGGAAACGCCCATTGATGAAGCAAGTCTTTTGAAAATACTGGATTAATAGAGGGCACTGAGGCATAAACAACAATGGGTAGGTCTCCAGTTTAGAGCAGTGGTTAAGTGTGCAGACTCTTATCTGGGAGAGCCGGGTTTGATTCCCCCATTTGCAGCTGCTGGAATGGCCTTGGGTCAGCCATAGTTCTCAGAGTTGTCCTTGAAAGGGCAGCTTCTGTGAAGAAGAAGATATTGGATTTATATCCCGCCCTCCACTCCGAAGAGTCTCAGAGCGGCTCACAATCTCCTTTACCTTCCTCCCCCACAACAGACACCCTGTGAGGTGGGTGGGGCTGGAGAGGGCTCTCCCAGCAGCTGCCCTTTCAAGGACAACCTCTGTCAGAGCTATGGCTGACCCAAGGCCATGCTAGCAGGTGCAAGTGGAGGAGTGGGGAATCAAACCCGGTTCTCCCAGATAAGAGTCTGCACACTTAACCACTACACCAAACTGGCTCTCCACACCAAACTGGCTCTCCGTGAGAGCCCTCTCCAGCCCTACCCACCTCATGGGGTGTCTGTTGTGGGGGGAGGAAGATAAAGGAGATTGTGAGCCGCCCTGAATCTCTGAGATTCAGAGTGGAGGGCGAGATATAAATCCAAATTCTTCTTAGTCTTCTTCATATCCCAGCACTAGCTGCAGCTAGCAAGTCTTCTGGACTTGATTAATGGACCATTGTGGACATCTTGGAATCCAGAAGATAGGAGAGATGGAAATTATTGGTCTAGTAGCTGATGATGTCAAAATGGCCCTTACTTTTTGCTCAGAGAGATTATTCATTGTTATTCAGGGCTTTTATAGAATATAAGAGCAGCCATGTTGGATCAGCCAATGGCCCATCCAGTCCAACACTCTAAGTCACACAGGGGCCAAAAACCCCAGGCGCCATCAGGAGGTCCATCAGTGGGGTTAGGACACTAGTAGCCCTCCCACTGTGCCCCCCCAAGCACCAAGAATACAGAGCATCACTGTAGAAAAAGCCCAGCAGGAACTCATTTGCATATTAGGCCACACCCCTTGATAACTTGGTGCCAAGCCAGCCAGAACTGTGTTCCTGTGTGCTCCTGCTCAAAAAAGGCCACATTTTTATTGCTGTTCCTAGGATGGCAAGGCATTTGTAGAGGGGCGGGAAGATCTATGTCCATTTCCAGTTTTGTGGTAATACCAGGGGTGGAATTCTAGCAGGAGCTTTGCATATTAGGCCACACACCCCTGATGTAGCCAGTCCTCCAAGAGCTTACAAAAAAGAGCCTTGTAAGCTCTTGGAGGATCGGCTACATCAGGGGTGTGTGGCCTAATACGCAAAGGAGCTCCAGCTAGAATTCCACTCCTGGGTAGAACAGGTGGCGGCCAAACCAATCAAGGGGCAGAAAAATCCCCCGTGTGCGTCCATGGCCTCATTGTACAGATTTTTTTTAGATCCTCATTCTGAGATCTTTGCTCAGAACTGGATATAAAGCTATAAAGGTTATAAACTATAAATATTACAGTTAACCGAAATTAACAACCAGGACAAACTTCCTCTGGGAATCCCATTCTTTGCTTTTATCGAACGTGCCTTCTTATCAACCCCACACAAGCATGTCAATTAATATACAGAGTGAACCGCCGCTTTGCAACGAGTGTGAATTAGCCAGATTTCAGCTCTTATTCCTTTATCCGATTTGCACAGGCGGGCACCATTGCTTCATTATGTCTAGGTCTCAGTTGTGTGTCGAGATGGCAGCACCCTTTCACAGCTGACGCCGTTGGCGAGACCTACCCTGTCGCACATCCTCACAAAAATGTTACAGACGTACAATTATAACCTTAACGGTGTGACAAACCCCGGAGTCGACGTGCCGCTTAATTTAGAAAGGCCAGAGTTTACAGCAGGAATCAGTAGGCAAGCAGGAAAAGGGATTTACGTTTAACGCAATGGAACGGGCAGTTTCTTTGGCAGAAGCGTATCATCATAGGCCAAAAGTTGTAAGTCCCTCTTGGTTGCATGTAATTTAACGTTTGTGAGCAGGGCGTTTTTGGTATAAAAAGCCCAGCAGGAACTCATTTGCATATTAGGCCACACACCCCTGACACAAAGCCAGCCGGAACTGCTTTCCTCTGTGTTCCTGCTCAAAAAAAAGCCCCGTTCGTGAGAACCAGTGGGTATAACAGGGCTCCCTAACTTTGTTGAGCCTACAGGCGCTTTTGGATTTTTGTGTGTATAGTGCAGGGGTGGCCAAACCGTGACTCGTTAGCCACATGTGGCTCTTTCACACATATTGTATGGCTCTTAAAGCCCCCACCGCCCCATGGACAGCTTGGAGAAGGCATTTCTCTCTTTAAATCACTTCTCCAAGCCAAGCCAACCAGCAGCTTGGAAAATGCATTTAAAGTTAAAGTTGCTTTTTTCTCACCTCTCCTTCTTCCCACCTATTTCCTTCCTTCCTTCCTTCCTTCCTTCCTTCCTTCCTTCCTTCCTTCCTTCCTTCCTTCCTTCCTTCCTTCCTTCCTTCCTCTGACATTTATGTCTTGTGGCTCTCAAACATCTGACATTTATTCTATGTGGCTCTTATGTTAAGCCACTGCAAATGGCTGCCAATAGGGCAGGACCAATACAAAAAAGGTGGCTACGGGTGCTGGGCCAATCACAAAAAGAAGGGAGGTTCCAAACCAAGCATCCGCCAATAGAGACCAGTTGCTTCTGAACGGGCATTTCTTTCAGCTTCTGATCGTGATTGGCTTTTGTTCTAAAGCCGCCCTGAGCCACTTGTGGGAAGGGCGGGATATAAGTCACCAAATAAATAAAATAAATAATAAATAAAGCGCTTTCTGTGCAAAAGAGGTGAAGGAAAGCTCAGATCAGCTCTCTTTACTTTGAGGAGAAGGGATGCTCTTTTCTTTCGTCTTCCAAAGAAAGGGGAGAGTATGTTCCCTGATAGGGTTGTCAGCGCCGGGAGTGGGGTGGGGGCTGGAGATCTCCCGCCATTACAACTGATCTCCAGGTGAAAGAGATCAATTCACCTGGAGAAAATGGCCACAAGATGGACTCTATGCAGGGCCAGCCCTGCCGCTAGGCAAACTAGGCCATCACCTAGGGCGCTGGACTCCTGGGGTGCCAAATCGGGCGTCCCCGTGTGACTCGGTGATGTTATCAGTGTAGGGAGGGCACCAGCCTTGCCTAGGGTGCCAGACAGTCTTTGGCCAGCCCTGACTCTATGGCATTCTGCCCCATTGAAGTCCCTCCCCTCCCCAAACCCTGCCCTCCTGGAGCTCCACCCCCAAATCTCCAGGTATTTCCTAACCAGGAACTGGCCACTCTTACAGTCACACAGAGAGGTTACCAATCCCACGGACATAAGAAGAAGATGAAGAAGATATTGGATTTATATCCCGCCCTCCACTCCGAAGAGTCTCAGAGCAGCTCACAATCTCCTTTACCTTCCCCGCCCCCACAACAGACATCCTGTGAGGTAGATGAGGATATTGGATTTATATCCCGCCCTCCACTCCGAAGAGTCTCAGAGCGGCTCACAATCTCCTTTCCCTTCCTCCCCCACAACAGACACCCTGTGAGGTGGGTGGGGCTGGAGAGGGCTCTCACAGCAGCTGCCCTTTCAAGGACAACCTCTGCCAGAGCTATGGCTGACCCAAGGCCATTCCAGCAGGTGCAAGTGGAGGAGTGGGGAATCCAACCTGATTCTCCCAGATAAGAGTCCACACACTTAACCACTACATCAAACTGGCTGTATTGATGTCCAAACTGAGGACACTCAGCCTGTGTCTGCTAGCACCAGAATGAATTCATAATTTATTTATTTTGAATTCGTAATTTCGTTGGTCAGGCAGCTGCTAGAGACCCACCAAAACTTCTCTGTGGCTTTTCCCGTTCAAGGCACTTCCGTTCTAAAGATTTAAGCTGCAAGAGTGCCATAGGCATTGGCTAGGGCTGCCAGCCTCCAGGCGGGACCTGGAGATCTCCTGCTTTTACCACGGGTCTCCAGCTGGCAGAGATCAGCTCCCCTGGAGGAAAAGGCTGCTTTGGAGGGTGGGCTCTGTGGCATTGTACCCTGCTGAGGCCCCTCTCCTCCCCTCCCCTCCCCAAACCACACTCTCTCCCAGATCTGGTCCCCAAAGTCTCCAGGTATTTCCCAACCCTAGCATTGGTAGGCATCAGGGCTAAGGTATGCCAGCAGGCCCATAGTGCCCCATGGGGCCCAGCCTCCTTGTGGCTTTTACAGGCCCCCACCCCAAGCATTGGCTCCCCCCTTCCCCTTAGGCCTCTCACCCTGATCGCCTCAGGACATGACGCAGGTAGCTCTCCCCTGAAGCACTCTGAGCAGAGTTGAGTGGGTGGGCGGGCAGATTCCGAAAGTTGGGTGGGTAGGTAGGCAGCCAGCCCCACTCCTTGCTCCCAGCAGCCCTTAGTCTGGCCCTGAAGAGCTGGGGGCTCCATGTGCTGCCTTGTTTTCCACCACCATGAGCCTGAATGGCAAGTTCTTGGGTGGGGGGGCAGGGAGGAGAGGCTCCTAGATTGCACAGGCCGCAAGGGCAGCTAGAGTCCTTTTGGGGTGGGGAGGGGGAAGGCAGCCAGGACATGTCTCCCCCAGCCAGCGTGTACAAGCCGTGCGCGTTCCCTGCTGCTCCCAGTTGGGGAAGGGCACAGGAAAGCGGGGAAATGGGGAGGCAGCGCAGAGATACAAATCAGCCTTCTTTTGAACTTCGGAAGTTGATCACTGCAGGCTGAGCTCCAAGAAAGGTAGAAGGGGAATTGGAGCTTACATGCAATTTAAATTACACTCAAGGGAGGAGGGAGACGGGTGCCCCTCAGCCTCTCCAGCTTCTTGCTCTCACCCCCATGGCTCTGCTACGCCCCCACCCCCTGTGACTCTTAGCTACAGGGCTGTATGCCAGCCTCCCAGGTTTACAACTGACCTCCAACTCAATTTCCCTGGAGAAAACGGCTCTTTGGTGGGTGGCTGATATGGCATCATCATCATCTCAATTTAATTAATCGCCCCATCCCAGCCAGCGCCAGGCTCTGGGTGATGTACAACACAAGAATAAAATACATAGATTTAAATCCATAAAACTAGTTACGTTAAAAGAGATTATAAACCCCAGTGGTGTCTCATTTAAAGCGCTACTGTTCAGTTCCCAGTTGTTACATCGGGGGTAGACCCTGCTGAGGCCCCCCCAAGTCCTCCCCAACCAAATTTCCAATAATTCCCCAACCCAGCACTGACAACTCTGCTCATGGCCTCATGGGAATTGTAGTCCTTTGCTCCATAACGTGCCTTGGAGTTAATATAAAAACATACAACGTGACGTTTCCCACCAGACTGTCTCCTCCCATAATGGGAGAAGCCCAGCTTTCCAGGAAGAGAGAAGTCTGAGGTACACTCCCTGGCCCTAGGGAGGACAAATGCGTTGTTCCCCCGGAGTCGGACTCTTATCTGCAGCCACGATGCTGTAACCAGGCCGTCTTGACATCTCTATTTGAGCGGGTGTCTAGCTGGCAGAACTTCCTCTGCTTGTAAAAGGTGACAACAGACGGCTTTTAGATCTTGAACCAGGTGGAGTCCAACACAGTTGTGTGCAACACTTTCGCGAGTGCTTGCCAAACTGCTCAAACACAAGAGATGATTCTTTAAATCTCATAAAGAGGATGAAACGATTTTGCACAATTCTTTTATGGGCTATGCAAATTACTACCATCGTCATTTGGGTACGAGCAAACTAATTTAAATGGAAATAGGGATGCTGATTCCGTAGCCCAACTTTCAGTAAATAGGAAGGGAAGAGACGTGATTGACCTGATCCAGCTGTTAACCGGTTTTAGGAGCTATGCTCCTGTCCAAATAACAATGACCAGGCTGGAGACCTTCTTGTTCAGAGAAAACAGCTTTATTTTCGTATCTGCAGATAACGGAGAGAGGGGCAGGCCAAACAAAATGCCCTCTCTGCCTGGTTTGGCAAAGCCCCTTGCCTTTTATAAGATTCCCGACGTCATTTTTCCCTGTCTTGCTCTGTGGCAGTTTGCCATTGGTCCAGAGCTCACAATCTAAACTAAGCCGGCCGTTGGTCAAGGGCCTTAGCCATATAAGGTAAGTCTTAAAAGTTACAACATGTTCTTCCCAGCAACAACTTTCCCTCCTTTACCCAGCAACAGAATTTATGCGCATGCCCCTTTAACTTAGCACATAATTCTAGAACTTTTACCTCAGCAATTTACACTACCATATTCTTCATGCTAAATGTAACAGTTTGGCCTACTCAGGTTATGAGAGACTTTGCCAGAGAAAAAAAAGAAAATGTTACTTGATGCTGACTAGGGAGACAAGGCATAAAGAGCAGAAAACAGAAAGAGAAGCCTAAACTAGAGGATTGCTGAGAAACTGCAGTAGGGAATGGCATAACCACATCAGGAAGCTAGCACACAGAAGTCCAACTGCCAAAAACTGGGAAAGGGGTGAGGGCCTCCTGACTTTTATACTTCCTTCTCCTTACATTGAATGAATGAACATTATCTATTTATTCTAACACAGCTAAAGGCACCTGTGTGTGCAGGCAGGTGCTGTGGCCTAACACTGACTGGATCAGGAAGAGTGGCTATAGGGTTGCCAGCCTCCCAGTGGTCAACTGATCAAAGCCACTAAGCATTACACCGTCTTTCAGTTTGCAAAAATATATTATAAGGATTGCGTACAACACATCATAAACAATACAATAATGGTAGAGGCCGCCGGTGCTTTGTTGTTGTTCAGTCGCACAGTTAAGTCCTATTCTTTGCGACCCCATGGACAAAGTAACGCCAGGCCCTCCTGTCTTCCACCATCCTCCGAAGTCTGCTCAAATTCGTGTTGGTTACATCAGTAACGCTGTCCAGCCGTCTCATCTTTTGCCGTCCCCTTCTTCTTTTGCCTTCTGTCTTTCCCAGCATCAGGATCTTCTCCAGTGAGTGCGGTGCTAGGGCCTTTTAAAGTAACAGAAAACCCCAAGGGGGCCAAAAAACCCCGTCTCCAAATGAAAAGATATAAGTCCAAACTTGGAAATAGTCCAACTGAAATCCACAAGGTAGGTGCTCCTGAGGAGTGTAGCTTCAACGCAGCCGCTTTCTTAAAAAGACGTCTCTCTAGATTTTGACGACATTTCAATTCTTTCTTCAGTTTGACGGCTTAATTATTTAGGAACCCTGTTCTACATTCTCTAATCACAGCGTTAAGCTTCTCATGTCAGTGTGAACATCAGGAAAGACTATTTCCGAGTTTGGACTTATATCTTTTAATTTGGAGACAGGGTTTTTTGGCCCTTGGGGTTTTCTGTTACTTTAAAAGGCCCTAGCACCGCACTCACTGGAGAAGATCCTGATGCTGGAAAAGACAGAAGGCAAAAGAAGAAGGGGACGGCAAAAGATGAGATGGCTGGACAGCATTACTGATGTAACCAACACGAATTTGAGCAGACTTTGGAGGATGGTGGAAGACAGGACGGCCTGGCGTGACTTTGTCCACGGATTCGCAAAGAGTCGGACTCGACTGTGTGACTGAACAACCACAAAGCACTGCCAGCCTCCATTATTATTGCATTGTTTATTATGTGTTGTACACAATCCTTATAATATATTTTTACAAACTGAAAGACTACTTGGTGGCTTTGATCAGTTGACTAATTACACCAAGTGCCCTTCAAGCAGCAAACTCCCAGGGGTGGCTGAAGATCTCCTGGGGTTTCAACTGATCTCCAGGTGGCAGAGATCAGTTCACTTGCAGAAAATGGCCAGTTTGGAAGGTGGACTCTGTGTCTGGGGCAGTGATGCTCCGTATTCTAGGTGCTTGGGGGGGGGGCAACGGTGAGGGGGGCTTCTGGAGTTCTGGCCCTGCTGGTGGGCCTCCTATGGCCCCTGGGTTTTGGCCATTGCGTGACACAGAATGTTGGACTGGATGGGCCACTGGCCTAATCCACTGTGGCTTCTCTTAGGTTCTAAAGAGCAGAGGTCCATGAGTGGCTATTAGCCGCAAGCTACAGATGGAACACTCTGTCTGGGGCAGTGATGCTCTGTATTCTTGGTGCTTGGAGGACAACAGTGGGAGGGCTTCTGGAGTTCGGGCCCTGCTGGTGGGCCTCCTGGTGGCACCTGAGTTTTGGCCACTGTGTGACACAGAATGTTGGATGGGCCATTGGCCTAATCCACTGTGGCTTCTCTTATGCTCTTAAGAGCACCATGAATGGCTATTAGCCACATGGTATATGGAACACTCTGTCTGGGGCAGTGATGGTCTGTCTTCTTGGTGCTTAGATGGCAAAAGAGGGCTTGTAGACTTCTGGCCCAGCTGGTGGACCTCCTGGTGGCACCTGGGTTTTGACCCCTGATGGACCTCTGCTCCACATGTTTATCCTATCCCCTCTTGAAGCTGTCTATGCATGCAGCTGCCACCACCTCCTGTAGCAGTGAATTCCATGTGTTAATCACCCTTTGGGTGAAGAATGACTTCCTTTTATCTGTTTTAACTCTGATTTTTCCAGAAGCCTTGTCCTTCTGCCCCAGGGAACAGGCAAACAGCCAGTTTACTACTTTTAAAAAAATAAAGCGCTAGATGGACATTCTCAAATTATAGCTTCAGCTATGCCCTTATTTAAAAACAAAGCCAGTTGTAAAATAGTTGCACATCTGTTCCAGGGATTAGGTGGAATCTTTTTGAGGAGTGTCACCCAATTGATGCTATCCACAGCTGGGTCTTATATAATATCCCCCCCCCCCCAGAGCTCTTCTCTGGAGAGGAAAAAAATACGTTTAGACTGAATTATCCCATTCTACAAAATCCTGTAAAAATGTGACCTCTGCCTTCTGCAGTGGCTGGTCATTGTTAAAAAGGTAAAGGTAGTCCCCTGTGCGAGCACCAGTCGTTTTCAACTCTGGGGTGATGTTGCTTTCACAACGTTTACCTGGCAGACTTTTTACGGAGTGCTTTGCCATTGCCTTCCCCAGTCATCTACACTTTCCCCCCACCAAGCTGGGTACTCATTTTATCGACCTCAGAAGGATGGAAGGCTGAGTCAACCTTGAGCCAGCTACCTGAACCCAGCTTCCACTGGGCTCGAACTCCGGTCGTGAGCAGAGAATTTGGATTGAATGGTTTGAATACAGGGTTGCCATTTGCCTGCTGCTGGTTGGTGAACATCCAACAGCATCCCCCCATCACCTGCTGGCACTCAGTGGGGTGGCGGGCCGAGGAATGTGTGGGACAAAACCTCACTCTTTGACATCACTTCTGTCTGTTACTCAAAATGACATCACCACATTATGGGTCGTTCTAGGATTCACCCCCAAACTCTATGGCCGGGGTCCCCAGTGTCGTGCCCATGGACACCATGGTTCTCACCGACACATTACCTGGTGCCCACCAAGTGTTTTCAGAGAGGGGGTGGAGCCACTTCTGATTGGCTAATGGAGATCTGATTGGATGTGCCAATTAAAATAATATTGCTTCAGTGGCAGCTGCCTCCATCAAGATGGTTTCATTCTCTGTCTAATTCCTCTTTCCCAGTGCAGGGCTTCTTGGGAAGCAGGAACTCCAGTGCATATTAGGCCATCCCCCCGCCCCGATGTAGCCAATCCTCAAAGAGCTTACAGGGCTCTTGGTACAGGGCCTGCTGTAAGCTCCAGGAGGATTGGCTACATCAGGGGGTGTGGCCTAATAGGCAAAGAAGGTCCTGCTAGAATTCCTTACAGGGCTCTTCGTACAGGGCCTGCTGTAAGCTCCAGGAGGATTGGCTCCATCAGGGGGTGTGGCCTAATAGGCAAAGGAGGTCCTGCTATAATTCCTTACAGGGCTCTTCGTACAGGGCCTGCTGTAAGCTCCAGGAGGATTGGCTTCATCAGGGGTGTATGGCCTAATATGCAAAGGAGGTCCTGCTAGAATTCCTTACAGGGCTCTTCGCGCAGGGCCTGCTGTAAGCTCCAGGAGGATTGGCTTCATCAGAGGTGTGTGGTCTAATATGCAAAGGAGGTCCTGCTAGAATTCCTTACAGGGCTCTTCGTACAGGGCCTGCTGTAAGCTCCAGGAGGATTGGCTACATCAGAGGGTGTGGCCTAATAGGCAAAGGAGGTCCTGTTAGAATTCCTTACAGGGCTCTTCGTACAGGGCCTGCTGTAAGCTCCAGGAGGATTGGCTCCATCAGGGGGTGTGGCCTAATAGGCAAAGGAGGTCCTGCTAGAATTCCTTACAGGGCTCTTCGTACAGGGCCTGCTGTAAGCTTAGGCTTCCCAATCCCCCCGCTTTTCCGGGAGGCTCCTGGGTTCCCAGCTTCATCCCCCGGTCTCCAGAAATCAGGAAGCGGGGGGTGGGGGGGTGGAGGGGGGGGAGAACATACCTGAAGCGTTCATGTTGGTGTAGAGCTCCTGAGTCCTGAGCAGTTTGTAAAATTTCTGCCCCTTTAAGGCTGGGCAGGAAGGAGGAAACAGGAAGGGCTTCGGAGAACGGCCCCGCCCTTTCTTTGCTTTCGTTTTCAGAGCAGGCAGAGGGAAGAAGACCAAGTGCGGTAAGTGTTTGTTTGTGTGTGTGAGAGAGGGAGGGGGCAGGGAGGGGGGAATTCCCTGGTATGGAGGCCCTCCCCCTTCCTTTAGAAAGCGTGGGGGGGGAGGGAAATGTCTACTAGGCACTCTATTATTCCCTATGGAGAACAATTCCCATAGGGAATAATAGGGAATTGATCCGTGGGTATTGAGGGCTCTGGGGGGGCTGTTTTTTGAGGTAGAGGCACCAAATTTTTAGTATAGCATCTAGTGCCTCTCCCCAAAATACCCCCCAAGTTTCAAAACGATTGGACCAGAGGGTCCAATTCTATGAGCCCCAAAAGATGGTGCCCCTATCCTTAATTATTTCCTATGGAAGAAAGGCATTTAAAAAGGTGAGCTGTCCCTTTAAATGTGATGGCCAGAACTCCCTTGGAGTTCAATTATGCTTGTCACATCCTTGTTCCTGGCTCCACCCCCAAGGTCTCCTGGCTCCACCCCCAAAGTCTCCTGGCTCCGCCCCCAAAGTCCCCAGATTTTTCTTTAATTGGACTTGGCAACCCTATGTAAGCTCCAGGAGGATTGGCTCCATCAGGGGGTGTGGCCTAATAGGCAAAGGAGGTCCTGCTAGAATTCCTTACAGGGCTCTTCGTACAGGACCTACAGTAAGCTCCAGGAGGATCAGCTACATCAGAGGTGTGTGGCCTAATATGCAAAGGAGTTCCTGCTGAATTTTTTTTTTAAAAAAAAAGCCTTGTTTTTTGGCATTTGTGGTATGTATGTGCTTGTGTGCCTGGAAGTTATGATGACTTCTGGCAATCCCTCCTGGGGCTTTGATGATTTCAGAGAGGTGGCTTGGGTATTGCCTGTCTCTATGTCCCTGTCCTGGTATTCCTTGGAGGTCTCCCATCCAAGTACTTGCCAGAGTCAGCCCTGCTTAGCTTCTGAGAGCAGATAAGATCAGGCTTGCCTGAGCTACTCAGGTCAGGACATTTGCAAGATAATTCTTGAATCAAGGGAGCAGGGGATGTTCAACAGGGGTGGGTAGCAAAGAAAAAGTATTCCCAGTTTCCCAGGTTCCAAATGCTTGTATGGTATTCTAATCCATCTCCCCTGGGGGGTTTGGCTCCATTATTCCTTATGGGGAATCTCTCCAAAGGACGGGGTGGGGTAAGGGTACCGGCGCCAAAATTGCCAGGGAACTGTTGCTGCGTGTTCTTTAAATAACCTCCACATTTAAAGTGAATTGGACCAAGGGATCCAATTCTATTGGCCTCCGAACAAGATGCCCCCCAGCTATCCGCCATTGTTTCCCATGGAGGGGGAAAAGCATGGGAAATGCAAAACCTGAAACTCTCCCCTCACAGGAATGTGAAACCCAACCAATGTAACACCTGGGAATCTAAAACTATGTAACACCCAAGAACCTGAAACTGTGTAACATCCAAGAATCCCAAACATGCAATATGCACAAAAGTCACCCTATATAAAATGCAAGAATCTCAATGTAAACTGAGAGAATCCGCAACAAAACCATAAACCAGCTCTAGCAAAGAACAAACTTTTTTAAACAAAGCACTTGAAAGTGACAATCTTATCTAAAGTAGCAGGGCAAGCCTATACCAAGCCCTGGGAGACACAGCAATCTGGGGGGAGGGAGTCTGCAAAACCCACTCCCGATATTCATGGTTAATCCTGAATATATTCAGGACTTTTCAGGACCCATGTTTAGTATCCCATTTTATAAAGAAGAAGAAGATGATATTGGATTTATATCCCGCCCTCCACTCCAAAGAGTCTCAGAGCGGCTCACAATCTCCTTTCCCTTCCTCCCCCACAACAGACACCCTGTGAGGTGGGTGAGGCTGGAGAGGGCTCTCACAGCAGCTGCCCTTTCAACGACAACCTCTGCCAGAGCTATGGCTGTCCCAAGGACATGCTAGCAGGTGCAAGTGGAGGAGTGGGGAATCAAACCCGGTTCTCCCAGATAAGAGTCCACACACTTAACCACTGCACCAAACTGGCTCTCCCAGTTTGATTGATTCTATATAGATTGATTCTATTTGGAGGCAGTGTTCCCTTGAAGCTGAGTTAGGGTGAGCTAGCTCACAGTGTTTTAGCCTCCAGCTCACCCATTTTTGTCTTAGCTCAGGACAAATGACCCCAGAGCAAACTAATTTTTGCAGTAGTTCATAACTTCAATGTCAGGAGTTTACAAACTAGAATTTTTGCTCACAAGACTCTGCAGCTTAAAGAGAGCACTGTGTGTGTGGGGCGGGGAGGGGCTGAGTATATCTGAAAAATACCAATAAGGTGGTGGGGGTTTGGGGTTTTTTTCAGCTCACTTATACCTGAACACACATCCCTAATGTTCAGTGGAAGGAAGTGTTCTGTCCTCTGCTGTCTGTCTCTTTTATCATCCTCAATTTTATCGGAGGAAAATCAATGATAAGCCTTCTTCGGGTCATCAGTTTTGTCAGACCTGAATTCCCAGTCCCAGAGCAAGAGAGAAAGCTATGCGACCGTTTGTCAATCACTCTCCCCATTTCACATCTAACATTTATTCAAACTGAAAGAATGTCTAAAGACCAATACAACTTTTCGCTGTTTGGCTTTGCATTTCCGTTCAGCCGGGGTAACTGAAACGGAGCAGCTGCTGCTCCTTACAATGTTAAAAAAAAAAAATCAGAATCGTGGTGATGTTTATGACTTCTGCAGCCCCCAGATGCGATTGCTCCGTCATGGGGTGACCTAAATACCCAGCCCGAGAATGCAAAGTCCGTTTCAACAGTGCCAAGACCAAGCTGCCTGTTCCAGCGCTCAAGGTGACGAGGCAGATAAGCATCTCAAAGGTTATGCAAGCGGGACTTCTGAACCAGAGAACAGAAAGGGGATGAAATCGAGGAGGGCAAGGCAGAAGGGGCCAGGTATGAGAGCTCTCCGCTAGTTCTGTGGTGTCGATTCAGGAACAAAACTTGCAAGACAAATTGATTTGAAATAAACAAATTCTGTAACTTGACTGTACCACCACCCAGACCAATGTAACAAAACTAATCTAGCTAACACATAAAATATAGCACTGATGAGACAACCAGAGGGTGTTATCAAAGATTTCAGGTTTTCACGGCTGGTAACATCATTAGGGTTTGTAGAATCTTTCGGGCTCAAGTGCTGTGTTCTACTGGAGAAAGTTTTCCTTCCAGACGTTTCGTTCTCAGCTGCGGAGAACATCCTCAGTGGCGTTGCAGCCGGAGCAGGCGCTCAGACCTTCTTGGCTGCTGTGCATTGAGTGGGGCCAGGGCTGCTGGAGAGCTGCTATTTCTAGGCTGGAGGGGGTGTGGTGAAAGGGCAATAGGTTTGTGGATGTGCCCATTGTTTGGTGGGGCTTCCTGGAAGGGTAGTGATAAGGAAACTGGCTGTTGAATGTGACCATTGTTCTGTGTTAATTGCGGAGAACGAAACGTCTGGAAGGAAAACTTTCTCCAGTAGAACACGGCACTTGAGCCTGAAAGATTCTACAAACCCTAACCAGAGGATGGTTATCTCATTACCAGAAGTAACTGCCTTTCCTTTTCAGGTACTCCATTCAGATTCATTCATAGAAGGCAGTGGTCACACCCAGCCTGGATTGTGCATTCTACCTTTTATTGTTTATGACTTTTCCAACTGCTTTGCATTTACATGGCACTCACTTCCTGGAGCCCCGTGGCACAGAGTGGTAAAGCTGCAGTACTGCAGTCCGAGCTGTCTGCTCACAACCTGAATTTGATCCCGGTGGAAGCTGGGTTCAAATAGCTGGCTCCAGGTTGACTCAGCCTTCCAAGGTCGGTAAAATGAGTCCCCAGCTTGCTGGGGGGAAAGTGTGGGTGATTGGGGAAGGCAATGGTAAACCACCCCGTGAAAAGTCTGCCGTGAAAACGTTGCAATGCAACGTCACCCCAGAGTCGAAAACGACTGGTGCTTGCACAGGAGAGCTCAATTATGCTAGTCACGATCTTGCTTCCGGCTCCACCCCCAAAGCCCACAGCTATTTCTTGAATTGGACTCGGCAACCCTCATTCACCTACAAAACAGTCAGGTTGTTCTGAAAGCATTCCTCCCCCCCCCCCCCACCCCTTGTTGTGCTCTGAACCCAGAAGTAAACCTAGCTAATGCAAATGCAGTATGTGTCTACAGGTAGGTGAGAAGGGATCGTTTGGAGGGGAACAATATTGACAGAGCCAGCTTCCCTACCGCCTTCCTGCCAGCCAGCTCTCCCTTCCGGATGCAAATAACCCATCCAGCCTTCCTAGACGTTAATGTGAATTGGAGGTGAAACATGTGGACTGGGAGAAGATGCTCTGTCCTTGCTCCCAAAGCAGCAGCCTTCACATTTAAGGAATTAAGAGGAACATTCTCGGAGCACTCCCAGAATTCACATTTGTAAGAATGTTTGGAAGCCATTGCCTACAGAAATGAAGGAAAGAAGCAGAAACGCATAACATGCATCAGATCCAACAAAGGAGGCAGGAGTCTTTGTGTCACAAAACGCAGGCCGCTATGGCGCATCATGTTAAGGGAATGTTCATTTTTCCCCCGTAGCTTAGTGGATCGGATAACCCAGTCTAGTCTCAACTTGTCTGGGCTCAGGTGCTAATCGGTGTTCCCTCTAATCTGCACAGTCTGTTGCGAGCAAAAATTCTTTGTGAGCTCCTGGCGTGAAATTAGCCTGATCTCAGGTCATCTTTTCAGGGCTAAGACAAAAATGTGTGAGCTGGAGGCTAAAAACCTGTAAGCTGGCTCACACTAACTCAGCTCAGAGGGAACACTGGTGCTAATTAGAGTAGACCAAAGTTAGTACTTAGATGGGAGGATCACCAAAGAAGCATGAGGTTGCCACTCAGAGGCAAGCAACGGCAAACCACCTCTTGCCTAGAACACCTTCTAGATGGGCCCACTGTGCGTTATTTTTGCCTGAATAGCCCAGGCTCATCAGAAGCTAAACAGGTCAGTGCTTGGATGGGAGACTGCCAAAGAAGACTGGGGTTGCTACGCAGAGGTAAGCAATGGCAAACCACCTCTTGCCTGGAACACCCTGTGGATCTTGGGTGGGCGGCTGTGTTGATCTGAAGCAGTAGAAGAAGATATTGGATTTATATCCCTTCCTCCACTCCGAAGAGTCTCAGAGCAGCTCACAATCTCCTTTCTCTTCCTCCCCCACAACAGACACCCTGTGAGGTAGATGAAGATATTGGATTTATATCCTGCCCTCCACTCCAAAGAGTCTCAGAGCGGCTGACAATCTCCTTTCCCTTCCTCCCCCACAAGACATCCTGTGAGGTAGCTGAAGATATTGGATTTATATCCTGCCCTCCACTCCGAAGAGTCTCAGAGCGGCTGACAATCTCCTTTCCCTTCCTCCCCCACAAGACATCCTGTGAGGTAGCTGAAGATATTGGATTTATATCCTGCCCTCCACTCCAAAGAGTCTCAGAGCGGCTGACAATCTCCTTTCCCTTCCTCCCCCACAAGACATCCTGTGAGGTAGCTGAAGATATTGGATTTATATCCTGCCCTCCACTCCAAAGAGTCTCAGAGCGGCTGACAATCTCCTTTCCCTTCCTCCCCCACAAGACATCCTGTGAGGTAGCTGAAGATATTGGATTTATATCCTGCCCTCCACTCTGAAGAGTCTCAGAGTGGCTCACAATCTCCTTTCCCTTCCTCCCCCACAACAGACACCCTGTGAGGTGGGTGGGGCTGGAGAGGGCTCTCACAGCAGCTGCCCTTTCAAGGACAACCTCTGCCAGAACTATGGCTGACCCAAGGCCATGCCAGCAGGTGCAAGTGGAGGAGTGGGGAATCAAACCCGGTTCTCCCAGATAAGAGTCCGCACACTTAACCACTACACCAAACTGGCTCTCCTGTTAAGTTAACTCAGTCCAGAGGAACCTTTAAGTTCACCTTGAATAAGACTTTGTTGGAATTAAAGGCGCCATTGGACTCTGACTTTGTTCTATTACCCTATGGATGGAGTCACCACGTGTTATTTTAGCCTGAATCGATCTGAGTAGCCCAAGCTCATCAGAAGCTAAGTAGAGTTGGCCGTGGTCAGTACTTGGATGGGAGTCCACCGAGGAACTCAAGGGTTGCTGTGCGGAGGCAGGCAATGGGAAGCCACCTCTGCTCCTCTCTTGCCTTAAAACCCCCACAGTTCATAGATTCTGCTCTCTGAAATGACTTTTTTTTTAATAGATGCTGCTGGTACCTGTGCAGCACTGGGGACAGGAGACAGAAATCTGCTGGAATATGTTTGGCTTTTTATCGTTTTTTTTAAAAGCAAGTTTCTAGCCCCGAAGGCTTGGCACCATGAAAGGACTGGAAATCTCTCAAAAGACAGATGGTGTCGGAACAGCAAAGATTTCCATGCATCAGTGCTCTGTTTTGTTCTTTGCCCCTCCAATTGCTGCCGGCAACACCACGCATTATAAATATATGAAGCTTACTTCGTTGGCCTAATGCTGCCCGTTCTTCTAGTCCCGATGCAGGATTCGGGCGCCCGTAATGTATGATTTATGTGAGAGCCCACTGAGCTAAATTCACTGGTCAGGTTCCGATCGCAGAACACCCACGTTGTTTTAAAATGCAGGCGACAGGCAGCATGGTGCGTTGGACGGTCAGCGCTGCGTCGACTTTGGAGGAGGTAGAGCTGCAATCCTAAGTATGCTTACTTAAGAGCAAGAAGTCAATCCCATAGAGTTTAGTGAGGCCTAGAGGTGCCCCGTGGCACAGAGCGGTAAAGCTGCAGTACTGCAGTCCAAGCTCTCTGCTCACGACCTGAGTTCGATCCCGGAAGAAGCTGGGTTCAGGTAGCCGGCTCGAGATTGACTCAGCCTTCTATCCTTCTGAGGTCGGCAAACTGAGTACCCAGCTTGCTAGGGGGAAAGTGTAGATGACTGGGGAAGGCAATGGCAAACCACCCCGTAAAAGGTCTGCCGTGAAAACATCATGATGCGATGTCACATCAGAGTCAGAAATGACTAGTGCTTGCACAGGGGACTGACTACCTTTACCTTTTCAGCTGCATCAGGAGAGAGAGTTAGAGTCCTGGGTTCAGATCTCACTGCTCCTAGTGGCAGGGAGGAGCTAAAGAACACAAGCCAAGGGAAGGGGGGAAACAGAGATCTTTCCCCATCCCCACACATGGCTCTTTCCTCTGACTGCATTCAGAGCACTGTGGGGGGGGCGGGGAGAGATGACTTTAAAAGCAGGTTATTGGGAGGGAAGGCCGATCTTTCTTTCTTTCCTCCCTGTGTTTTGGTTTTAAAACTCTGCTCCATTTCCTTGAAATTCAGCAGTGACCTGATTCTGGCTTCTGGGTCCTCTGCTACTGCATTGACTTTCACCCTTAGTCACGCCTTTTGTTCTTTACAGGCTATCTGTGGCACGGCCTACTTTACAGGACTCTCGTAAGGTTCACTGAAATGAGGTATGTGACGTAAGTTCAGGGGGGGCCTCAGCTGAACTGACCCGCACAGCAGGACTCCATGTGCAAACTCAAAACAACACATGTAATTTTAACCTCCCTGCTCTGGAGCTTACAGGGGATTTTCAGCAGAAAGCTCCCTTATTTCAAAACCAGAAAACTGACATAGTGTAGCCCCGGGGTGGCCAAACTTGCTTAACGTAAGAGACACACAGCATGAACGTCAGATGTTTGAGAGCTGCAAGGTGGAAGGAAGGGTGGAAGAGAGGAAGGAAGGAAGGAAGGAAGGAAGGAAGGAAGGAAGGAAGGAAGGAAGGAAGGAAGGAAGGAAGGAAGGAAGGAAGGAAGGAAGGAAGGAAGGAAGGAAAAGAGATGGAGAGGGATAGAAAGAAAGCAACTTTAACTTTAAATGTATTCTATGGAGAAGTGATTTAAAGAGAGAAATGCCTTCTCCAAGCCAGCCAATGGGGCAGTGGGGGCTTCAAGAGCCACACAAGATGTGTGAAAGAGCCGCAGTCTGCCCTTCCCTGGTGTAGCAGTTAAAGTGCTGGACTACGATCTGGGAGACCAAGGTTCAAATCTCCACTCTGCCTTTGGAAGCTTGCTGGGTGACCTTGGGCCAATCACAGCTTAACCTACACTTCACAGTGTGGTTGTGAGGATAAAACATAGGAGAGAAGAATAATGTAAGCCCCTTTTGGGGTCCCAGTGGGAAGAAAGATGGGATAGCAATAAAGTAAATATATAGATAAAACAAAGCAGGAGTCTTGCCCCTGGGTGCCCCCATAAAAGGTAAGAGAAGCCATGTTGGATCAGGCCAATGGCCCATCCAGTCCAACACTCTGTGTCACACAGTGGCCAAAAATTTTTTTTATATATATACACACACACACACATATACACACACTGTATCCAGACCAAATGGCCAAGCCACATGGGTTTACCAGGGGACCAGTCTGCACTCTTAATCAACAAACTGCTTATATTTCAGCCCACAATACCTGATCCCCTCATCTGATGGAAGTGTGCTTAGAGAGCACACGAAAGCTTACGTTCTGAATAAAACTTGGTCTTAAAGGTGCAACTTGACTCCTGCTTTGTTCAAATACTTCAGACCAACACGGCTGCTCTCTTGGATCTATATAGATAAAACCACTGCTTCACAAAGCCATGTTTTCCTTTTAAGAAAACACACCCAAATTATCCTGGTACAGAAACCAGCTACCCGACATTCAGAAAACCATTTGGAAGGAAGATAAACTCTCCTAAATTATACAGATGGATGCAGAAATCTATGAAGCAGCAATAAAAAGATTTATTAACAGTGCGTTTAAAACAGTAGCAAACAGAGGCCAGCTTTGTCAAGTCTTCCTCAGCCCCGGGGCCGGGGAGAAGGGCCAGATAAAGGCATTTCTTTGATCTCCGGTGAGATACCAGGATCATGGCCAACCGCTGCCAAAAAGGTTTGCAGGATTAAAAACTCATCTTTGACAAGATGATCCCCGCCTTCGTGGCATGCCCTGATCTGCCTGCCCGTCTCTTGCTCCCAAAGGCAAATCATTAAAATTGCAATCAGAACATTTGCCCTGCAAATGACAGCTCTGCTCAACAACCGCCCCTAAATGGCATTCGGGATACTCCAAGCGCGGTTTCAGTGCCGGCCCTCCTTCCGCATTAGATCCACGGGAAGAATTCAACAAACAACGGACTCCGGTTCCTTTGTTGTTTGTGTAGCAATTCTGATGGGACGGAGGGACGGATTGTCCCAAATCTAATCCCGGAGATTCCTGTGGGAGAGAACTGAGAGTGTAAGTCCTCAAGAATGGGACCCATCAGGAAACAGTGGACATTCCCAGATGCCTCCATAAACTGAGTTGTTCTTAGGATCACAGTAAAAAAAGAACCGTGCCGTGTTTAAAAGCTTCCCAGTTAAATAAAACAAGAACAACACGATTCCAGCATTTCCCATTGGACATATAAAGTGCTCTTTCTCTGGTCTTCTGACCAAAGACAACCACCCCAACAGGCTTGACAAATTCCCCCCAAATTGGGCACCCCCAGGCCCACTGCACCAATCTTTAGTCACTGTATTCCTCCCTCTCCTGCAGCGCCAGATACTTGTTGGCCATTTTCCGCTTAATGTGCTGCGGTTTCAAATAGGCAGCCAGAGACGTTTTCCTGCTTATCTTTCTCCCCAGCTCTGGACTCTTGCCCCTCTGGGCAGGAGCGGAGTTCTTGGCAATCGGGTGGGCGGGGAAGATGGTTTTGCCCCTGGGCGCCCCCAAGAGCTGCCATATCTCCCCCGAGGTATTGCTGCTGAGGTACTGCCAAGGTCTCTTGCCGCTGCTGTCTCGCACCTGGGTCCGGCCCTGCAGCTTCTGCACCAGCAGCCGGATCACCAGCTGGTGGCCATGCATAGCAGCCAGGTGCAGTGGGGTGTAGCCGCAGCCAGACTTGATGTTGACGTCCAGGGCCACGCCAGCTTTCCAGGCCCCGGTGACAAAATCCAGTAGCACCTGCGCGTTGCCGTGCTTGGCCAGCCAATGGAGCACCGTGTAGCCGGAAATGAAGTCCTTGCGGGTGGCGAGGTGGGGGTCTTCCAGAAAGAGGGCCCGGGCCTGGAGCCACGACCCTGTGGCCACCTTAACCAGCCAGGCGTGCTCTCGGGGTTCCAGAGGGACCAAGGAAGATCTGTGTTCGAGGGAACCATCCGTGTCCGGGCCCAGCCCTTCCACCGACAGCGTGCCGCTCAGGGAGTCTTGCTGATGGGCTAGTTGTGGACTTAGGGGAGCATCCAAATTTGGAGAAGGCAAGCGTGCCACCTTCCTGGCCTTCGGCAAGTGCCCATTGGGTCTCCTGGGGGCTTTATCCAAAGATCCCAGAGTAATCTGACCGTGCAAGGCGAGGCGCCCTGAGACCGGGGACCCCTGCGATGGCGGCGCGCTTGTTTCGGTGGGTAGCCCCACCAGCCCATTGGCTGGGAGCTTGCAGGGCGGTCCTTCTGCTCCAGGCCTGGCGACCCCTCTTGGATTTCTCAGGCAGCCGTTCTGCCCAGCAGGGGCAAGAGCGGGCGGGCAGCGCGGTTCGCCTTCCCCCCGACAGGAGTCGCTGCTGCTGCCGCTGCTGCCGTCCTCGCTGGCGGGGCTCTCCTGCTCCACGAACTCGTCCAGGTCTTGCAGGGCCAGCTGGCATCGGATGCTGCGGAAGACCGGCAAGCGCTCCCGCCAGTCGTCCTGGGAGTCGAGGGAGAGCGAAGCGCAGGTGCTGGGCGGCGAGGGCCGGGCGGGCCAGGGGCTTTCCTCGGAGGCGGCGTCGGGTTGGAGGGCAACCTCGTGCGCCCGGGCCACCCACTCGCGGATCCGCCGCTGGAGGCCGGGGCTTGGCGGCGCGCCCGGGGCCCCGACGGGGAAGGCCGGCCCATTGGCCTGCGGCGCCTCGCCCCGGAGGGCGGGCGGATCCCCGGGAGGGCCGCCGGTGCCGTTCTGTTGGCTGCGCCTCTCGCCCGCGGGTAGGGCGCACGGTGCCGGGGGGCCGCTCGGCGCGGGTTTGGGAAGGAGCCGCGGCCCGGGTCGCCCTCCGAGCTCCGTCGGGGGAGCGCGGAGGTCCCGGGGCGAGGCTGCGCAGGTGCGGCTCCTCGGGGCTTCTTCCGCCTCCTCCTCGGCGCGGTTCCGGGGACGCTCCCCGCGGCGGTCGCCGTGCGCCCTGGGCGCGCCTTCCGCCTGGCCTGGGCGCGGCTGCTGTCGGGGGCGGCCGTCGGGGGGCTGGGGCTCCTCGCCGACGAGCTCGCGGAACCTCTTCCTGAGCACCACGTACTTGGCCCCGCCGGGCGCCTCCTGCTTGACGGTGGCCACCGAGTTGACGAAGCCTTTGAAGAGCTCCCGCCGGCGGCGCAGCTCCTCGGGGCAGGCGGCGGCGTCGCGCAGGAAGCCCTTGAAGTGGCCCAGCAAGGCGGCGTTGGCCACCCGCCCTCCGGCCTGGCACAGGAAATCCAGCAGCTCGGCTTGGCTCAGCTCCTTGGCCATGATCCGACGGCGCCCCCCCGCCAAGGGGCCTCCCCAGCCCGGCCCGGGCGCTTCAAGCCATCCGCGCAGCCGGCCCGGCGCGCCTTGGGGGCGGCGGGGAGGAGGAGGAGGAGGAGGAGGAGGAGGAGCCGCCTGCCCGGGCGCCCTTGGGTGTCGGCGGCCGGCAAAGTTCTGCCGGGAGCGCCGTTCACCTGCTTCTCCCCCCCCCCCCGAAAAAACCCCGCCCACTCACCTACCTCATCGCCCCGCCCTGCCCACCGCTCGGCTCCGCCCCCCGCCCGGTCATTGAGAAAGAAAGGCGAGCCTTGGCAGAGGGCGCCGGCGCGGGCGGGAAGCGGGTAAAAGGTGGCGGTCGCGCTCCAGGAGTGGTTCGGCGGACGTCCGGCCGCAACTCGTGGTGCTTTCGGTGGGAAAAAGCCCGGCGGCTAACAAAAAGGGTGGCTGGGGAGGAGCTTTCTACGGTCACCGCTCGCTCGCCTTCAGAGAGCAGGAAAGCTCCTACCTGGCTGGCTGCCGCAGATTTTGTTACTCCAGCTGTGGCCACATATTGTGTGGCTCTCAAAGCTCCCACTGCCCTACCGGCCAGCTTGGAGAGGGCATTTGTCTCATTCAATCACTTCGCCAAGCCAGCTGGCAGCTTGGAGAATGCATTTAAAGTGAAAGTTGCTTTCTTTCCACCTCTCCTCCCCCCCTCCCGTCTGTTTGCCTGCCTGCCTTCCTGGCTTGTGTGTGTCTCAAACATCTGATGTTTATTCTAAGTGGCTTTTACCAAGGCTTGAATACAGCAAGAGCTCACAGAAGCACAGCGGCCCCGTGGCGCAGAGTGGTAAAGCAGCAGTACTGTGGTCTGAACTCTCTGCTCATGACATGAGTTCGATTCCGGCGGAAGCTGGATTTGGGTAGCCGGCCCAAGGTTGACTCAGCCTTCCATCCTTCCGAGGTCGCTAAAATGAGGACCCAGCTTGCTGGGGGTAAAGTGTGAAAGACTGGGGAAGGCAATGGCAAACCACCCCTGTAAAAAGTCTGCCGTGAAAACATTGTGAAAGCAACATCACCCCAGAGTCAGAAAGGACTGGTGCTTTCACAGGGAACCTTTCCTTTTCCACAGGAGCACGGCTCCTGAACCTCCAGCCAGGCTCTGCATGCAGTGGGAAGTTCTCTCCCCACTGCACACAGATCCCAGGGCATATGTAAATGAGATATGCTACTGAGCTCCTGCACCTTTTTTTCCCTACAAAATGAACCCTGGCTCTTGCATTAAGTGAGTTTGGCCGCCCCTGCTTTGTGTGTGTGTGGGGAGAGGTATTTGTGAATTACTTGCAATGTGCAGGTGTTATAGATGACCCAGCCTGGAGGTCCCTTCCAACTCTATGATTCTAAGGTGCTACTGAACTCTTGCTCTTTGCTGCTGCTGCAGACAGACAGACTAGCATGGCTACCCCATCTTTTTACTTTGGTTTTGATGGTTCTCTATGGGCTTTGCTCAGGGTGAGTGAATTCGTTGACTTGTTCTTTTTAAATTGCATTTCTGCCTCCCCCCCCCCCCCCCCGAAACCCACTCTGAGCTGGTTACTCCCTCTTAGTCCAGAGTGCTGTTGTGTGGATAAAATGAAGTTGGGGGAGAATCCACCTTACCTGGTTATTATGAGACTAAAACAAAGGGGGAAACTGGGTGACTGTGGCCAGTCACTTTCTTTCAGCCTAGCCTACCTCACAGGATGATTGTGAGAATAAAATGGAAGAGAGAACCAAGTTAGATACTCACCCTAACCTACCTTTCATGGCTGTTGTAAGCATTTATTTGCTTTTGTTTCATTCATTTATACCCTGTGTTTTGTCCTAAGAGGGACTTAGAGTGACTTATATTATTATCCTCTCTCCTATTTTAACCAAATAAGAACATAAGAGAAGCCCTGTTGGATCAGACCAATGGCCCATCCAGTCCAACACTCTGTGTCACATAAGAGAAGCCATGTTGGATCAGGCCAGTGGCCCATCCAGTCTAACACTCTGTGTCACAGAAGAACATAAGAGAAGCCATGCTGGATCAGGACAATGGCCCATCCAGTCCAACATTCTGTGTCACATAAGAACATAAGAGAAGCCATGTTGGATCAGGCCAGTGGCCCATCCAGTCCAACACTCTGTGTCACAGAAGAACATAAGAGAAGCCATGTTGGATCAGGCCAGTGGCCCATCCAGTCCAACGCTCTGAGTCACACAGTGGCCAAAACCCCGGTGCCATCAGGAGGTCCACCAGTGGGGCCAGAACTCCAGAAGCCCTCCCACTCTTGCCCCACAAGCACCCAGAGCATCCCTGCCCCAGACAGCGTGCTCCATCTATACCTGGTGGCTAGTAGCCACTGATGGACCTCTCCTCCATATGTTTCTCCAGTCCCCTCTTGAAGCCGTCTATGCTTGTAGCTGCTGTCACCTCCTTTGGCAGTGAATTCCATGTGTTAATTCCTCTTTAGGTGAAGTAGGACTTCCTAACCTCCCAACGACCCTGTGAGGTAGGTTAGGTGGAGAGTGTGTGATTGCCTCAAGGTTACTGGGAAAGTTCCATAGCAGAGTGGAGATCTGAACCCGGATCTCTCAGATCTTGTTTTAGCCGCACTACTCACTATACGAACTCTTGATGGAGGAGCCCAGTCTTCCTTGGAGCAAAGGGGAGTGAGATACGAGAGATTTTAAATCACTACTGTGCTACTTTGTAGTCAATTCTAAGAAAAGGTATTCTGCTACATTTGCTTGTGCTTTTAAAAAACCCACTACATAAATGCTAACCCCCGGGGTGGTCAAACTTGCTTAACATAAGAGCCATGTAGAATAAATGTTTGAGAGCCACAGGACATGAACATCAGATGGTTGAGAGCTGAAACACAGGCAGGAAAGCAAATAGATGGGGGAGGGAGGGTGATGGGGAGAGAAAGCAACTTTAAATGCGTTCTTTAAGCTGCCAGCTGGCTTGTCTTGGAGCAATAGTTTAAAGAGAGAAATGCCTTCTCCAAGCAGCAGCTGCCCTTTCAAGGCTAACTCTGCCAGAGCTTTGGCTGCCCCAAGGCCATTCCAGCAGGTGCAAGTGGAGGAGTGGGGAATCAAATCTGGTTCTCCCAGATGAGAGTCCGCACACTCAAGAGCCACACAACACAATATGTGCGAAAGAGCCACATGTGGCTCCCGAGCTGCAGTTTGGCCACCCCGTTCTAACCCCTTTTCTCAAGGTTAAAGGAAGGGGGTGGGCTTTCTTCAGTCATAGGGATGCCAGATCCCCCCTGGCCACTGTGTGGGGGGGAGATAAGGTTGCCAGATCCAGGTTGGGAAACTCCAGGAGATTTGGGGATGGAGCCTAGAAAAAGAAGAAGATATTGAATTTATATCCCGCCCTCCACTCCGAGTCTCAGAGCGGCTCACAATCTCCTTTATCTTCCTCCCCCACAACAGACACCCTGTGAGGTAGTTGGGGCTGAGAGTGCTCTCACAGCCAGTGTTCCCTCTAAGCTGAGTTAGTGTGAGCTTCCAGCTCAGATTTTTGTCTTAGCTCAGGAAGGATGACCCCAGAACACAATAATGTATGCAGTAGCTCACAACTTTAATGGCAATAGCTCACAACCTAAACACCAGTAGCTCACAAAGTAGAATTTTTGCTCACAAGACTTTGCAGCTTAGAGGGAACATTGCTCACAGCAGCTGCTCTTTCAAGGCCAACTCTGCCAGAGCCTTGGCTGACCCAAAGTCCGCACACTTAACCACTACACCAAACTGGCTCTAGGAAGAACAGGGACCTCAGTGGGGTACAATGCCACAGAGTCCACTCTCCAAAGCACCCATTTTTTTCCCAGGGGAACTGCTCTCTGTCGTTTGCAGGTGAGCTGTAATTCCTGGAGGTTGGCATCCCTGAACCCTTGCAGTCCAGTTATATCTACAGTTTATTTTATTGCATCATCCGTTATTCCAGAATCTAGCAATGAGAGCGTAAATAGGAAATTGCTGGAGGGTCCCCACTTAAAAGTTTTGGGCCGTGTTCTAAATTAGCAGCCTGATTCCATCCGTGTGTTTACTCAGAACTAAGTGGCACTCAGTTTAATGGAGCTGATTCTCAGATAAGTGCACACATGCATTCCGGGCATTGCTTTGGAGTCAGTCCCGTTGCTGCGAGGCTAGGCTGGGCTCATCAGAAGGCATCCTGAGTAGCTTGGAGGGAAGCGTGGTGACCCGGTAACATTTTCCTCCTGGCCTGTCAACAAAGCTATGAAGTTGGCTGCGTTTGTAATCTTTTTGGTGCAGAGCAGAGCATCCACGTGAGGATTTTTGCCAGCACAGAGGGACTTAATTTGTGTTTCAGGACCAGCAAATGGGCTGGGAGAACATAAGAGAAGCCATGTTGAATCAGGCCAATGGCCCATCTAGTCCAACACTCTGTGTCACACAGTGACCAAAAACCAGGTGCCATCAGGAGGTCCACCAGTGGGCACTAGAAGTCCTCCCACTGTTGTCCCCTCAAGCACCAATAACATCTTAGAGCTTGGCATCAAAGCCAAGTTTGGTGTAGTGGTTAAGTGTGCGGACTCTTACCTGGGAGAACCGGGTTTGATTCCCCACTTCTCCACTTGCAGCTGCTAGAATGGCCTTGGGTCAGCCATAGCTCTGGCAGAGGTCCTTGAAAGGGCAGCTGCTGTGAGAGTCCTTTCAGCCCCACCCACTTCACAGGGTGTCTGTTGTGAGGGGAGAAGATATAGGAGATTGTAAACTGCTCTGAGTCTCTGATTCAGAGAAAAGGGCGGGGTATAAATCTGCAGTCTTCTTCTTCTTTCCTGGTACCTGCCAAGTGTTTTTGGAAAGTAGGTGGGCCTTTTGCCCAGCAAGGCTTCTAACTGGCCTTTGGAAGATTTAATTGGCTATACAGCAGCTGTCACTGCAGCACAAGGCTCTTCACTGTGTGGCTAGATCAAGATGGGTAGCCCGGAGTCCAGTAGCATCTTGAAGACCAACAAAATTTGTGGCAGGGGATGAACTTTCGTGAGTATTTGAAGAAGTGAGCAGTGACTCATGTAAGCTCATCCCCTACTGCAAATTTTCTTAGTCTTTAAGGTGCTACTGGACTCTTGCTCTTTTCCAGGGGTCATTTTGTAGAAAAAAGGTGGCGGAACTCATTTGCATAACTCATTTGCATAACTCATTTGCATATGCCACACACCCCAGACATCTCCGGAGAGTGTACTAAGTTATATCAGCTCAGCATCTACCTTCAAGTGCTTCTTGAATTATAACGGTCATCATAAAGCCTTACTCCCATCATATTTTTAAAATTACTTTCTCCTATGTGGCCATAGTGGCCTGATGAAGTTTTCCATCTGTCTGCTTGATATGTTATGTTAATTTTCCCATTTTTTGTGAGGAAAAATATTAGAAAGTTTGTCAAATCTTAGAGTTCAGCAAAATTCTCACAGGGGGTTTGAACGATGGAGCCCAGAAGCGAGGGGTTTTTTTTGCGGGGGAGCAGAAAGAGCACAATAAAATTTAGAGGTTCTGGATCTCTGTTCCTTTGAGCCCCTGCCCAAAATGAGGCCTGCTCTTTTCTTACGATAAGCTGTGGCAGCCATTTTGTGGTTGGCTCCTTCTTTTGTGGCAGCCATTTTGCGGCTGTGCCCACCATGCTGTGTCAAACTTCCAAATGTGCCCACAGGTAGAGAGTGTGTGTCTGGCTCCAGGTTGAGGACTCCTGTGATAGCTGGAGAGCATGGACCCAATCAGAGTTTGGGAAGGGAGACTAGTGAATCTGCATACAATGTCTTTCCAGCTGTCTAGAGTGAAAAGGCAGAACTGACACAGGTTTAATGCTACCATTTCTGACTGTGTTGTGTGTGGCTTAGTGGTTGAGTGTTAGACTAGGATCTGGACCTTGTGGGTTTGAATCCCCCAACTTGCCATGGAAACCTGTCAGGTGACTTTGGGTCCATCAGAATCTCTCAGCCTCACCTACCTCAGAAAGTTTTCGTTGTGAGGATTAAGTGAGGGGACAGTGTGAAAATCTGGTTTGGGTCTCCAATCAGGGAGGTAATTGGGGTATAAACAGATGTAATTCAAGAATAGTATTCTGTTGGAGTTTATTCTGACATCAGACTGATGGTAGCCCCCCCCTCTCCGCTTCTTCATGGTGATCTGGACAATGGGTATGAGGTGATCTCATTTTATTCTAGCCTGCCTGCTCTTTCTTTCATTTCCAGCTCTTTCCGTTCTGTGATTCCAGATGCTCTAGCCTATGGCAGTGCTTGCACTCCAGCCAGCACTGTGTGCTAGATGAAACTGCTGTTGTGCAGCTGCCGATGACCCTCAGGCTGTGGAAACTCTTACAAGGAATCAGAAATTAAATTCACCTTGGCCTCTTAAGGAAGTCCTGTGTCTTAGCGGCGCAGCATGTGCTTTGTGTACAGAAGGTCCGGGTTCAATATCGGATGTTCCCACTTAAAGGACCTCAGGTGGTAGGTTTGAGGGGAGGCCTTTCTCAGCCGGAGACCAGCTACCGGTCACAGCAGGTGATATCTGGGCAACTTGGATCAATGATCTGGCTTGCAATAAGGCAGCTGCTTCATAAGTTGTATATATTTCTGGTGTCGGGATCCAGCAGTGAGAGTTTGGTGTAGTGATTAAGGGCAGTGGACTCTTATCTTGGAGAACTGGGTTTGATTCCCCACTCCTCCACACGCACCTGCTGATGTGACCTTGAGTCAGTCACAAGTTCTCACAGAGCTGTTCCTCTCAAAAACAGTTTCTGTCAGAGCTCTCTCAGCTCCACCTATTTCACAGGGTGTCTTTTGCGGGGAGGGGAAGGGAAAGGAGATTGTAAGCCACTCTGAGACATTTTCAGGTAGTGAACAGCAGGGGTATAAATCCAATCTCTTCTTCAAAGCGCTTCGGACATTGCAAAGATGTAGATAGTAGATGTCCTAATCAGAACATGGTGCTGCATGCAGTCATGGCTCAGTTCGATAGCCAGTTTGGTGTAGTGGTTAAGTGTGCAGATTCTTAGCTGGGAGAACCGGGTTTGATTCCCCACTCCTCCACTTGCACCTGCTGGAATGGCCTTGGGTCAGCCAGAGCTCTCTTATCTGGGAGAACCGGGTTTGATTCCCCACTCCTCCACTTGCAGCTGCTGGAATGGCCTTGGGTCAGCCAGACCTCTCTTATCTGGGAGAACCGGGTTTGATTCCCCACTCCTCCACTTGCACCTGCTGGAATGGCCTTGGGTCAGCCAGACCTCTCTTATCTGGGAGAACCGGGTTTGATTCCCCACTCCTCCACTTGCACCTGCTGGAATGGCCTTGGGTCAGCCAGAGCTCTCTTATCTGGGAGAACCGAGTTGGATTCCCCACTCCTCCACTTGCAGCTGCTGGAATAGCCTTGGGTCAGCCAGAGCTCTCTTATCTGGGAGAACCGGGTGTGATTCCCCACTTCTCCACTTGCACTTGCTGGAATGGCCTTGGGTCAGCCATAGCTCTCACAGAGCTGTCCTTGAAAAGGCAGCTTTTGGGAGAGTGCTCTCAGCCCCACCTACCTCACATGGTGTCTGTTGTGGGGAAGGAAAATAGAGATTGTGAGCCGCTCTGAGACTCTGAGATTCAGAGAATAGGGCGAGACATAAATCCAATATAATCATCATCTTCTTCTTCAGCAGAGCCTCTGCTTGCATGCAGAAGGTCCCAGGTTCAATCCCCAACATCTCCAGTTAAAAAGAACCAGGCAATAGATGATGGGAAAGACCTCAGCCTTAGACCCTGGAGAGCTGCTGCCAGTCTGAGTAGACAATGCTGAGCTTGATGGACCAAGGGTCTGACTCAGTGTAAGGCAGCTTCATGTGTTCAATTTGCAGTTCATAGGACGGGACCCCTGGATAGGATTACCAGTAGATCTGGCAAAAAAAAAAATATGTCATGTGCTTTTAAGAGCAGCTTGATGTGTAGAAGTGGGGAGCAGAAGCTTTAAACCACAGGTGTCAAACATATGGCCTGGGGGCCGAATCAGGCTCCCGGAGGGCTCCTATCAGCCCCCCCCCCCAGCAACTGGCTGTCATCGGCTTCTTTCTCCCTCTCTCTTGTTTCCTTCTGCATCACAGCTTGCTTTGCAAGGCTTGCTCAATTGCACAGGAACTCCACTGGCTGAGGCTCCTCCTCCTCCTGGTCCCCTGGGGAAGGAAGGAAAGAGCCAGAGCTTCCTTTGCCCAGTTCCCTGGATCCCATGGGAGAAATACAAAGAAAGCACCTTTAAGACCAACGAGTGCTAATGTTTAAAGACCAATGAGTGCTAATGTTTTAAGCATGTTTTATTTTAAGTTCTTTTTTTAAAAAAATCTTTGTGTTTGTGCCCTTTGTAAAGTTTATACTTTTGCTAATTAATCTTAAATAGGTACACAAACGGCCCAGCCCAACATGGCCTGGCCCAGCAAGGCCCATAAATGTCAGATCCGGCCCTCATGACAAATTAGTTTTATGGAGCTTTAATGGAGCTTTAATAGAGCTTTAAACCTCCATTAAAGGGACAGAACATATTTTTCTGCAGATATTCAGCAACCCGAACCCGCATCTCCAACCAGGATATTCTGTGAATCAGCTCTGAGATGGCCTTAAAGAGGAGTGATAATATATTTATTTGAGTGTAACTCCCATAGTAGTCACTTCTGAGTAATAATGGTGCACAGAACTGGGCTTTCAGCCACAGTTTTGCATGCTTAGGACAAAAAGCAAGTTTTGGTTTTTCAAGATTAAAATGGGAAGCACATTTTGTACAAATGATGACTGGATACAAACACATTAAGCCAGATCAGACTATTTGCCTCTGGTTGTCACGGACCTCTCATCTGCAGATACGGTTGTCACTTGCCTGAAGAAGAAAAAACTCTTGCCCTTTTATAAAGGATTCCAGGTGATATTACTTTCCTCCTGAGAGCCAGTTTGGTGTAGTGGTTAAGTGCGCAGACTCTTATCTGGGAGAACTGGGTTTGATTCCCCACTCCTCCACTTGCAGCTGCTGGAATGGCCTTGGGTCTGCCATAGCTCTCACAGAGTTGTCCTTGAAAGGGCAGCTTCAGGGAGAGCTCTCTCAGCCTCACCTGCCTCACAGGGTGTCTGTTGTGGGGGAGGAAGGTAAAGGAGATTGTAAGCCACTCTGAGATTCGGAGTGGAGAGTGGGATATAAATCCAATGTCATCATCATCTCCATGTTGTGAAAAGCTTCCCGTGTCCATTTCCACACACTAAGCCTCTGTTAAAAAGGACAGGACTATGACTCAGTGGAAGAACCTCTTAGATGGTCCCAGGTCCAGTCTCTGATTAAACGCATCAGGTAGCAGATGATGTGAAAGACCTCTACTTGAGCCCATGGAGAGGGACTATGGGTCAGCGGCAGAGCATCTGCTTAGCATGCAGAAGGTCCCAGGTACAATCTCCAGCATCTCCAGCTAAAAGGACCAGGCCGTAGGTGATAGGAAAGATCTCTACTTGAGACAGTGGAGAGCCTTGGAGAGGGACCATGGCTCAGTGGTAAAGTACCTGTTTAGCATGCAGAAGGTCCCAGGTTCAGTCCCTGGTAATCTTCATTTAAAAGGACTGAGCAGTGGGCCATGGAAAAGATGTCCGCCTGAGACCCTGCAGAGCTGCTGCCAGTCTGGGTAGACAATACTGACCTTGATGGACCGATGGTCTGATTCAGTAGAAGGCAGCTTCATGGCTCAAGAGAGCCAGTTTGGTGTAGTGGTAAAGTGCCTAGACTCTTATCTGGGAGAACCGGGTTTGCTTCCCCACTCCTCCAGTTGCAGCTGCTGGAATGGCCTTGGGTCAGCCATAGCTCTGGCAGAGGTTGTCCTTGAAAGGGCAGCTGCTGTGAGAGCCCTCTCAGCCCCACCCACCTCACAGAGTGTCTGTTGTTGGGGGAGAAGATATGGAAGATTGTAAGCCGCTCTGAGTCTCTGATTCAGAGAGAAGGGCGGGGTATAAATCTGTAGTCTTCTTCTTCTGCAGACCTCTCTGCAGATGGGGAGCTTACTCAGATATCAGGAAGAAGATTCTGTTTTAAAAAAAAATGTCTAGCTTGGCTGTCAAGATATTAACTCACAGGGACTAAATCAGGGCCAGCTTTTTGCCTGAATCATTCAAGCAACCAGTCGGGGCAGCTATGAGTAGCACACGGACGCACTATAGCAGGGGTGGCCAACGGTAGCTCTCCAGATGTTTTTTGCCTACAACTCCCATCAGCCCCAGCCATTGGCCATGCTGGCTGGGGCTGATGGGAGTTGTAGGCAAAAAAACATCTGGAGAGTTACCATTGGCCACAACTGCACTATAGGGATACAACTGGCTACCAGCTGTCAGCAACTTGGGATGGGCCTGGCATCACCTCCCTTGCTCAGGGTGACCAAATATGGAAATCTAGCCCTGGCTAAGATTACATAAGGACACAAGAGAAGCCATGTTGGATCAGGCCAACGACCCACCCAGTCCAACACTCTGCGTCACATAAGAACATAAGAGAAGCCATGTTGGATCAGGCCAATGGCCCATCCAGTCCAACACTCTGCATCACATAAGAACATAAGAGAAGCCATGTTGGATCAGGCCAATGGCCCATCCAGTCCAACACTCTGTGTCACACAGTGGCTAAAACCCAGGTGCCATTAGGAGGTCCACTTGCAGTGCCAGAACTCCAGAAGCCTGTTGCCCCTCAAACACCAAGAACATCACTGCCCTAGACATAAGAATGTAGAAGAAGCCATGTTGGATCAGGTCAATGGCCCATCCATTCCCACACTCTGTGTCACACAGTGCCAAAACCCAGGGGCCATCAGGAGGTCCACCTGTAAAGCCAGAACTCCAGAAGCCCTCCTACCGTTGCCCTCCCACCAAGTCCCAAGAACACTGAACAACACTTCCATCCCCCAAGCACCAAGAATACAGAGAAGCCATGTTGGATCAGGCCAGTGGCCCATCCAGGCCAACACTCTGTCACACAGTGGCCAAAAAACCAGGGGCCATCAGGAGGTCCACCTGTAGGGCCAGAACTTCTAAGAAACCCTCCGACTGTTGCCCCTCCCAAGATTAGCACCAAGATTAGATCACATACCAGAAACCTGTCAAGCACTCTAGGATTTGTCAAATTCTCTGAATGTGCTTCTCCATTTCCATTGTCTCCTTATTTACTTACTCAATTTTAACTACCCCCCCCCCCCATACCAGTTATACCTTTAAGGTAGATCCAGGTGGGCAGCCGTGTTGGTTTGAAGCCATAGAACAAAGTAGGAGTCCAGTAGCACCTTTAAGACCCACCAGCTATATGTAGCTCTGCTCACTGTACCTCATTCCTTGTCTGAAGAAATGAAATATGCATGCATGCGAAAGCTTACATTCTGAATAAAACTTGGTTGGTCTTAAAGGTGCTTCTTGACTCCTGCTTTGTTCTATCCCTTTAAGGGTGTTTACTGACTGTTGTCATCCAGTTCTCGGATCCTGCAATCGATGATGTGGTGCAGACAGTCCGCAGTGAGACAGGAAGCCAGTGGAGCTGATCAGTAATGCAGTCGTTTGCTCAGGTAAAAGGAAATGCTGAAGTTTTTTCTTTCTTCCTTCAAAGCCAGCTGTTGTGGCACCAGCCTTTAAAGGAAAGTCTGTGTTTGTACGGATATTCCAGTGCTGATTTACTGCTGGTGGGTTCTCCACTAGTCACTCAACTCAAATTGGTGCATTATTTGCAGGGGCTTTTTTGTAGGAAAAAGCCCAGCAGGAACTCATTTGCATATTAGGCCACACCCCCTGATACCGAGCCAGCCGGAACTGTGTCCCTGTGCATTCCTGCTCAAAAGGAAGCCCTGATTATTTGGAAGCGAGTCCTTGTGCTTTCAGTGGAACTCCCTGCTAGGTAACATCGGTTGGGAGGAAAGCAGGTGCAGGAAGGGCCAGGCCTAGACTGTCTGGCACCCGGAGAGCACTGCGTTCAGGGACAAAAAATCTATTGTCCATCCCTGGACCAAAGGAGGTTAGGTTGCAGCTGACACGAGCTAGGGCCTTCTCGGTGGCAGCACCAGAATTGTGGAATGCTCTCCCGGAGGCCATAAGGGCCCTGCGGGATCTCTCTACTTTCTGCAGGGCCTGTAAGACCGAACTGTTTCGACAAGCCTTTGAGATCTAACCAGGAGAGAATTGCCACTCGACATTATTATAGAGCACTATATGATCACTGGTTATATTATATTATATTGTAGAGATACAGCACCATGTAATGAAATGTTTTAAATCTAAATTGTAATTTTTATTGGTTTTAATCTGTAAAAATGAATGTTGTCAGCCTCCCTGAGTCCGCTTGCGGAGAGGGCAGGCTAGAAATGTAAAGTAATAAATAATAAATAAATAATTTCTGGCATGCCCCTGCACTGATAACATCACTGAGTCACATGGGAGGCTGCCCAATTTGGTGCCCCCAGAAGGCTGGCGCCCTGGGCGATCGCCTAGTTCACTGAGTGGCATGCAAGCAATTTCTTACAATTATGGTTGCAAACTTTTCAACCAGTCTCTGTAGCTGTACTTTTAATAGTGGGTTATGGTGGCAGTGTATTAACTGGCTGGATTACGCATGTCCAGTTTCTCTTCAGGGAAGAGTCCCTGCCTCAGTGGTAGAGCATCTGCTTGGCATACAGAAGGTCCCAGGTTCAGTTCCTGGCATCTCCAGTTAAAAGGACCAGGCAGTAGGTGATGTGAGAAGACCGTGCTGCCTGCGACCCTGCAGAGCTGCTGCCAGTTTGAGTAGACAATGCTGACCTTGATGGACCAAAGGTCTGATAGATTCGGTATACGGCAGCTTCATGTGTAAAAGCCAAAGAACAAGGGAGGCCAGTTTTTTTCTGGTCAGTTGGCAATCCTATTTACTGTCCTATCTTCCAATTTAAATCCCCAAATACAAAATACTCATCTGCAGGGCTTTTTTTGAGCAGGAATGCACAGGAACGCAGTTTTGGCTGGCTTGGCATCAGAGGATGCGGCTTAATACGCAAATAAGTTCCTGCTGGGCTTTTTCTACAAAAAAGTCCTGTGTGAAACAATGGTGATGTCAAGGGGTGTGTGGCCTAATATGTACATTAGTTCCTGCTGGGCTGTGAAACAATAGTGATGTCAGGAGGTGAAGCCTAATATGTAAATAAGTTCCTGCTGGGCTTTTTCTACAAAAAAAGTCCTGTGTGAAACAATGGTGATGTCAAGGGTGTGGTCTAATATGCAAATGAGTTCCTTCTGGGCTGTGAAACAATAGTGGTGTCAGGAGGTGTGGCCTAATATGCAAATGAATTTCTGCTGGGCTTTTTCTACAAAAAAAGCCCTGTGTGATGTCAGGGGTGTGGCCTAATATGCAGATAGGGTCCTGCTGGGCTGTGAAATGAAGGTGATGTCAGGGGGTGTGACCTAATATGCAAATGAATTCCTGCTGTGCTTTTATGCAAGAAAGCCCTGCTCTCCTGAGGTAAAATGAGCAAACTTTGAGTCTAGGGGCTTCTTAAAAGACCAAGAAGATTTCCAGGGTATCAACTTTTGAGAGACTGGTGAAGGGGAGCTTTGACTCTCAAAGCTGAAACCTTGGAGATCTGCCTGGCATGCAGAAGGTCCTAACCAATGTCTGTAAAGTGTTAACGGGACTCGAATCTCGTTCCTCTGCTGCTGACCAATATGGCTACCCAAGTGAAACCTTGTTGTCAAATCCCAGCTGGCTTGTGGCAACCCCACAGGTGTTCAAGGCAAGAGACATTCCAGAGCTGATCTGCCATTGACCACATCTGTGTTGTGACCCTGAACTTCTCTGGTGACCTTCCATTCAGATACTAGCCTGGGTTGACCCTGCTTGGCTTTCAAGTTCTCATGAGATCAGTCTAGCCTGGGCTATCCAGGGCAGGGCCACATGAAACTACTTAGAGGTACGTGATGCACATATATAATTAAGCAGTTCGTTCTACTCTAATCAGGACAGCACTTTTGATGCTTTTAATGGGAACGCTTCTTCCAAAACACACGTACACCATTTATACATGCACAGGGCGGTAAAGCTGCAGTACTGCAGTCGGAGTCCTCTGCTCATGACCTGAGTTCGATCCCAGCGGAAGCTGGTTCAGGTAGCCGGCTCCAGGTTGGCTTCCATCCTTCCGAGGTCAGTAAAATGAGCTTGCTGGGGGGGGGGGGGGGAAGCGCAGATGACTGGGAAAGGCAATGGCAAACCACCTCGTAAAAAGTCTGCCGTGAAAACGTTGTGAAAGCAACATCACCCCAGAGTCGGAAACGACTGGTGCTTGCACAGGGGACTTCCTTTACCTTTATATTTCCCTTGTAAATGTATATTAAGAGGTGGTGACTGATTAGGGTTGCCAGTCCCCAGGTGGGGATGGGATCCTCTATTTATAGGCTCTCCCATGGCTTCAGGGTCATAAAGCAGGGGGGAGGGATGGAAATGTCTGCTGGGCACTCTGTTATTCCCTATAGAAACCAATTCTCATAGGGTATAATGGTGAATTGATCTGCGGGTATATGGGGCTCTGGGAGGGGGACTGTTTTTTGAGGAAGAGGCATCAAATTTGTAACATGGCATCTGATGCTTCTCCTCAAAACACCCTGCAAGTTTCAAAAAGATTGGACCAGGAGGTCCAGTTCTATGAGCCCCCAAAGAAGGTGCCCCTATCTTTCATTATTTCCAATGAAGGGAAGGCATTTAAAAGGTGTGCAGTCGCTTTAAATGTGATGGCCAGAACTCCCCTTGGAGTTCAATTATGCTTGTCACAACCTTGCTATTGGCTCCATCCTCAATGTCTCCTGGCTCCACCCACAAATCTCCAGATATTTCTTGAATTGTACTTGGCAACCCTATGACTGATGTAACAGGCCAAGGAAACAAGAAGGATGCACTCTGTAACGTCCAAGGCTGGCTGGGTGCATACCCTTCTCCAGTGAATAAAAACTGCAAGGATATTGACAGTAGACAAAAATCTAGAACTGACAGTATGGTATTATCTTTATTAGGACCAGCTTAAACTTCACAGGGTAGTAGGAGAGACCCTACTATCAGCTGCATGCCGAGTCCAGGTCTAAAGCACAAGCAGAAAAGTCCACACTTAATTAGCTCTGCTGTCCTGGGTACAAAATGAAGAAGGAAGAGTTGGTTTTTATACCCCACTTTTCTCTACCATAAAGAGTCTCAGAGTGACTTACAATCTCCTTCCCTTCCTCTCCCCATTACAGGCACCTTGTGAGTCAGGTGGGGCTGAGAGAATTAGGAGAGAACTGGGATTGATCCAAGGTCACCCAGCAGGTTTCACATGTAGGAGTGGGGAATCTAACCCTGTTCCCCAGATTAGAGTCTGCTGCTCTTAACTAACACACCATGCTGGCCTAAGCAGCATCAACAGCTATAGAGATACAGCAGCAAGGGCTGGTTTCCCCTTTGGTATATGAAGGACTGTATTTTTTTTCGCTCTGAGACAAAGTGGCTTATGGCACCGTGCTCCCCTTTTGTTTTAGCTTCGCAACAACCCTGTGAGGTGGGTTAGGCTGAGAGAGGCCCACGGTCCACTTGTGGGGATTCGAACCCAGGTCTCTCATATCCCAGTCTGACACTCCAAGCACTATCATGCTGGATCAGGCTGTTGGCCACTTTTGGCCTATACATATGGTTATCAGCTTCCAGGTAAGGCCTGGAAATCTGCTGGGATTACTCCTGATCTACCGATGGCAGAGATCAGTTCCCTTGGAGAATGACCGCTTTGGAAGGTGGACAGTACGGCATTGAATCCAGCCAAGGTCCCGCCCCTTCCCAAATGCCAACCTCCTTAGGTTCCACCCCCAAATCTCTACGAATTTCCCAACCCAGAGCTGCCAACCTTACCTATCCAGCAGGCCTTTACAATAGGCAGTCTGTTCAAAGAACAGTCGGAAATTCGAGTTTTCTCTCTCTGGAGAGATGTAGACTTACGTACACATTCCCCTGCATTGTTTTGGGGAAGAAGTGACATTTTAGACCAGGGCTGGCCAGACTTGCTTAATGTCAGAGCCACATAGTGTAAACATCAGATGTTTGAGAGCCACAAGGAAGGCAAACAGATGAGGGAGGTGGAAAGAAAGCAACTTCAAATGCATTCTCCAAGCCAGCCAATGGGGCAGTGGGAGCTTCAACAGCCACACAATATGTATGGAAGAGTCACACATGGCTCCCAAGTCACAGTTTGGTCACCCCTGTTTTAGACTGTGACGGTTCCATCCAACAACATCATATCTTGCCATCATAGTATTGTGGGAAGTCTGGAGGGCTTTAAAAAAGAGTTTGGCAGTAAATGGAATCTGGGAAGCCATCATCAAATATGGATTGAATTGAATCCGACCCGCAATTGTTAGTGAACATTTGCAGAGAAGTTTGAAAGAAAAGAATTGCAAAATTGTTCTCTGTTATCAAGAGGAGAACGAAACTGTCAGCCGGCTGCCTGAGTCGATGGTCCTAGACTGGCAGAGAGCAGATCTAAAGGACAGGCTTCAATGGTTTTATCGCCAGCTGAAGGTTATCTTTGCAGCCAGGAAAGATGATTGCTTTGGTTTTACAATTGGGAAAGGAGGGGGGGAAACCAGACAGTTGGAGGGGATTTTCCACCAGCAGCAGTGTGCTCCTAGCAAAGGCTCGTTTTTGAATAATTGCTTTTGTCATACCATTTATTAAATGCAGTGCTTTATATCTTCCCAGCTGACTCTGCAGCTGTGTCTTTAGCATCGGGGATTAGCTAGGGTTGCCAGCCTCCAGGTGGTTCCTGGAGATAGGGTTGCCAGTTTCCAGGTGAGGCTGGAGATGATGATAAAGAAGACCCTTCACTTGGAGTCTCAGAGAAGCTTACAATTTCCCCCCTACCTTTCTTCTCCCTGTGACAGACACCCTGTGAGGTAGGTGAGGCTGAGAGAGCTCTGAGGGAACTGCTCTTGAGAGAACAGCTCTGAGAGAACTGGGACTGACCCAAGGCCGTTTCAGCAGCCGCATGTGGAGGGGGGGGGGGTCAAACCTCGTTCTCCCAGATTAGAGTCTGCACACTTTGCACCAAACTGTCTCCAGCTTGTCTCCTGGTTACAGAGATCAGTTCCCCTGGAAAAAATGGTTGCTTTGCAGGGGTCGTTTTGTAGAAACATAGGCAGTGGAGCTCATTTGCATAACTCATTAGCATATGCCATCCCCTCACCAGCCAAAAGCAACCTGATGTAAGAAAGGAGAGCCCCAGGCGAGTGAGACCTGATTGGGCTGGCTAGACATCCGGCCAGCCCAAGCAGGCTTCACTCTCCTTGGGCTCTCCTTGGCTGCCCCCTCAGCCAAAAGGCCTGCAAGCCACACTGCCCAAAGTCACATAAGAAGTGGAGAAAGGGTGGCGCGGGCTTCTCCAGGGGTTAATGAGGGCTGGTGGGGTTGTGGCAAAGCCCCTAGTAGCTGGCTGGCTGGCTGCCCGTTCTCCTAATCCAGGGATTGTTATGCAGTTGCACCTACTATTCGATGGATAAGGTAGGTGGAGAGGAGGAAGGGGGAACCCTCAAAAAGGTTCAGGAGCTGTGCTCCTGTGAGCTCCTGCTGAATTCAAGGCCTGCTGCTTTGGAAGCTGGACTCTGTGGCATTATACCCCACTGAGGTCCCTCCCCCAAATCCCACCTTCCCCAGGGGAACTGATGTTGGCTATCTGGAGATCAACCTCAGAGATCTCCCATCCGAGTACTCACCAGGGGCGACCCTGCTTAGCTTCCGAGATCTCTGATTTGATCAGGCTAGCCTGGGCCATTCAGGTCAGGTCAGAAGACATACAGAGGTGATCTTGTCACTTCCTGCCTTTGTACAGCAACCCTGGACTTCCTTGGTGGTCTCCCATCAAAGTATTCACCAGGGCCAACCCTGCTTAGGTTCCAAGATCTGATGAGACCGGGCTAGCCTGGGCTCTTCAGGTCAGGGCAAAAGACATACAGAGGTGGTGGGCCATTGTCTGCCAGGTTGGCCCTGCCTCTTGCTGCAGCCATTTCTGTAGTTGGCTCCGCCTTCTGCAGCAGCCATTGCGACCTTGGACGTTGGTGGTCTCCCATCAAAGTATTTACCAGGGCCAATCCTGCTTAGGTTCCAAGATCTGATGAGACTGGGCTAGCCTGGGCTCTTCAGGTCAGGGCTAAAGACATACAGAGGTGGTGGGCCATTGTCTGCCAGGTTGGCCCTGCCTCTTGCTGCAGCCATTTCTGTAGTTGGCTCCGCCTTCTGCAGCAGCCATTGCGACCTTGGACTTCCTTGGACGTTGGTGGTCTCCCATCCAAGTATTAACCTGGGCCGACCCTGCTTAGGCTTCCGAAATCTGATGAGACTGGGCTAGCCTGGGCCATTCAGGTCAGGACAAAAAACATACAGAGGTGGCTTTGCCCTTGCCTGCCTCTGCATAGCCACCCTGGACTTCCTATGTGGTCTCCCATCCAAGTACTAACCAGGGCCGACCCTACTTAGCTTCTGAGATCTGATGAGATTGGGCTAGCCTGGGCCATCCAATGAAGGGCAAACCTAACTGAATGCCATCTGCTGTGAGTCTATAGAATGATGTTTATAATGTGTGTTAGGCAGGAACATCACTAGGAAAAACATGTCTTGTTTATCTCAGACTTGTAGCAATAGAACAGTTAACAGGCAGCTTTTACTACCTAAGAGCCCCATGGCACAGAGTGTTAAAGCTGCAGTACTGCAGTCCTAAGCTCTGCTCACGACCTGAGTTCAATCCCCGGCGGAAGCTGGGTTTTCAGGTAGCTGGCTCGAGGTTGACTCAGCCTTCCATCCTTCCGAGGTCGGTAAAACGAGTACCCAGCTAGCTGACTGGGGAAGGCAATGTAGATGACCAGGGACGGCAATGGCAAACCACCCCGTAAAAAGTCTGCCAAGAAAGCAACGTCGCCCCAGAGTCGAAAACGACTGGTGTTTGCACAGGGAACCTTTTCTTTCCTACCTTTTATTGGTTTCCCATGCAAATGCTATCCAGAACAAATGTTCTTTCAATTTGTTTTTAACAACTATTCCTTCCATTTTGTTAAGTTCCATAGTTCTCAAAAAAATAATTAATACCATTAATAACTCTTGGTTGGCATCAATTCCTTACAGTGTGATTCAATTAACATTTACAGAACCATTCATAAAACAGTTCCCACTTGCACATTATCTGGCTTTCCCTTCCTGGTCTTATCAGGTTGGAGAGAGTATCCATCTCCAAAATTTCCAAAATGTTAACAAAAAGTTCATCCATAGACGATAGTTCCCTTTTTTCCCCAATACTGCGCCAACAATATCCTAGCCGCTGTAACTATGTGTAATATCATATACATCAGACTTTGATCCGTCTTACACGGTACCATATTAAGTAGAAAGAGCTCGGCTTTGAATGGAATTGCTACTTTAAACACTTTATGTTATTTCAGTTTGTTAATTGCACTATTTTGCCCTTGGATTCTAACTTTGTACCACTCTGCATTCTTAACCACTGCCCTCCAGCTATAAGTAGCTCCCCTCACTGTGCCCCATTCCATTGTCTGAAGAAGTGTGCATCCATACGAAAGCTTACATTCCGAATAAAACTTGGTTGGTCTTAAAGGTGCTACTGGACTCCTACTTTGTTCTCACCCAATGCCTACAAATCACGCCGCTGCAGAAGTTGCAGGTGCCGGTAAAAAAAAAAGCTGGCAACTCGACAGACACCAACACTATTCCTATGCAGCAAACAGCACTGTTTAATTGGGACGGGCCATTCGACTGCATTGTGTATTTGGACACACGCAGCTGTTACAAATCGATACCAAACTTTTGTGCAGAAATATCCATCTGCGGTGCTGTCGTCCTGCCGTGGCCGGTGACTTTGGGCTGCTGCGGTGGCCGGCTTGGGCTGCGATAAATCTTTTTATTTGCTGGCCCAGCAAATCCTGCAATGGAGCTATTAAACGCCAGCTTATCTCGAAAGGCATTGGAGCCATCTGGGGGTGTTGTCTTGAAATGCTGGACACGGCATATCTTTTCGGCGTTCCTGTGGCAACGGCTTTTGGAAAGGATTCGACCAATTAATGGGAGATGGCTATGATATGGGGCTTTTTTGCATAGAAAAAGCCCAGCAGGAACTCGTTTGCATATTAGGCCACACCCCTGACATCATTATTTCATACAGGGCTTTTTAAAAAGAAAAGGCCCAGTGGGAGCTCATTTGCATATTAGGTCACACCCCCTGACACCACCATTGCTTCATACCGGGCTTTTAAAAAAAGAAAAGGCCGAGCGGGAACTCATTTGCATATTAGGCCACACCCCTGGCACCACCATTGTCTCACACGGCTTTTTGTGTAGAAAAAGCCCAGCAGGAACTCATTTGCATATTAGGCCACACCCCCCTGACATCACCATATCTGTTTTATTGACATAGTAGGTACAGTCCTGGGGGATTTTTATTCTGTGTATTCATAATAATTTATTTATTCGTGTGCTAAGGTAATCCCGGACAAAGCAATTGTTAAACACTTTTACCAGCTAGTGAAAGTGTCAGGTGTGCAGGGCTGGATTAACAGGTCAACTAGGCACTAGCCTATGGGCCCCCCACACCTCTGGGGCCCCAGGCTGGCTCCCCCCCCTCTCCGGTTTCCCCCCTGCTTGCAGCCCTCCCAGTCTGCACACGCAGCCAGCAACTGTTCTGCTCTTTGCCCGACTTGTCTGGTGCAGCTGCTCCCCGCCACCCGTTTTTGCCTCTCTTGTGTTGTCTTCCACCCGTTTTTTGCCACTCTTGTTCTCCCTGCCACCCGTTTTCGCTTCCCCTGCTCCCCCCACCATCCTTTTCGCCTCTCTCGCTCTCCCATCCGTTTTCACCTCGCTCTCTCTGCCATCTGTTTTCATCTTTCTTGCTCTCCCTGCTACCCGTTTTCGCTTCCCCTGCTCCCCTCGCCACCCGTTTTCGCCTCTCTCGCTCTCCCTGCCACCCGTTTTCACCTCTCTTGCTCTCCCCACCGCCTGTTTTTGCTTCCCCTGCTCCCCGCCACTCGTTTTTGCCTCTCTCGCTCTCCCTTCCACCCGTTTTCGCCTCTCTCGCGCTGTCTTCCACCCGTTTTTGCCACTCTTGTTCTTCCTGCCACCCATTTTTGCTTCCCCTGCTCCCCCCCATCCTTTTCACCTCTCACTCTCCCACCCGTTTTTACCTCGCTCTCTTTGCCACCCATTTTCACCTCGCTGTCTCTGCCACCCATTTTCATCTCTCTCGCTCTCCCTACAACCCGTTTTCGCTTCCCCTGCTCCCCTTGCCACCTGTTTTAATCTCTTTCCCCGCTCCCTGTTTTTGCTTCCCCTGCTCCCCCGCCTCCTGTTTTCGCCTCTCTCGCTCTTCCTTCCACCCGTTTTCGCCACTCTCTCGCTGTCTTCCATCCATTTTTGCCACTCACGTTTTTCCTGCCACCCGTTTTCGCTCCCCCTGCCATCCTTTTCACCTCTCTCACTCTCCTTGCCACCCATTTTCGCCTCTCTTGCTCTCCTTGCCACCCGTTTTCACCTCTCTTGCTCTCCCACCCATTTTTGTCTCTCTTGCTCTCCCTTCACTTGTTTTCGCCTCTCCCGCTCTCCCCACCCATTTTCGTCTCTCTTGCTCTCCCTGCCACCCGTTTTCACCTCTCTTGCTCTCCCACCCATTTTTGTCTCTCTTGCTCTCCTTGCCACCTGTTTTCACCTCTCTTGCTCTCCCACCCATTTTTGTCTCTCTTGTTCTCCCTATCACCTGTTTTTCGCCTCTCCCGCTCTCCCCACCGCCGTTTTCACTTCCCCTGCTGTCCCTGCTTTCCCTTTTTCTAAACTAAAACCTCAGTATTCAGGTTAAATTGCCATGTTGACACTTTGCATTAAATAAGTGGGTTTTGGGTTACAGTTTGGGCACTCGGACTCTAAAAGGTTCGCCATCACTGTGATAGGGTATGAATGTTGGACGTGTATCATTTGAATTTCTGTGATGAGTATATTATATGAATTTTCATTATGTGGTCTTTAATGGTGTGCACAGTTATTTTTTTTCTTCCTACTTCAGTTGCAACAGTGTCTTCCTTTCTCTTTCGTTTCCCTGGACCAATTGCCAGCCCCTGGCCCGTTGAAACCCGTTAGCCCAGTTCAGCAGCCTGAGTATAATCATCACCATGCTGTAATCACAATAAAGAGCTTGATCATGGCAACCTCGCCTCTTCATGTATCGAACCCACTATTTAACAACAAGTAATTGTAACTTCATGGCTGTGAGAGTTGAACCATAAGGAAGGCCGAGTGCAGATAGATGCTTTCGAGCTGTGGTGCTGGAGAAGAATCTTCAGAGTCCCTTGGACTGCAAGAAGATCAAATCAGTCAGTCCTAAGGGAAATCAACCCTGACTGTTCCCTGGAAGGTCAGATGCTGAAGCTGAAGCTCCAATACTTTGGCCACCCAATGAGAAGGGAGCACTCACTGGAGAGGATCTTGATGCTGGGAAGACAGAAGGCAAAAGAAGAAGGGGACGGCAAAAGATGAGATGGCTGGACAGCATTACTGATGTGACTAACATGAATTTGAGCAGACTTTGGATGATCGTAGAAGACAGGAGGGCCTGGCGTGACTTGATCCATGAGGTTGCAAAGTGTCGGACTTGACTATGCGACTGAACAACAACAAAATTATAACTGTTCTCTCTCTCTCTTTCTCTCTGTGAGTGAGAGAGGTGGAAATGTCTTGTTGCAACAATAGCAACTAAAGCTTGGAGGTGGGGAGAAGAAAAACAACATTTATTTTAAGTATCTATCAACACTTTCCGGAAAATCTCGCTCCCTGCCAGCTTGAATACCATTAGGCCATGACATCTTTCACACACGTTGACTGCCGTCCTCCGTAGGATTCAGGTCCCCCCCCCCCAGCACTGAAAAGTGGCAGCCAGAATTTTGGCAAGTTCAGGGAGTGTGACAGCCAGCCACACTGCAAAGGAGTCATCTGATAACTCCGCTACCTGCCAGATCTAGTTTTGGCGTGCAGAGAGGTGAATCGTCTTTGCTACCAACTGGGTGTGTGTTAAATGCCCTTTATGTTGCTTCTGACTTATGAACTAATGGCCTCCACAATGTCCTGTTAACAGCCTTGCTCAGGTCTAGCAAACTGAGGGCCCTCATGGCTCCCTTGAATTAATCTACCCATCTCACGTGCTCTGTCTCTCTCTCTCTCCCTCTCCCTCTGTCTCTCTCTCCTCCTCTCTCCCTGTGTGTGAGAGAGACAGACAGACAGAATCTATAATATAGTCAGGGGTGTCAAACCCATTTGTTATGAGGGCCAGATCTGACATAAATGAGACCTTGTTGGGCCGGGCCATGTGTGCACCAAGTTAAGATTAGGTAGCAAAGATGCAAACTTTATAAAGGACACAGACAAACACAAAGATTTTTTAAACTTCAAACATTAGCACTTGGTCTTAAAGGTGCTTTCTTTGTATTTCTCCCATAGGATCCAGGGAACTGGGCAAAGGAAGCTCTGGCTCTTTTCTCCCTTCCCCAGGGAACCAGGAGAGGGAGGAGTCTCAGCCAACAGAAGGAAGAGAGGCTTGGCTCAGTAGCTCTGCTGTGTGATTGAGAGAGTCTGGCAAAGCAAGTTCTGCCTCCCCCCCCTTCCTCCCCAAGGGCGGAGCCTCAGCCAATGGACAAAATAGAGGTTTTGCTTTGTAGCTCCTGTGTGATTAAGTAAGCCTTGTAAAGCAAGTTGTTATGCAGAAGGAAGCAAGAAAGAGGGAGAAGGAAGCAGATGACAGCCAGTTGCTTGAGAGCCTGATAGGAGCCCTCTGGGGGCTTGATTCAGCCCCCGGACTGCATGTTTGACACCCCTGATATAGTGGGTTCAATGCAAGGAGAAGACGAGGTTGCAGTGATCATAGCTCTCTTAGTTACAGCAAGGTAATGGCTGAACTAGGAGACTGTCCGACAGGGCCAGCTATATACACAGGGTTCCCGCACAAGGATGCCATTGGCTCATTCAAACCAGCAGGGGGCCTGTGATTGGAGCAGGGATTTGGATCCTGCTGCCCATTGTTCCTGAGCCCCCAAGCTCAGTCCTTCAGGCTCCAATGAGCCAGGCAGGAACACATATATTACTCTTCACCTTTGTCCACATACACAACAGAATCACAGCCAACCTATGGCAACCCCAGCAAGGGGCTTCCACGGCAAGTGAGAAGCAAAGGTGGTTTGCCATTGCCTGCCTCTGCATAGCGACCCTGGGCTTCCTTGGTGATCTCCCACACAAATCCTAAGCAGGGCTGGCCCCGCTTAGCTTTCAAGATTTGCTGAGATCGGGCTCTACCATGCTGCTTTCCTTCCCGTCCCATGTCAGGCCTTCCTCTTTTCCTGCTGCCTTCCACTTTTCCTAGCATTACAGTCTTTCCCAGTGATTCTGGATGATAGGGTATGATGGGTTGCCAGCTCTGGGTGGGGAAATACTTGGAGATTTGGGGGGTGGAGCCTGGAGTGGGACCTCAGCAGGTCACAGTGCCACAGAGGCTGCCCTCCAAAGGGGCCATTTTCTCCAGGAAAATGGATCTCTGCTGTCTGGAGATCAGTTGTCACAGCGGGAGATCTCCAGGCCTCACGTGGAAATTTACATACATGAACACGACCCAAAGGTTATAGTGACAAAATGACTAATACATTGACAAAAATGCAATAAATATATTGACAATGATAAAGAGAAGGAAAAAGGAAAGGTCCCCTGTGCAAGCACCAGTCGTTTCCGACTCTAGGGTGACGTTGCTTTCACAACGTTTTCAGTGAAGACTCTTTATGGTGTGGTTTGCCATTGCCTTCCCCAGTCTTTTACACTTTCCCCTCCAGCGAGCTGGGTACTCGTTTTACCGACCTCGGAAGGATGGAAGGCTGAGTCAACCTCGGGCCAGCTACCTGAATCTGGCTTTCGCTGGGATCGAATTCAGGTTGTGAGCAGAGAGTTCAGATCACAGTACTGCTGCTTTACCACTCTAAAGAGAACAAGCCCCTTAATGGAAAAATCCAAAGAGTGTCAATTGCCAAGTGTAAATTTCCTGCTCCCGAAGAGGAGGAATCAGTACATAGTATTCCAGTTGATGCCAAAGCATTCAATCCTCACATGTGGACAAATATACTTTTAGGAACTCCCTGGATAGGCCGTCGACTTCTATTACACCTGTTTCAGATCTTTATCAATGAGGGATATTCCACAAATTTTCTGCAAATTGAAAAAACAAAACACTGACCACAGACTCTTACCATAACAAACAAAATGTTAGGTGTTATACAAATCCTAACGCAATAGTAGATATTACAATTCTTAAGAGCCAGTTTGATGTAGTGGACAAGTGCATGGACTCTTATCTGGAAGAACCGGGTTTGATTCCCCACTCCTCCACTTGCATCTGCTGGAATGGCCTTGGGTTGCCATAGGTATCTCAGAGCTGTCCTTGAAAGGGCAGCTGCTGTGAGAGCCCTCTCAGCCCCACCCACCTCACAGGGTGTCTGTTGTTGGGGGAGAAGATAAAGGCGACTGTAAGCTGCTCTGAGTCTCTGATTCAGAGAGAAGGGCGGGGTATAAATCTGCAATTCTTCTTCTTAAATACAATTCAAAGGGACCCAAAGTCTCCAACAATGTTCTCACAATCATGGCTCACACTCACAAACGGCTCAAAGCAGCTAATGCATTTAAAACACCATAATAACAAACACCTGTACACTTTGTTAAAGGACCCCTATGACTTGCATGCTGCAGATAGCCCAGACATTGAACTGATTACAAAAAAAACATGATAAATCCATACAGTTATTAAGACCATTAGGAGCGACAGTGTTTAGCTTATATAGCCATCGACATTCTTCTTGTAATAATTGGCATGGATGCTAACTATGGGAAGGTAGGCTATATGGAAACATTTTAAGTGAATGAAATACGTCCTGACTTCTGATCAATTCACTTGTGGGAGATCTTTCAGGTGTGCCTTTATTTGCAATCTCTCATGTGCTGGCTGAAACTGACACAAGAGAAAGACATGCAAATGCAGTCGCATCGCTAAATAGCGTGCAACTGTAATGATTCATTGTGTCCTGCATTTTCCTGTCCAGGCAGGAAAATCTAGCCACTGAACCATCACAACAATGCGCAGTGCCCAGGGCAATGTGGATCCAACCTCTGTTCAAGCTGGCTGCAAAGGCAATAGGGGCGGGGGAGGTGGGATCTGGAAAACACCATTGGGGATTCACTCTAAAACAAGAGTGTCGAATTCATTTGTTATGAGGGCCAGATCCAACATAAACGTGACCATGTGTGTCATAAAATGTAATGCCAGGTAGCAGAGATATAAAAAGACACAAACACAATTTAAAATGTTTTTAAAACTTAAAACATGCTTAACACATTACCACTCATTGGTCTTACAGGCGCTTCCTTTGTATCTCTCCTATGGGATCTAGGGAACTGGGCAAAGGAAGCTCCAGCTCATTCCTTCCTTCCCCAGGGGACCAGGAGGGGGAAGAGCCTCAGCCAACAGAAGGAAGAGAGGCTTGGCTCAGTAGCTCTGCTGTGCAATTGAGAGAGTCTGGCAAAGCAAGCTATCCTCCCCCCCCCTTCCGCAAGGGAGAAGCCTCAGCCAATGGAGAAAACAGAGACTTAGCTCTTTAGCTGCTGTGCAGTTGAGCAGGCCTAGCAAAGCAAGCTGTTATGCAGAAGGGAGGAGACAACAGCCAGTTGCTCACGGGCCTGTTAGGAGCCCTCAGGGGGCTTGATTTGGCCCCCAGGCCTCATGTTTGACATGCCTGCTCTAAAACCACTTGTTCTCTTGGTTTGTCAATCAGATTTTACTAAAGTAGGATGTTTCACATACTCTGCTTTAATACGTGTGTATTTCTCATATGGCAGAGTTACACACAGGAAGCATATCATAATATCAAATATGCAGCCAAGTTGATACAACAGGTATGCCAGCCAGTGGCTTAGAGAATGCATTTAAAGTTGCTCTCTTCCCACCTCTCCCTCCCTTCCCCATCTGTTTGCCTTCTTTCCTTCCTGTCTTGCAGCTCTGCAACATCTGACATCCATGTCTGGCGGCTCTCCGACATCTAACGTTTATTCTATGAGGCTCTTACGTCAAGCAAGTTTGGTCACCCTTGCCATAGAGCATAATGGAGTGCCCAGCAAATGTTTCCCTCCTCCCCCCCATGCTTTCTGATAACCCTGAAGCGGGGGGGGGAAAGCCTCCAAATCAGGGGATCCCCTGCCCCCAACTGGGGATTGGCAACCCTAAGTTGGAAGAGGGGTGACAGGAGCACACAGAAAGGCAGACCAGAAATACCTAACTGGGTAGGGACCTCTGGCATACACCTCAAAAAGGATATTATAGCATTGGAGAAAGTCCAGAAAAGGGCAACTAGAATGACTAAAGGGCTGGAGCACTTTCCCTATGAAGAAAGGTTGAAACGCTTGGGACTCTTTAGCTAGGAGAAACGTCGACTGCGGGGTGACATGATAGAGGTTTACAAGATAATGCATGGGATGGAGAAAGTAGAGAAAGAAGTACTTTTCTCCCTTTCTCACAATACAAGAACTCGTGGGCATTCGATGAAATTGCTGAGCAGACAGGTTAAAACGGATAAAAGGAAGTACTTCTTCACCCAAAGGGTGATTAACATGTGGAATTCACTGCCACAGGAGGTGGTGGCGGCCACAAGTATAGCCACCTTCAAGAGGGGTTTAGATAAAAATATGGAGCAGAGGTCCATCAGTGGCTATTTAGCCACAGTGTGTGTGTATATATAAAAATTTTTGCCACTGTGTGACACAGAGTGTTGGACTGGATGGGTCGTTGGCCTGATCCAACATGGCTTCTCTTATGTTCTTATGAGAGCCCTGGGACATGTTTGTATACAGAAGCCATGGGGGCGGGGGGGGCTGCCAGTCCCCTCCTGTTTCCTTCATCCAGTTCTAGCCCTCCCTTTATTAATCATGGGATGGCTCCCGCTTTGAAGTCATAATCCCGTGGCCATGACATCAGTGGGTTGCTATGGTTATCCCTGCAATGCAACCAGAGCAGCCAGTAATGACTTAATTGGGGACTCATGGAGGAGATGACTTTTTTTTTAAAAGTAGTTCGTCTAAATATATTAGGAAGGTACAACAGGCCATTATTTCAGAGGTCCGTTTAATGGGTTTGATCTCTCTGTGTCCCTGGGTTGACCTCTTCCATCAGGGCCCTGCTACTTTTTTGGGTGGTTGGTTGCAACATGAATGATTGCTTCCTTCCAAGCCGCCCCCCTAGTTATACCCTTCTGGCTTTGCAAATGATACTGAAAAACAAAGAAGGCTTCTCTACCAGTCCCCTCCAAAAGTAACAGGGCAGTTGCTGCAATTTGAGCTTATTCTTAATACATGACTTGCAATTGGATTACCTTAAACTGGGTAGCTCAAGCTAGCGTTGTTTGCTATATGCACTGATTTTTTTCTCCCCTTCTGCCCTGACCTGGATGACCCAGGCTAGCCTGATCTCATCAGATCTTAGAATCCACAGAGCTGAAAGAGACCTCCAGGGTCATCTAGCCCAACCCCCTGCACAATGCAGGAAACTCACAAACACCTCCCCTTAAATTCACAGGATCCTCATTGCTGTCAGATGGCCATCCAGCCTCTGTTTAAAAACCTCCAAGGAAGGAGAGCCCACCACCTCCCGAGGAAGCCTATTCTACTGAGGAATCGCTCTAACGGTCAGGAAGTTCTTCCTAATGTTGAGCCAGAAACTCTTCTGATTTAATTTCAACCCATTGATTCTGGTCCTACCTTCTGGGGCCACAGAAAACAATTCCACCCCATTCTCTATATGACAGCCCTTCAAGTTCTTGAAGATGGTGATCCTATCACCTCTCAGCCGCCTCCTCTCCAGGCTATGCATGCCCAGCTCCTTCAACCTTTCCTCATAGGACTTGGAAGCTAAGCAGCAGTGGCCCTGGTTAGAATTTGGATGGGAGACCACTAAGGAAGTCCTGGGTTTGCCACACATGGCAGATCATCTCTGCACATCTCTTGCCTTGAGAACCCCATGAAGTTGTCATAAGTCAGCTATGTCTTGATGGCAAATTGGCGGTGGGGGAGATATTTGATTCCCCACTCCTCCACATGCAGTCAGCTGGGTGACCTTGGGGTCAGTCACAGTTCTCTCCGAGCTGTTCTCTCAAGAGCAGTTTCTGTCAGAGCTCTCTCAGCTCCACCTACCTCACAGGGTGCCTGTTGTGAGGAGAGGAAGGGATTGTAAGCTGCTCTGAGACTCTGAGTGAAGGGCAGGGTACAAATTAGGGCTGCCAAGTCCAATTCAAGAAATATCTGGGGACTTTGGGGGTGGAGGCAGTAGCAAGGTTGTGACAGATAGGAAGAAGGTCAGGGTTGTTCCCGCCTCAGTCTGTAAGCATGGCTGGTGCATGGGAGTAGGCCAAGTAGGAGCCTGCCTTCCCCAATGGAAAGCAGGCTTCGCGGAGCGCAGAAGCTGCCTGGCCAGTTTTGCGTTCCCTGGGTCTGTTACAGACCCGGGAAGTGCGAAAGTGGAAGGCACCTGCGCAGTACATTCCTCGGAGCCCGGCAGGGATAAATTGACCAATGGTAAAAGCTAAAGAAGAGCCAATTACAGTAGTAGAGCATCTTTCTTGCACGCACAAGGTCTTGTCACTGGAACCTCCAATTAAAAGGATCAAGTAGAAATGGTCATGTGAAGGTCTTGTCCCTGGTACCTCTAGCTAAAAGGATCAAGTAGAAATGGTCATGTGAAGGTCTTGTCCCTGGTACCTCTAGCTAAAAGGATCAAGTAGAAATGGTCCTGTGAAGGTCTTGTCCCTGGTACCTCCAGCTAAAAGGATCAAGTAGAAATGGTCCTGTGAAGGTCTTGTCCCTGGTACCTCCAGCTAAAAGGATCAAGTAGAAATGGTCCTGTGAAGGTCTTGTCCCTGGTACCTCCAGCTAAAAGGATCAAGTCGAAATGGTCATGTGAAGGTCTTGTCCCTGGTACCTCCAGCTAAAAGGATCAAGTAGAAATGGTCCTGTGAAGGTCTTGTCCCTGGTACCTCCAGCTAAAAGGATCAAGTAGAAATGGTCCTGTGAAGGTCTTGTCCCTGGTACCTCCAGCTAAAAGGATCAAGTCGAAATGGTCATGTGAAGGTCTTGTCCCTGGTACCTCCAGCTAAAAGGATCAAGTAGAAATGGTCCTGTGAAGGTCTTGTCCCTGGTACCTCCAGCTAAAAGGATCAAGTCGAAATGGTCATGTGAAGGTCTTGTCCCTGGTACCTCCAGCTAAAAGGATCAAGTCGAAATGGTCATGTGAAGGTCTTGTCCCTGGTACCTCCAGCTAAAAGGATCAAGTCGAAATGGTCATGTGAAGGTCTTGTCCCTGGTACCTCCAGCTAAAAGGATCAAGTAGAAATGGTCCTGTGAAGGTCTTGTCCCTGGTACCTCCAGCTAAAAGGATCAAGTAGAAATGGTCATGTGAAGGTCTTGTCCCTGGTACCTCCAGCTAAAAGGATCAAGTAGAAATGGTCCTGTGAAGGTCTTGTCCCTGGTACCTCCAGCTAAAAGGATCAAGTCGAAATGGTCCTGTGAAGGTCTTGTCCCTGGTACCTCCAGCTAAAAGGATTAAGTAGTATTCTCACAATTTTTATTGCTTAATCTCACATTTTTTTAAAGAAAATTTAAAATTAAAAACTAAAAACTGTATCGTTTCAAGTTTCTTAATTTCTCCTACAATTCTCTGTTTTTTAAATATCGGGGGTGGGGGGGGGGAGCTTGCCTAGGGCACCAAAAATCCTTGCACCAGACCTGTCTGTAAGATTTAAATAAGAGCTATCTGTGCTGGATTTTCATAAGCAGTAAGGATTTTCAAAACAATCCATCACAGAGTGTTCAGGGCTTTCCAGGTTGTCAAGGGAAATAAAGGCAATGGTTTAAAAACCATGATATAGAGCAGCTCAGACGTGATGCTAAAATTAGGATGCAGGCACGACGTGCATGGGTTAATCCTAGGAACTACCACCTAGGGTTGCCAACTTTGGGGGGGGGATTCCTGGGGATTTGGGGGTAGAGTCTGGGGAGGGTGGGGTTTGGGGAGGGGAGAGACCTCAGAAGGTTATAATGCCATTGAATCCACCTTCAGTAGGGATGTGATGCCATAGAATCCACTCTCTGAAGCTGCCATTTTTTCCAGAGGAACATCTCTGTTGTCTGGAGATGGGTTGGAGGGGGAGGAGAATTGGATTTATACCCCGCTTTTCACTACCTAAAGAATATATGACAGAGATTTAAAAGCACTACATTGTAGTTGGTCCTAAGGAAAAGTATTGAGGAAGAAAGTGCTATTGAGGAAGAAATTGAGGAAGAAAGTGATATTGGATTTGTACTAGGGTTACCAATCCCCAGGTGGGGGCAGGGGATCCCCTGGTTTGGAGGCCCTCCCCCCACTTCAGGGTCATCAGAAAGCAGGAGAGGGGAGGGAAATGTCTGCTGGGCACTCCCCATTATTTCCTGTGGAGACCAATTCCCTTAGGATATAATGGAGAGTTGATCTGTGGGTATCTGGGGCTCTGGAAAGGACCTGTTTTTTTAGATAGAGGCACCAAATTTGCAGCATCACATTTAAAGGGACTGCACACCTTTTAAATGCCTTCCCTCCATTGGAAATAATGAAGGATGGGGGTACCTTCTTTTGGGGCTCATAGAATTGGACCCCCTGATTTCTGATGACCCTGAAGTGAGGGAAGGGCCTCCAAACGTGGGGATCCCCTGCCTCGAACTGGGGATTATACAACACACAGAGAGTAACACGGCAAAAGGACAGAAAAATAAAGGTACATAACCCACCGTGAAAACCAGCTTCTATTATTGAATTATACAAAGTCAACAAAGATAAACATACTCATATAAATTTATGATGGTGGAATTTATATGAGTATGTTTATCTTTGTTGACTTTGTATAATTCAATAATAAAAGCTGGTTTTCACGGTGGGTTATGTACCTTTATTTTTCAACCTGGGGATTGGCAACCCTGTTGCTAATACATTTGGTTATTGTAAGGTGGAAGTGACTTGTTGGCGCTTGACACCATAGTAAGTGTTCCCAGAGACTTCCGCTGTGAGCTTGGAGAGCTGCTGCCCGTCAAAGGAGACGAGATTGATTTTAATGGATCGATGGTCTGACTCAGGACAAGGCAGCTCATTGTGCTTGTCTGACGCTGCTTGTATGTGTGCTTTGTCCTCGAGAAGCCATTTTCCTGCCATCTTTGTGTTACAAAGCCTGATTAAACAGAGGGGGTTGGATAATCCTAGGTGTCACACTGGTACTAAGGGAACTGAGGGACAATAGAAGCGCCTAGCCCTGAACAAGACCACAGTGTCGCCACCTTTGTTTACTGCAGGGCATTTTTTTTGTAGCAGGAACTCCTTTGCATGTTAGGCCACACCCCCTTGATGTAGCCAATCCTCCCAGAGCTTAGAGTACGCCATGTAAGAAGAGCCCTGTAAGCTCTTGGAGGATTGGCTGCAGCGGGGTTGTGTGGCCTAACATGCAAAGGAGTTCCTGCTACAAAAGAAGCGCTGGTTTACTAGTCTTTAGGAGAAGCCAAATATACAGAAAGGTAATGACAGCAACAAGGATGAATCTTGAGACACTTGAAAATGTATTCATTGTAACATAAGATTTCAGGGGAAGAGTCCCATGGCACAGGGTGGTAAAGCTGCAGTACTGCAGTCCATGCTTCGCTTGTGACCTGAGTTCAATCCCGGCAGAAGCCGGGTTCAGGTAGCAGGCTCAAGGTTGACTCAGCCTTCCATGATTGGTGAAATGAGTTGGTAAAATGGGGGTAAAGTGTAGATTACTGGGGAAGGCAATGGCAAACCACCCGTAACAAAAAGTCTGCCAAGAAAATGTCATGCTGTGGCATCACCCCATGGGTCGGTAATGACTCAGTGCTTGCACAGGGGACTACCTTTACCTTTTTAGATTTCAGGGGCTAGTAGCCGCATCAAGAGATGAACAGGAAATCTCAGGCCATGGTTGTGTCTGTATGTGTACACCCACACCTATAACAGAAGTCATCCAACCTTTTTGAGCTTGTGGGCACCTTTGTAATTTCAAGACAGGGTGGTGACTACTGCTCCAAGATGGCTGCCCCAGGAGGTGGAACTGGGTGGAATGTCTCCATCTCCACACCTCCAAGAAGGAAGGCCTGAAGGGTAAGTGGAACCAAACACTGACTAAGGAAAGCCTGGGGGTGGTGGTGGTTTGCCAGTCTTCTTGTTCTCTAGTGGAAAACCTAGGAGAACTGGGTTTGATTCCCCACTCCTTCACATGCACCTGCTGGTGTAACCTTGGGTTAGTCACAGGTTCTCTCAGAGCTGTTTTCTCAGTAGTAGTTCTTGAAAGAGCTCTCTCAGCTCCACCTAACTCACGGGGTATCTGTTGTGGGGAGGGAAAAGGAAGAAGATTGTAAGCCACTCTGAGACGTCAAGTGAATAGTGAGATATAAATCCAACCACCTCCTCCTCCTCCTCCTCTTCCATTGGCAAAAGGGGGCAGAACAGAAGCACGCAGAGTTGCAGCTTTCAAACATACAGCAGGAAAGTCACATGATCCCTATGTGGCAATGGGACGAGGGGGAAATGGAGTTATGTCCTCACTGGTGTTGGTGGGATGAGAGAGAGCTGGTGAAAGGAAGAACAAGCTGAACGCCAGGAGGCAATTCCTGTAGTGAAGAACATTATTCATTTAAAACATTTATTTAATGTTTTAATGTTATTGAGTTCCATGTGGAACTCAAGGCCGCTTACGATAGGAATAAAATGTTATTAAAATCATGAACCAAAATAAAAACAATAATAAGAACCCAATAAAAAAATCAACAGAGGTCAGTTCCCCTGGAGAAAATGGCTGCTCTGCAGGGTGGACTATAAGGCATAGCAGGGCTTTTTTTGTAGGAAAAGCCCAGCAGCAACTCATTTGCATATTAGGCCACACCTCTGCCTGATGTCTGTTGCCTGGGTGATAAGTTGTAATAGCGGGAGATTTCCAGCCACCATCTGGAAGTTGGTGCGGTGGAATTATAGATGAGACGGGACAGTTCTGCCCAGCTCTGAATGAGATTATGGCTCTTTGGTTCTTTTCCCATAAGGCTTTGCATCTCTCTGGCCTGTTCCGGCCTGGCCTGTTCTGTCCGTACACTCTGCTCTAGTAGGATTGTTGACATTTTTTAGTTCTAGCCTCGTAGCCATAATATCTGTGTGTCTCCATGATTCTCCCTTGGCACAAAGTACCGCTGATAATATATAGATTGTTATTGTTATTTGAACCAATGGGACTTCCTGCCCTCATAGTATTGTTTCACCTAAGTCAAAGTTCATGCCTTACAGCTCTCTCTCTCTCTCTCTCTCAAGTTATCCCCCCCTTTATTGAACCCAGTGGGAATGGGAGTCCTAGGAAAGATTTCTGAAGTCCAAAATTCCCAAAAGTCAGGCTGCTACTAAAGGAATTCCAGAGAGCCAAGATGTATTGTCCTTCCACCTTGTCCACTGTCTACCCTTTATACCAGGGGGCTGATCGAAATGGCATGTGACATCTTTACTCCTCCGCCACCTTTCTCAATTTTCTCAATTTAGTGTGTAGGAATTTAGTGTTGCCAGATCCAGTTCAAGAAATATCTGCGGACTTTGGGGGTGGAGCCAGGAGACTTTGGGGGTGGAGCCAGGAGACTTTGGGGGTGGAGCCAGGAGGAAGGTTGTGACAAGCATCATTGAACTCCAAAGGGAGTTCTGGCCATCACATTTAAAGGAATCACACCCCTTTTAAATGCCTTCCCTCCAATGGAAATAATGAAGGATAGGGGTACCTTTTTGGGGGGTTCATGGAATTGGACCCCCTGGTCCAGTCTTTTTGAAACTTGGAGGGTGTTTTGAGGAGAGGCACTGGATGCTTTGCTGCAAATTTGGTGCCTCTGCCTCAAAAAACAGCCCCCTCCCCAAGCCCCAGATATCCACAGATCAATTCTCCATTATACCCTGTGGGAATCGGTCTCCATAGGGAATAACGGAGTTCCCAGCGGACATTTCCCTCCCCCACCCCGCTTTCTGATGACCCTGAAGTGGGGAGAGGGCCTCCAAACCGGGGGATCCCCTGCCCCCACCTGGGGATTGGAAACCCTAGTTGGCAACCGTACTTCCCTCCCCCAATCCTGCCTTCCTCGGCTCCACCTCCAAATCTCCAGGAATTTCTCAACCTGGAGTTGGCAACCCTAAGTGGCCATGGTTCATTGCAAGCTGCAAAAAAACCCATTTCCTTTGCTGATTTTTTGCCACTCAGGCTGCTACTAAAGGAACTCCAGAGAGCCAAGATGTATTGTCCTTCCACCTCGTCCGCTGTCTACCCTTTATGCCAGGGGGCTGATCAAAGTGGCATGTTTTCTTGTGACATCTTTACCCCCCCCGCCACCTTCCTCCCAGTTATCAAACTGTCTCCTTCCAGGATCGATATTTCTGGAAATAGCTGTCACGGGAGCAAGAGAGAATCCAGGTCACCGCTAACACCTTTAGCATCGCTTGGCAAAGAGTCTTTCTGTTATGCCACGGTGGCTCGTGGCATTTGGCTCCGTCTCTCTGAGGCAGAGACACAGTTCTGTGCGAAACTGCCCAGGGGAGAAAACGCAGCATGGAAAGTGTTTCGAACTGGGTGGCTCTCTGGTGAGGCAAGCGGGGAAGTCCAGCCTAGTGACATTCGCCTCTCTCTCTCCCTCCTGCCTGCTTATGCAACATTAATCACAGCGAAACCTCCACAAACCCTCGCCCAGGTTATGTAATCTGCTCTACTCGACCCCATTAATGGAGTCACAGCAAAGGAATTCCACTCCGCCTCGGTGAGCGTGTCATGGGAAGAATCACGTTCTGTGTGCGATTACAGTAGTGGTTTCAGCTCTTCTCCCTGTCCTTATAAAATTATTATCACTTACAAGTAATCAGTGCGCAACGCATGTGAGTCTGTGTGCGTTTGTGGTGCTGCAACGGCATAGGCGAGCGCTTTCCACAGAGGTGGAATTTTGCATTAAAATAAAAGAGAATTCCGTACCCCAGTAATTCAGTATTTCAACCAAGAAAATCTAGTTTGACTGCAGATTTAGGCACGGAGCAATGTTCCCTCTAAGCTGTGGAGTCTAGTGAGCAAAAATCCTACTTTGGGGGCAACTGGTATTAAAGTTGTGAGCAAGCAATTTTGGCTGCTGCATTGATTAGATTGCACTGGGGCCATCCTTCCTGAGCTAAAAACAAAACTGTGTGAGCCAGTGGCTAAAAAACCTGTGAGCTAGCTCACACACTAACTCATCTTAGAGGGAACACTGGTGGGTAGCCATGTTAGTCTGAAGCAATAGATGGGGTGGCCAACGGTAGCTCTCCAGATGGTTTTTGTCTACAACTCCCATCAGCCCCAGCCATTGGCCATGCTGGCTGGGGCTGATGGGAGTTGTAGGCAAAAAAACATCTGGAGAGCTACCGTTGGCCACCCCTGCAATAGAACAAGTTGAGTCCAGTGGCACTGTTATGACCAACAAAGTTTAATTCTGGGTATAATTTTTGCATGCATGTGCATCTGAGGAATGTGCACATTTAAGGGAGGGATGGTAGCTCAGTGGTAGAGCATCTGCTTGGTAAGCAGAAGGTCCCAGGTTCAATCCCCGGCATCTCCAACTAAAAAGGGTCCAGACAAGTAGGTGTGAAAAACCTCAGTTTGAGACCCTGGAGAGCCACTGCCAGTCTGAGTAGACAATACTGACTTTGATGGACCGAGGGTCTGATTCAGTATAAGGCAGTTTCATATGTTCACACAAAAGCTTATACCCAGAATTAAACGTTGTTGGTCTTAAAGGTGCCACTGGACTCATTCTTTGTTCTAGTTTGGCTATGTTGTGAGAAAAAGCAGATTTGCACGAGGCTTATTTTGTATAATTTAGTCTACTTCTTTTAAGGCTTTTCAGGCTTCGGAGATATTTCCAGGCACTGTTCCCCCAATTCCAAGTTTATTTTTCACAAATTCCATCTTTATGCATTATGGAAACATATAGGGTAGCCAAAAGTGAAACACATTGGACTGAACCACATGTGAAGTTCAGAGAATCTAAGTATGGGAGAAACATTAATTTGTTCATTCATTCATCTATCACTTTCTCCAAAAGAACATGTAAGAACAATGTTGGTTGAATGCAAGAAATATATATTCATTCATTTGATTCATTTATACCCACCTTTCTCCTCAACGGAGATCCAAAGTGGCTGAAATTGTTCTTTTCTCCTCCATAGAGTCACAGAGTTGGAAGGAGCCAGACTGGCCATTTATAGTCCAACCCTCTGTTCATTTTAAAAAGAACATCGCTGTGTGGATTCCATAAATGTGTTCTATGCTCACAAGGTCAGATTTAGAAGATCCTTTAAGCAGGAATGATCTCACTCAACCTCGCTGCCACAAAATATGGTGTTGGACCCCAATTTAGATGGCTTTACAGGAGGTCTAAGCACGTTCATTGAGGGTTTTCAGTAAGTACTAGCTGTGATGATTAAATAGAACCTCCATGTGCAGGGACAGTATATCTCTGAATGTTGGGAAGGGGCAACGACAGGAGAAAGTTCCGGCCAGAGGCATTTGGTTGGCCACTGGGGAAACAGGAGGAGGGACTAGATGGCCATTTGGTTTGATTTATAAGGGCTGTCCTTATGTTTTAGATGACACTATCCAAGCTAAAACCTCAGTTTATTGTTCTGTTTTAGATAGTGATGGCGATCCTATTAAAGAAATCTTAATTGATTAAGAAATTTTAACCCATGTCAAATTGGATTGTTTCCTCAATCGCCGTAAGTATTATATTGCTTAACATAATAATTAGCCTTTGGCATGACCAATTGGCTTTTACCGTGAAAGATCAATTTGTTATCTGCATACTTATCAGTTTTCCATACAAAGCACCACAGGGCAGGTCTTTTAACTCAATTCCCCCCCCCCCTTTTCCTTGCTCTCTCTCTCTGTATATAATCTTGCTGGTGAGGATTTGCATCACTGAATCTTTCAAAGTTGACTCAAGCACACAAACACTTATGCTATGTAACCAGGCCTCAGATTCAGCAGGAGCTCACAGGAGCACAGCTCCTGAACCTTTCTGAGGGTTCCCCCTCTTCCTCCCCACCTACCTACCTTGTTCACTGAATAGTAGGTGCAGCTGCATAACAATCCCTGGATTAGGAGAGCGGGCAGCCAGCCAGCCACCAGGGGCTTTGCCACACCCCCAGCAGCCCTTATCAACCCCTGGAGAAGCCCACGCCACCCTTTCTCCACTTCTTATGTGATTTTGGGTGGCGGGTGGGTGGATCTCTAGCCAGTCCAATAAGGCCTCTCTCCCCCCGGGGCTCTCCTTTCTTGCGTTGGGTTGCTTTTGGCTGGGAGTGTGTGTGGCATATGCTAATGAGTTATGCTAATGAACTCCGCCACCCATTTTTCTACAAAATGACCCCCGTATGTAACAATTAGGCTGTGATCACACACACTAATGCACTTTCAATCCACTTTCAATGCACTTTCCAGTGGATTTTACTTGTGTGAACTGGCAAAATACAGTTGGAAAGTGCATTGAAAGTGGATTGAAAGTGCATTATTTAGTATGTACAATCACAGGTTTACAGTGCCACATGTCTTGTTTTTCTGCACTGGACTAGTACAGCTTCCATGCCTCCCACCCCCCCCCCCCCGCAAAAAAAAAATCTGATTAATCTGAAGCGTTTCTGTTGACTAATTATTCATTGAATCTGTCTAAATCTGCATAAGCCTCCAAAGGAAAAGGAAAAACATGCTTTGTTTTTAAACGATGCCCACAGTGCTACAGCAGGACCTGCTTTTCGAACAGGTACACTTTTTATGTGTGACAAAAGGGAGGGGGGAATGCCTCTTCTCTAACAGTTCTTGTCACCTGCAGTTTATGGAAGGTCTTGTATTAAGCTTATTAACAACTTTTAAAAAAAACAAAAAAAAACCCTCTGTTGAATAAATAAAGGCACTATTTTAGCCAATCAAAAGGTTTTAAAACCAATTAATGTAACCCATTAATGGCTAACAGTGCAATTCCTATGCAGTGTTTCCTCTGTTTGAAAAACCACTGGTTTCTCTGGGACTGGAGTAACTCTGTAGTGTATAGGATTGTATTGTGATCAGGGGGTTTTTTGGTGGAAAAAAGCCCAGCGGGAACTCATTTGCATATTAGGCCACACCCCCTGACACCAAGCCAGCCGGAGCTGCGTTCCTGTGCGTTCCTGCTCAAAAGAAAGGGGGGGGGAGCCCTGCTTGTGATTTTCACAGTCCTAGGTTTTTACAAAATCTTGAGACATTTATAGTCTGCCTTTCTTACTTGTACTGAAGGCGAATTTCGTAGAGTGTCAATACAATTGACAGACGGGACACTGAATAGACAATGCCATAAAATTTGAACCGTAGAACCAACAAGAAGTCTAAAAACAAAACTGAAGCAAAGCATAAATATTAACATGACATGTTAAATGAAGCAAAATTCAATAGCAAGATCCTAGTTTCAGTAAGCTTTATGCAGTAGCATAGACCTAATAATTATGCCAAGGAACTTTGTGAATCCCTTAGTATAGTGAATGTCTATTGCCTGCACATAAAAGCCCTCTTGAATAATTCAGTTTTGCATAGTTTGCAGAAAGCTAGGAGACTGGGAGCCTTCCTGAATGTTCCACAAGGTGGGGCCACAACAGAAAAGACCCCCTTATGGACTTTGGTTGGTTTTGCCCATTTGCGGGTTGGTACCTGCAGAAGACCCCTCGCCCACAATCAAAGCTATCATGGTGGTCCAAATAAGAAGAAGCAGGCTCACAGGTATGAGGCTCCAAGGCCATGAAGAGCTTTTTGTGTGTGATAACTTGTGCCAGGTAACAGTTGGGCAGCCACTAAAGTGCCTACAGGACGGGAGTGATATGTGCGCTCTGTCTAGCTCCCTCTCTTCTTCCAACAGCATTTAATCTGAGAAAACAACTTGAGAGGGGAGAGAACAAAAAGGAAATTATGCTGCATCTCTTAAGAAGGAAGTACATGAATATTAAAGGTAGATGGGGATGGGTTAGGGTTGCCAAGTCCAATTCAAGAAACACTGGGGACTTTGGGGGTGGAGCCAGGAGCAAGGTTGCAACAAGCATAATTGAATGCCAAAGAGAGTTCTCGCCATCACATTTAAAGGGACCACACACCTTTTAAACGCCTTCCCTCCACTGGAAATAATGAAGGATAGGGGCACCTTCTTTGGGGGCTCATAGAATTGGACCCCTTGGTCCAATACTTTTGAAACGTGGAAGGTATTTTGGGGAGAGGCACCGGATGCTATGCTGAAAATTTGGTGCCTCTACCTCAAAGAACAGCCCCGGATACCCGCAGATCAATTCTCCATTATACCCTACGGGAATCAGTCTCCATAGGGAATAATGGAGTGCCCAGCAGACATTTCCCACCCCCTCTGCTTTCTGGTGACTCTGAAGTGGGGGGAGGGCCTCCAAACCGGGGGATCCCTTGCCCCTACCTGGGGATTGGCAGCCCTAGAACGAGTATTAGGGAATGTAGCAGTGAAAAGAGTTCATGCAAGGTACTGAAATTCTCTTCCTATGACCACTAGGGGGCTTCTAGATACCAGCTTCCCCAGTGAGCTTTATACAGGCATGCATCTGCTGCTATTTATGGTTCAAAAGGCCTATTTTGTGTGATTCCCCTAAAACAGGTGAAAAGAGCTACCGCTCTGGAATTCTTCGCAGGAATTAGGGCTGAAAATCTTAGGCGTTACCTGGAAGTCTAATAGAAGAGGCACCCGTTGTCAGCATGTAAAAAAATCACGTTGCCCCTGGACTTGTGGTGATCCTTCTCCTTTGGACCCTCGATGGGATGTGTGCATATTTGATGCTCTCCATACAAGTACCCAGAATGCAACTTGGAGAGCATCTCGTGTGTTTAAAGTGCCATTCGACTTATGATGACCCTTTAGGTTTTTCAAGGCAAGAGGCGGTTTGTCGTTGCCTACTTCTGTACAGCAACACTGGACTTCCTTGGTGGTCTCCCATCCAAGTACTGGTGAGCTTGGGCTGTTTATTCAGGCTAAAATAACACAAGACAACCCCATCTACAAGGCATTCCAGGCAAGAGAGAGCCAGTTTGGTGAAGTGGTTAAGTGTGTGGACTCTCATCTGGGAGAACTGTGTTTGATTCCCCACTCCTCCACTTGCAGCTGCTGGAATGGCCTTGGTTCAGCCATGGCTCCCCCAGAGCTGTCCTTGAAAGGGCAGCTTCTGGGAGAGCCCTCTCAGCCCCACCTACCTCACAGAGTGTCTGTTGTGGGAGAGGAAGGTAAAGGAGATTGTAAGCAGCTCTGAGACTCTGAGTATAGTGCGGAGTATAAATCAAGTATCTTCTTCTTCATCTTCTTCAAGGGGTAGTTTGTCATTGCCTGCCTCTTCTTAGCAACTCTCATTTTCCTTGGTGGTCTCCCATCCAAGAACTAACCCTGGCAGATGCTGCTTAGCTTCTGAGATCAGTTCAGGTAAGCAGGTCAACGCAAGTCTATTCGATGGGGCTTATTCCCGGGAAATGGTTTTGAGGGAGGGCAATTATTTCTGCAAAAGCACTAAAATTGCTGTGGGAAAGCTAATAGGTAGAGACAGGGACGGCATTTGGGATGTGAACTTAGCTTCCTAACATGAACAGCAGCCAACCTACGCATCTGCAAGTCAGGCTACCAGGGATTTTTTTGAGCAGGAATGCACAGGAACACAGTTCTGGCTGGCTTGGTGTCAGGGTGTGGCCTAATATGCCAATGAGTTCCTGCTGGGCTTTTTCTACCAAAAAAGCCCTGTGTGAAACAATGGTGCTATCAGGAGGTGTGGCCTAATAGGCAAATGAGTTCCTGCTGGGCTTTTTCTACCAAAAAAAGCCCTGCAGGCTACAATGGTGAGTCATTTCTTATACTGAAGTGGTATATTTACTATCAGTTATGTGGCTTATGCCCCATCTCTTGTAATCAAGAAGGCTTTTAAAAAACTTGCATGTTTTTCAGCAAGTTGGAGCTGATATGCGACAACCCCATAGGATTTTCAAGGTGCTAGACATTCAGAGGTGGTTTGCCATTGCCTGTCTTTGCGTGGCAGTCCTGGACTTCACCGTTGGTCTCTCATTCGAGTCATAACCAGGGCTCTCTCTCTCTCTAAGAGAGCCAGTTTGGTTAAGTGTGCAGACTCAGTGTTATCTACTCAAATAGGCAGTGGCTCTCCAGGGTCTCAGGTAGAGATCTTTCATATCACCTACTCCTGTCTGGTCTTTTTAATTGGAAATGTTAAGAGACTGAACCTAGGATCTTCTGCATGCCAAGCAGATGCTCTGCCACTGAGCCACTGCAATGTCAAGCTGGCCAAACCTGGCCAGATCCATTAGAGTGCTAATTCTTGTATTTACAAATAATTTGGGGAAATGGTCCAAGTGATATTGGTGACGACACAAACACTAGCCAGTAGGCACTTCCCATTTTCCTTGTTCAAACAATCATTATTTCCAGTGGAGGGCAACAAGCAAACAAACTCTCTCTCTCTCTCTCTCTCTCGGCTTGGCTTCGCGAACGAAGATTTAAGAAGGGTGCAATAGTCCACGTTTGCTGCAGGCTCGCTGGTGGCTGACAAGACCAATGTGGGACAGGCAGGTCCGGCCACAGCGGCTGCAGGGAAAAGTCTGATTTAGGGTTGGTCCTGTAGCAGTGCGATTCTTCCTCAATCTCCTTTTGTCCTCAAGACCAGCTATGCGTGTGTTCTCAAAGCAAGAGACAGCCTGGTGGATGGTGTGCCTCCATGCTTTGCGATCTGAGGCTAGGTCAGACCACTGGTGATGGTTGATGTGACAGGTGCTAAGGGATTTCTTCAAGGAGTCCTTGTACCTCTTCTTTGGTGCCCCTCTATTTCGATGGCCGGTGGAGAGTTCGCCATACAGGGCAATCTTGGGAAGGCGGTGGTTTTCCATCCTAGAAATATGCCCTGCCCAGCGCAGCTGCGTCTTCAACAGCAGTGCCTCGATGCTGGTAACCTCTGCCCGCTTGAGGAATTCAGTGTTGGTCACAAAGTCACTCCAGTGGATGTTGAGGATGGTGCGAAGGCAGCGCTGATGAAAGCGCTCAAGGGGTCGCAGGTGATGACGGTATAAAACCCACGATTCGGAGCCATAGATGAGGGTTGTCATCACAACCGCTTTGTAAACATTGATCTTTGTGCCTTTTTTCAGATGCTTGTTGCTCCACACTCTTTTGTGCAGTCGGCCAAATGCACGGTTTGCCTTTGCCAGCCTGTTGTCAATCTCCTTGTCGATCTTGGCATCTGAGGAGATGATGCACCCCAGGTAGCCGAACTGCTGGACTGTCTTCAGAACTGATTCACCCACAGTGATGCAGGGAGGGTGATAATCTTCCTGGGGTGCAGGCTGGTGGAGAACTTCTGTCTTCTTCAGACTAACTTCTAGGCCGAATAGCTTGGCAGCCTCTGCAAAGCAGGACGTCATATGCTGCAGAGCTGATACCGAGTGGGAGACGAGTGCAGCATCATCAGCAAACAAACACTAAAATACAAAATCCCGAGCAACTTTTTTCAAAGCTCCCCCAAATAAAGAAAAAATACTACTAGTGAGATAGTCGGGTGAATATGCACGCATGGGATGAAGGATGAATGAGGTTTTTGGAGTGACAGAAGCTGGCAATGAGGTGAGGGGTGTTAGATGCTGTCATGTTGCTCTGGGTTGAAGGAAAGGAGAAAGCAGAAACAGCCGATAGCCTTCTGCCTATAAGCACAACTCCATCTGATACACGCCACCACTCCACATGCTATCCAGAGACGCTCTCCAGGCACAAAAGGGCAACACAAGGTCAGATGGCTTTGGAAGATGCTTAGGAAGTGGGGGAAAGGATGAGTGTAAGAGAGGTTTAGAAGAAGCAGGATAACCAGGGGAGCAGGGCTTTTTTTTGTAGCAGGAACTCCTTTACCTATTAGGCCACACACCCCTGATGTACCTAATCCTCCTGGAGCTTACAGGGCTCTTTGTACAGGGCCTACTGTAAGCTCCAGGAGGATTGGCTACATCAGGGGGTGTGGCCTAATATGCAAAGGAGGTCCTGCTAGAATTCCTTACAGGGCTCTTCGTACAGGGCCTGCTGTAAGCTCCAGGAGGATTGGCTACATCAGGGGGTGTGGCCTAATATGCAAAGGAGGTCCTGCTAGAATTCCTTACAGGGCTCTTCTTACAGGGCCTGCTGTAAGCTCCAGGAGGATTGGCTACATCAGGGGTGTGTGGTCTAATATGCAAAGGAGTTCCTGCTACAAAAAAGCCCTGGGAGGGACCAAGTGGGGCTTTTGTCCCTCAGAGCTTCTGATTGGCCATTGGCAGGGCTTTTTTTGTAGCAGGAACTCCTTTGCATATTAGGCCACACACCCCTGATGTAGCCAATCCTCCGCAAGCTTACAATAAGCCCTGTAAGAAGAGCCCTGTAAGCTCTTGAAGGATTGGCTACATCAGAGGTGTGTGGCCTAATATGCAAAGCAGTTCTTGCTACAAAAAAAAAAGAAGAAGCCCTGCACGGGGAGAAGAATGTTTACTGTCATTATCCAATATTGGTAGTGGCAGCGTGAATCAGATGGAGCCTGGTTGATGTGCAGGAGGTCATTGGCTGTTTCGGCTTTCTCCACCTTCAAGTCCTTGAAGGGCTGTCATATGGGTGGAATTGTTTTCTGTGGCCCCGGAAGGTAGGACCAGAACCAGTGGGTTGAAATTAAATCACAAGAGTTTCCGGCTCAACAACAGGAAGAACTTCCTGACCGTTAGAGCGGCTCCTCAGTGGAACAGGCTTCCTCGGGAGGTGATGGGCTCTCCTTCCTTGGAGGTTTTTAAACAGAGGCCCTTAGCACCTGTCACATCAACCATCACCAGTGGTCTGACCTAGCCTCAGATCGCAAAGCATGGAGGCACACCATCCACCAGGCTGTCTCTTCCTTTGAGAACGCACGCATAGCTGGTCTTGAGGACAAAAGGAGATTGAGGAAGAATCGCACTGCTACAGGACCAACCCTAAATCAGACTTTTCCCTGCAGCCGCTGTGGCCGGACCTGCCTGTCCCACATTGGTCTTGTCAGCCACCAGCGAGCCTGCAGCAAACGTGGACAATTGCACCCTTCTTAAATCTTCGTTCGCGAAGCCAAGCCGAGAGAGAGAGAGAGAGAGAGAGAGAGAGAGAGATGGCCATCTGACAGCAAGGCTGATTCATGACCCTTTCTTGCATGCCCAGGAAATGCTGGCCGCTGCTTTGAAGTAAGGAAGTGATGATGATGATGATGATATTGGAGACTCTGAATCTCAGAGTCTCAGAGCAGCTACAATCTCCTTTACTCCCCCCCCCACACACACACACAACAGACACCCTATGAGGGGTGAGCTATGAGCTATGTCTGACCCAGGGCCATTCCAGCAGCTGCAAGCGGAGGAGTGGGGAATCAAACACGGTTCTCCCAGATAAGAGTCCACACACTTAACCACTACACCAAACTGGCTAGGGAGGGAGGAGAATAAGATATTGGATTTATATTCTGCCCTATACTCTGAATCTCAGAGTCTCAGAGTGGTCACAGTCTCTTCTACCTCCCCTCCCTCACAA